>NC_080539.1:313848515-314170702 GCF_028640845.1 Ahaetulla prasina | reverse complement strand
AGATGCAGTAGGATTTTAGTTTTTGGAGAAGTTTATCATGTTAAAGGCTTTACAGAAGTCTATGTAGATTGTATCTATTGCTTTGCCCTGATCAAGATTTGTAGTCCATATTACAGTGAAGAAGTTGTAAATTACATGATAATTTTTTTCTGAAACCAAATTGTTTATTAGAGAGTAGGTTGTTTGTTTCCAGGTGGAGGGTAATGGATTGGTTGATGATAGATTCCATTACTTTGCAGGTGACACACAGAAAAGAAAATACCAGGAGCCATAAAATCTAGGTGGGCACGGCAACTCGATGTCACTCACTCCCCCCAGTCACATGACACTCCCCCCACAGCCATGCCTATCCAGGTTTTGGGAAACAGGTCTCTTTCTCTCCCTCTCCCCCCTCTCTTTCTCTCTCTGTTCCGCTCTCTCTTCCTCTTAGTCTCTCTATCTCTCTATCTCTCTTTCTCCCTCTCTCTCTCTCTCTTTCTCTCTTTCTCTGTCTCTGTCTCTGTCTCTGTCTCTCTCTCTCTCTCTCGTGTGTGTGTGTGTGTGTGTGTGTGTGTGTTCCCTCTTGAACCATTTCCAAAAACAGGCAAGGTTTTTTTCCCCCGGCTAATGTTCTCTCTTCTTCTTTGGGTGCTTTTTACCATATGATTTAAATCAAGAGTCATTTCAGGTTCCCAGACAAATGGAGCTCTTTCGTCCTTTTAACTGTGCAATTTAGCGCACTTCACAATGGGGGAGTTTGTGTCCCCTCTTCCTCCTGGAGCCCATTATGACGCAGATCATCAGCCACAGTTGGGCTGGGCCAGTGTCTCAGGGTGGAGAGCAAGTCATGTGTCTTCCCAAGTGACCGAGCTGCGCACAGCACCAACAAGGACCAGAAGAAGCACCCGTGAGATGAGGCAAGTAGAGGGGGTACTTCACTCCCGCTCTGGAATATGGAGTGAGTTTCCATTCCCCCACCATTGCCCTTACTTTCTCAGGCTAGGTGAGGAGTGACTGAAAGGGGAGGGGAGGGTGAAGGGCAGGGCCAGCCAATGGTGGATTCAGCCGACAAGGAACCACAGCAGGGGGACGAAAGAGCTGCATGCTGCTCCAGAGCCACAGGTTGCCGACACCCACCCTAAGCCAAGAATGTCAGTTCTGTTCTTGGAGACCTGTACTAGAAAAATCAGTTTCCTCATGTCGAAATTAACCCATCTGAAATTATTATGGTTGGTCAGCCAGATGTTTTGTTTGGGTTTGGTATTTTCATCCACTTGCTGAATCCTTCCCAAGGACCTAGGATAGGCAGATTTTATTACTTAATACTGTTAAAGGTATTGTCTCAGGATGCAAATTGCTCCAACTGAAGCTGACTTTTGCAGTTGACAGATGGTGAATTTTAAATGCTGATGGAGTTAAGGGGCACTCCAGATGTTTTGTGGTCCCCCACTGAAGCCACAATAGTTCTATCTTTCCCACAGTTCTACTCTTATTTGCATTTTTTTATATTTTGTGATTTCTTCCAGTTGTTTCTCTTCTACTCTGCTGTTGCCAGTGTTGTCCACTATCCAGACTTTTTGTCTTTTTGATCAACAAGTTAGCTTTGAGGTGACATGTAGCAGGTGCTTGTTTGTCTGAATTCTAAAATCCCAGAACATTTTAACTTGTTTTCTATTACCTTGTCTATTTTGTGGTCCACTAGTTCCAGTTTACTGATTTTCCTTGTTTTTAGATGATATTTCTTTGGTCTTCTTGTTCTTCAGCTTCTTTTCTTTCACCTGTTGTAGTTTTCTTGCATACTGATCTTATTTTCCAACCTGATCTTCCAATTTGGTGATGTGCTGTTTTGCTTGTTTTTTTCTTCTTGTAGTTTCTGAACTACTTCTGGCAAGGCTTCAATTTCTTTGCCTTGGATAAAGCTTTGCAATTCTTCTAATACTGCTTCTGTGAATACTTTATTTCATATTATAAATCAATATTGTTCTGCTAGGCTCTGTTCTGTTATTTTTTATTCTGTATGTTGTTCTTTTCAGAACTGGTGCATTCTTTTCAGATATCCTGTTCTTTTTGAACTTGATTTGTGATGACTGATCATTATTTCTTTGTTTTCAATCTTTGTATGTTTGCAATATGTAAACACATTTCCTCCCAGTAGTCTTGCAGCTGTTGGCCCTGGTTGCTCAACCAACAGTCCTGAGTCCTGTAGTCTAAATGTGAACAAATGTCCCAAAACTCCAACACCTAGTGTGGTCCTTGTTGACCTGGGTGACACTCAGTTCAGTGTTGGTTTCCAAATTATATCTCATGATATTGTTTTTTGAGCTCCAGCTTGGCACTTGTTCTTTGGCATATGTACTTTATGAATTTCTTAAACCAAATGTATTGATTTTGCAACTGAATGATGGGCAAAGGTTCAGTAGCAAAATTGGTTCCTTATGTGGTTACCATGTTGCTGCATGAAATACTTTTAATGAGAAACATATAAGCAAAATACTCTTAAGATACAAGAGGGTTCAGTCAAGAAAGTGTTCTTTCACTAATTAGGAAGGAATGTGTGTTTCTCATACTTTCTCCTATATTTTTCTCCAACAAAATAAAATAAACCTCAAACACAAACAAAATTATAATTACTTCCTGCACCAATTTGGGCTGTACCATTTTGCATGCCTAAATATGAAGTGACTCAAGGCTTTGATTGGTGCTACATCAGGAAGCCTTAGCTATAACTTGCATAAATTTTATATCATAAAAAAACCCCAATGTACTTTACTTGTAATGCTTCAACTTTAATTAACGCTTATTACTTGTTTATTTAAAACATTTACACAGCCATCCATCTTAAACCAAACTCCGGATGCCAAAACCTATGCTGAGCATTAATTTATAGCTTTATCAATTCTCTCTGTTTATTGATATTAATGATCTCTTTTGAAAATATACATTGTTTTAAATAAAGAATATAAAATAGGGGGGGAAATCCCAAAGGTATAATTTGTATAACCAGTTTGGCCTAGAAAATAGGGGCTTTGCATAATTGTAGCCACCATCTTTACTTATTTTACGATGTAAACTTTACCAAGATAATGTCTATTAATTAATTTGTGACATATCCTCCCTATCCATCTGGTTCATCAGAACACAGGACAATTAAGAGTTTCTTTTCCATCCCAAGCTGCTTTAGAGCTATTCAGTCTAGCTCTCTGATTTCCAAAATATCCATGGAATGTAGCTTAAATTCTTGGTAAAGTATACTATATATACTTACACACACCTAAGCACATAATACAAATACCCCCCCACACACACAATTCAAATGGGAGATGATTTCTGATTTAAATTCCTCTCATTATATATACAATGACCATTTGTCCTTTATTTTAGAAGTCTGCCCTTTAGATTTTTTTTTCAAAAGCTCATTTTTGTCTTTTATTTTGGACGTTTAATTTTTGCCGTACAAATGGCACCACTTAACGCACTTTCACATTCCTGTGAAAAACATAGAAATTGAATTAGGTTTTAAAAAATAAATTTACATATACTGTTCGATTTCAGGTTTTTTGTTTTTTTTTACTGGAATAGGTGCTTTTTGTAAAGTTTTCCTTGGTTTTGGCCTTGAACTTTCCTTTGTAAAATTATAATAATAAATTTTTTTTTAAAAAAAATTAAAAGCTTGATCTTCTCCCCCAAGCATTTAAATACACTGAAGTGACTATGTCTCGTACAGTGGTGAAATCCTACCAGTTTGCACCAGTTTAGGCGAACAGGTGGTGATAAAATCTACAGGTTCAGCAAACCGGTATTAAAAAAATGCTACTGGTTGGTCCAAACCGGTATTTCTGATCAACTGTGCTGTGCAATTTATATTTAAATTGCGTGAATCTAAAACGCATGGCATACCTATTCCCCCCCTTGCTGTTCTATTTACCTTCAAATGGCTCCTTTTTCCGCGCAAAACACGCATTTGGTGTGCACTGAGCATGCACAGGCAGCAAAGTGGTGGCAACCAGCGGAGGATTTCACCACTAGTCTCGAAAGTTTAACAGGATTTTGTTTTTAACATTTATGGTTTTAATACTGTTAATATGGTTTTTATGTTGTTTTATTACTGGTATTGTTTTAATTTTTGATTAGGTGTTAGCCAGAGTTTGGTATCAGATAGCCATCTATATAATTGTTTTAAATAAATAGATGAATGAATGAATGAATGAATGAATGAACAAACAAAATAAATATTATATCCCTTTTTCAGATTTGCTGCTTTTTCAGGTGTGTCCTTTAGAAAATATGGTCACTGTAATTATATATTTTTATATTGCAGTTTATATGCTATGATTCTCTCTAAATGGCATATACAGTATCCATAAATGTAAACATACTTATTATCTACAATGAATTATTTCTCTCCAAAAGCAGCTGTGATGTGTATGGACATACGAACAGATCCACCAAGATACATGATTGACTAAACGAGACATTCTTGGCACCTGAAGTATGGTTGGAGTTGAGCTGCTTCTCAAAAAGGTATGTGCATGAGCCTGATCAGCAAGACTTTTTTTATGAGCATTTTCTCACCCTTCAAGCTGCGGGAGGAGAAAAAAACTCCAGCTCAGTTGAGCATCTGATAGAAGGCAACTTTTTCCCCAACTTCAAGGCTTGAAAATACAGTAGTTTGACTGTGGTCAATTCTAAAGCTGATTGCGATTGAGAAGCATGACTTCTCTACAATGCGCAGTTCTGCCCTCTAAGTATTTTAAGTGGCTCTGATTATCTCAATGGAAGCTCTTTTTAAAACTTAATTTCATTTGATGAGTTTGTCTGTGTGTGTGGTGTACGTTCAATGACCATATGAGTATGCAAAGAGCACACACATGTATGTGCCCATTTTCCCAAGTGAAGTGAAGGACACATTTTTTTTATTTTTTATTTTTTTATTTTTTATTTACATTTATATCCCGCCCTTCTCCGAAGACTCAGGGCGGCTTACAGTGTGTAAGGCAATAGTCTCATTCTATTTGTATATTTACAAAGTCAACTTATTGCCCCCCCAACAATCTGGGTCCTCATTTTACCTACCTTATAAAGGATGGAAGGCTGAGTCAACCTTGGGCCTGGTGGGACTAGAACCTGCAGTAATTGCAGGCAACTGTGTTTTAATAACAGGATTCTTACAGCCTGAGCCACTCAAGCCTGCTCTTTAATTATACTTTTATTGGCAATCTTGATTTCCCAATCCTAACATATGTTATCCCGACTTACAAAAATTCAATGATGGTAATGCTATCCTGCAGAAATTAGATATTTATGGAGTTAACAAGAATTTGACTCTGATGCTTGGACTTTATGATCTGCTTTTAGGAATGCTAATAATAATAATGACAACAATAACAACAATAACAACAACAACAACAACAGAGTTGGAAGGGACCTTGGAGACCTTCTAGTCCAACCCCCTGCACAGGCAGGAAACCCTACACCATTTCAGACAAATGGTTATCCAACATTTTCTTAAATTTTTCCAGTGTTTGAGCATTCACAACTTCTGCAGGCAAGTTGTTCCACTTATTAATTGTTCTAACAGTTAGGGAATTTCTCCTTAATTCTAAGTTGCTTCTCTCCTTGATTAGTTTCCACCCATTGCTTCTTGTTCTACCCTCAGGTGCTTTGGAGAACAGCCCGACTCCCTCTTCTTTGTGGCAACCCCTGAGATATTGGAACATTGCTATCATGTCTCCCCTAGTCCTTCTTTTTATTAAACTAGACATACCCAGTTCCTGCAACCGTTCTTCATATGTTCTAGCCTCCAGGCCCCTAATCATCTTTGTTGCTCTTCTCTGCACTTTTTCTAGAGTCTTAACATCTTTTTTACATCGTGGCGACCAAAACTGAATGCAATATTCCAAGTGTGGCCTTACCAAGATATTATAAAGTGGTATTAACACTTCACGTGATCTTGATTCTATCCCTCTGTTTATGCAGCCCAGAACTGTGTTGGCTTTTTTGGCAGCTGCTGCACACTGCTGGCTCATATCTAAATGGTTGTCCACTAGGAATCCAAGATCTCTCTCACAGGTACTACTATTGAGCAAAGTACCACATATCTGGTACCTGTGCATTTTGGTTTTTTTTTGCCTAAATGTAGAACCTTACTTTTTTCACTGTTGAATTTCATTTTGTTAGTTAGCGCCCAATGTTCAAGTCTGTCAAGATTATTTATTTTAGAGACTTCCGGGTGGCTCCGCTTTGTTAATGGCGGGCGATCTCAGTCTGCCAGTTCTGTGTGATTCTGTAGAGCTGTTTAGGCAGCATTAATCTGCTGTCAACAGCTCGTAAATCTCTGCCCTCGGGCAAAGAGGGGGAGATGAGCATTTGGGCTGAAGTAGAGCCCCCAAGGAAAGCCCCAGAATGATTTCTGGTGGTTTGTTGGGAACGCTCCTTCTATAGCTCGAAAAAAGCTCCAGAATCCAGAACGCTTCTGCAAATGCAGAACAAAACGCAGCGTCCATCTCCGTGACTGAAAAGGATTATTGATAGATTGCCAACACGGAAAGAGCCAGAAACAGGAGGGCTGGCATTTGATTGTAAGATGATTTTAACTTCCTGACAGAGAAGGTATTTGTATTCAAGAGTGGAGATGATGAAAGATGGCGTTTTGTGTCTTGAAAGTGAAAGCTAAGATAAGCAAAAGCTAAGGAAATGCTGATTACAATTGCTGGCGTGGAACCTTTAAGAAGAATATAACAAGATTTTTTTTTAAATGGAATTCTTTTTTTAAAAAATCTCTTCTTTTTTATTATTATTTTTTACAGTGTTTAAGAAGAAAAGTTTATTGAATTTTTTTTCTTTTTATTCCTTTTTTTTCTTCTTCTTGGTATTATTTAGTTTAAAAATGGCCTTTAAGCAAAGAGATTTAACCACTTCTAAAATATTGGAAATTTCTTCACTTCAGGTACGGAAATTGAGAGAGGATATTAAAGAAAGTCTAAGGAATTTTTTACAGGAGCTTATGGAGGCTCATCTTTCAGAAATAGATCAAAAATTTAATGAAATGGAGAAAGAAATACTGGATTTTAAAGATTTGGTGGAAGAGCAGAGGAGGGAGATGAAAAAATTAAAGGAATCAATTACCCCATTATTGTTATCTAGCACACAGACAGAAGAAAGACTGGATGAATTTAACCAAATTAATTTAGATTTGCAAAGGAAAATAGATGAAGTTCAAATTAATTTGAATATAGAAAATAAAATAGATGATATTCAGGTTAAGGTTGATAAGGCAGATGAAGAAAGGGTTATATTACAATATAAATTAATGGAATATGCTATAAGGGTGAGAGGATTAAAAGAGTGTAAGGAAGAAAATTTGAAAGAGATTTTTATTCAGGCCTTTGCTCAGATAGAGGGAGTGGAACCAGAAGATTTTGAAGTTAATATTGAAAAAAATTATTGTGTTAATTCTTGGTGGGCAAGGCAGAAGTGTTTACCGAGAGATGTGGTTATTTATTTTACAAATAAGAAGATTAGGTATGGAATTTTGCAAGCATTTTATAAAAATAAATTTCAAATATTAGGACAAGATATAATAATGATGAAGGAAATTCCTCCTAAAATGTTAAGAAAGAGAAAAGAATTTGCCTTTTTAGTGGATGAGTTTAAGAAACATCAGATATATTTTAGATGGGAGGTTCCAGCTGGTTTAACAGTGAATTATAAAGGAAGAAAGTATTTTCTCAATACAATTTGTAAAGCACGAGATTTTTACACTAATGTATTAAAGATTGGGAATTCTTTTGGAAAATGTGTAAGACAGAAGAAGGGGAGGGAGAATGTTTAACTCTATTATATATGATTATGGTTAATTTTTGTAAATGATTTATTTGGGATATAAATGTGTAATTTTAGGGGTACTATTTGATATATTTGAGGTATAAAGGAATAGGAAGATGGAATATTGGTTAACTTTGGAGGATAGATAGTAAAATTTAGGAATTTGATTAAATATTATATTTAAGAGATGAATGTAATGTTGTTATATGGCTAATTAGAATGTAATTGTTATAATAAATATATTTTGGATAAGTTATAGGTGTAATTTTAATAATGTTATTTGATATAAGTAAGGTAAAGTGAAGATTTTAATTATTACAATTGATATATTGGATATTTGTAATATTATTTGTTGTATATAAATGTTAAAGATGTGAAAAGATGGACTATTGTTTACCCTTGAAGGTTGGACAGAAAAATTAAAGAAATTAAGTTGGAAATATGAACTATTCTTGAGACACTGCTTAAGGAAGAAAGACATTTTAGAAGAACCCTTGGTGAATATTGGAAGATGGAACGTTGTTTTGATATTGATTGATGAAGGTTGGATATTAAAAACTATGTACTTTATTCAAGAACAAACACTAACTCAATCGGAAATTTCTAAGAACTCTAGGAGTGGAATGGTCTGATATATCAGGGATGGACACTCTTTCGCCGTTTTATTGACTACTCCTCCATGAGATACTCGTCTGCCGAACTATTACGACTGCGAGGTTCCCCCGCCTCACAGGAATGGCCCTCCAAGTTATCGAGGGCTTACCTTAACAAAGGGTCTTGGGACCCAGAGAGGTGGCATGCGGCCAAGAAGAATTTGTGGGGTTTTTTAAATAGATTTGTAAATAAGGGTTTTTTAAAGGGGGGGAGGGATATGAAGAAGAAGAAGAAGAAGAAGAAGAATTTTTTATTGGCCAAGTGTGATTGGACACACAAGGAATTTGTCTTGGTGCATATGCTCTCAGTGTACATAAAAGAAAAGATACGTTCATCAAGGTACAACATTTACAACACAATTGATGATCAATATATCAATATAAATCATAAGGATTGCCAGCAACAAGTTATAGTCATACAGTCATAAGTGGAAAGAGATTGGTGATGGGAACTATGAAACGGGTGGGGGAAAGAACCTGTCGGGGAGGGATCCAGCCCCTGTGCTGGGCATCTGGTCTGAAGGCAGGGGGGGAGGGGTTCGTTCCAGGATTAGAGGGTTGTTCCATCTGTACGGTAAGTGGGAGAGGCAGATATGGCGGAGGGGGGGGGCGTATCGAGTGTTGGGAGCACGTGCTAGCTGCTTGAAAGCGATCACGTGCTCCGGCCCCTCAGTCCCTACCCGTTCCTTGGGCGGCCATGACCCTCAGAGCTTGGATCTTCGGTTGATGTTATGTAATGCCCGGTCCGTGGTTAATAAAGCTCCCCTGATTTGTGACCTTATTCAGGGGGAGTCCGCGGACCTTATGGGCATTACGGAGACCTGGTTGGGCCCAGAGGGGGGGGTTCCCCTTGTCGAGATGTGCCCTCCGGGTTTCCGAGCATTTCATCAACCGAGGGCCCAAGGTAGGGGTGGGGGGGGTGGCGGTTGTCATTAAGGAGGATCTAGAGCCGAGGGAGGCCACTGTTCCTCAGATTGCCGGCTATGAATCCCTCTATGTGAGGTGGGGCTATAGGAATCAATTGGGCTTGTTGATCGCGTACCTGGCTCCTTGCTGCGTGAACACAGCCCTGCCCGAGCTGTTGGAGGTACTTGCCGGTGTGGCGGTTGAGACCTCCAGACTTATGGTTATGGGGGATTTCAACCTGCCATCAGCTGGCTTGTCATCGACTGCAGCTCGGGAGTTCCAGGCTTCCATGACGGCCTTGGACCTGATTCGAGTAAACGATGGCCCTCCACACATGGGAGGAGGCACGCTGGATTTAATTTATATCTCTGGACAGTGGTTAAATGATCTGGAATTAGATGACTTAGTAACAGAACCGTTGTCATGGACAGATCATTTTCTCCTTCGCCTAGACCTCTGAACCGCCACCCACCATCGCAGGGAGACGGAACCTATACATTGGTTCCGTCCCAGGCGCCTGATGGACCCTGAGAGGTTCCTGACGGAGCTTGGGCCAATTCCTGAGGATCTGGCCCACGGCTCGACTGAGGAACTAGCTGCGGCCTGGGAACAGGCCGTGGCTGGGGCCTTGGACCGGGTTGCACCTTTGCGACCTCTGACCCGGCGCAGGTCTCGTCTGGCCCCTTGGTTCTCCGAGGGGCTGAGGGAGATGAAACGCCGGAGAAGACGCCTAGAGAGCACCTGGAGGTCCAGTCGTTCCGAAGCTGATCGGACACTAGTTAGATCCTATTCTAGGACCTACCTAGTGGCAATGAGGGAGGCGAGGCGTTCTTACGCCTCCACCCTCATTGCGTCGGCAGATAACCGCCCGGCTGCCCTGTTTCAGGTGACCCGCTCCCTCCTTCATCAGGAGGTGCGGGATGACCCTTTGCAGGGACGTGCCAAGGAGTTTAGTGGTTATCTATACGATAAAATCGCTCAGCTCCGGGATGGTCTGGACCGAAATTGGGATGATCCAAGCGAGGGAGAGGAGGCACGTCTTGTCGAGTCTGTTTGGGATGAGTTTGACCCTGTGGCTCCCGAGGACGTGGACAGGTTGTTGGGGAGGCTTCACGCCACTACATGTTTACTGGACCCGTGTCCTTCCTGGCTAGTACTGGCCACTCAGGAAGTGACACGAGGCTGGCTCCAGGGGATTATCAACGCTTCTTTGTTGGAAGGGGTTTTCCCTGCCGCCTTGAAAGAGGCGGTGGTGAGACCCCTCCTCAAGAAGCCCTCCCTGGACCCGGCTATTTTGGGTAATTATCGTCCGGTCTCCAACCTTCGCTTCGTTGCGAAGGTTGTAGAGAGTGCTGTGGCGCGACAGCTACCCCAATACCTGGATGAAGCCATCTATCTAGACCCGTTCCAGTCCGGCTTCCGACCCGGATACAGCACGGAGACAGCTTTGGTCGCTTTGGTGGATGATCTCTGGAGGGCCAGGGACAGGGGTTATTCCTCTGCCCTGGTCCTATTAGACCTCTCAGCGGCTTTTGATACCATCGACCATGGTATCTTGCTGCGCCGGTTGGGGGATTGGGAGTGGGAGGCACCGTGTATCGGTGGTTCTCCTCCTATCTCTCTGATCAATCGCAGACGGTGTTGACAGGGGGGCAGAGGTTGACCGCGAGGGGCCTCACTTGTGGGGTGCTGCAGGGGTCGATTCTCTTGCCCCTTCTGTTCAACATCTATATGAAACCGTTGGGTGAGATCATCAGTGGCTTTGGGGTGAGATACCAGCAGTACGCTGATGACACTCAGCTGTACTTTTCCACCCCGGGCCACCCCAATGAAGCTGTTGAAGTGCTGTCCCGGTGTTTGGAAGCCGTACGGGTCTGGATGGGGAGAAACAGGCTCAAGCTTAATCCCTCCAAGATGGAGTGGATGCCGGCACCCCGATTCAGTCAGCTGCAGCCGCGGCTGACTGTTGGAGGCGAGTTATTGGCCCCAAAGGATAGGGTGCGCAACTTAGGTGTCCTCCTGGATGAACGGCTGTCGTTTGAAGATCATTTGACGGCCGTCTCCAGGAGGGCCTTCCACCAGGTTCGCCTGGTTCGGCAGTTGCGCCCTTCCTTGATCGGGATGCCTTGTGCACAGTCACTCATGCGCTCGTTACCTCTCGCTTGGATTATTGTAATGCTCTCTACATGGGGCTCCCCTTGAGGTGCATTCGGAGGCTTCAGTTAGTCCAGAATGCAGCTGCGCGGGTGATAGAGGGAGCTTCGCGTAGCTCCCGCGTAACACCGCTCCTGCGCAGACTGCACTGGCTACCTGTGGCCTTTCGGGTGCACTTTAAGGTTTTGGTTACTACCTTCAAAGCGCTTCATGGCTTAGGGCCTGGGTACTTACGGGACCGCCTGCTGTTACCGCATGCCTCCCACCGACCCGTACGCTCTCACAGAGAGGGACTTCTCAGGGTGCCGTCCGCCAAGCAATGCCGGCTGGCGGCCCCCAGGGGAAGGTCCTTCTTTGTGGGGGCTCCCACACTCTGGAATGAACTTCCCCCGGGTTTATGCCAAATACCTGACCTTCGGACCTTCCGCCGCGAATTGAAGACACATCTTTTTATTCACGCGGGGCTGGCTTAAATTTTATTGATTTTTAAATTTTCTATTAGTAATTTTAAGGGTTTTTTAGTTTTTTATATATTTTAAAGTTTTTTAGGCCAATTATAAAATAAGTTTTTTAATTTGTATTTTAAATTGTATATTGTATTGTCTGTTTTTACTTTGACTGTACACCGCCCTGAGTCCTTCGGGAGAAGGGCGGTATAAAAATCGAATTAATAATAATAATAATAATAATAATAATAATAATAATAATAATAATAATAATAATAATAATAATAATAATAATATAATGGATTGGAAGAAAAGTATCTTCTTTGTCTCTGGAAGGGGAGTGGAGGTTTTAAGGAGTGATTATGGATTATGATTTGTGCTATATTTTAATTTTTGTTGTTAGTTTTATATCCTGTATTCGGTTCTCGGAAGTCCCGGGGGGTGGGGGGAGGAAGGGGAAGGGAGTGGGAGGGGGGATGAGAGTAGAAAATGGATTGATAGTTAATGTACAAAGATTATTGAAGATGTATAATTAATGTAAGATCAGAGCTGCCTGGCTACCACTTCAGAATGATGGGAAAGAAGGAAGTAGAAGAGAGAAGGAGGTAGGAAAGAGAAGAGGAGGAAGAGGAAAGGAAGGAAGAGGGATAGAAGAGGGAGAAGAAAGGAGTAGGGAGGAAGGAGGAGAGGATGTAGATAAGAGAGGGGGAGGATGGTTGTGGAAAGTAGAAGGTAGAGAAGGAGAGTAAAAGGAAGGGGGTGGTGACCGGGCAGATCCGATTAATTGTATATGATGGTACATTAAATATGTTATTGGATATGTTATTGGATAAGAATGTTAAAATAAAACTTTTTTAAACAAAAAAAAAAGATTATTTATTTTATTTATTTCATTTATTTATTTGTCGTAACAATATATACAAGCATTGCATAAAGGATATATATATTATATATATATAATATATAAACATATATATGAGGAGAAACAAGGTACTATAAACATATATATATATAGGGGAAGAAACAATAGGACAGGAAAGGTAGGCACGTTTGTGCTCTTATGCACACCCCTTAGAGTCCTCTTAGGAAAGTAGTGAGGTCAACTGTGGATAGATTTTGAGTAAAGCTTTTGGGGTTATGAGAAGAAACCACAGAGTCAGGTAAGCTTCCCCCAGGACTTCGTCAACTTCCTGACCTTCGAACCTTCCGCCGCGAGCTTAAGACACATCTATTTATCTGCGCAGGACTGGACTAGATTTTTTAAATTTTAAATGTTTAAATTTTAAATTTGGTTTTAAATTGGGTTTTATTATTTATATCTCTATTTTAAATATTCGGCCTATGTAATAAGTTTTTTAAATTAATGTTTTACTTTGTATATATATATGTTTTTATATGGCTCCCTGAGTCCCTAGGGAGATAGGGCGGTATAAAAGTATGAAAAATAAATAAATAAATAAATAAATAAATAAATAAATAAATAAATAAATAAATAAATAAATAAATAAATAAATAAATAAATAATGCATTCCAAGCATATATAATTATGTTACAGAAATCGTGTTTTCTGCAATCTAAACTGGAGCGGTTAATGTTGAGTTTAAATCTGTTGGTAGCTCTTGTGATATTGTTATTGAAACTAAAGAAGTCATTGACAGGAAAGACATTACAACAGATGATTTTATGAGCTAAACTCCTTCAGGTCCTGCCGAAGGCGACGAAGTTCCAAGTTTTCTAGACCCAGGATATCAAGTCTGGTGGAATAAGGTATTTTATTGGTTTGGAGGAGTGGAGAACTCTTCTCGTAAAATACCTTTGGACACGCTCAACTGTGTTGATATCAGATATATGATATGGGTTCCAGACAGGAGAGCAGTAATCAAGAATTGGCCTAGCAAATGTTTTATATGCTCTGGTCAGTAGTGTGATGTTTTTTGAAAAGAAGCTATGTAGAATTAAGTTAACAACTCTTAGAGCCTTTTTTGCTATATAGTTGCAGTGGGCTTTGGCACTTAAATTGTTAGATGTAAAAACTCCAAGGTCTTTGACAGGGTGGGGGTCATCTGCGTGGCAATGTCCATCAAGCATATACTTTGTGATTGGGTTCTTTCTTCTAATATGCAAGACTGAGCATTTACTGGTTGAGATTTGTAGTTGCAAATTTTAGACCAAGCAGTTAGATGATCAAGGTCCTTTTGAATTGTGGATGTATTGTCAGTGGTGTTGAAAAGTTTGACATCATCAGCAAAGAGAACACAGTTACTTGAGATATGATCACAAAGATCATTTATGTATATTATAAAGAGAGTTGGTCCAAGAACGCTACCTTGAGGAACACCACTCTTGACAGGAACAGGATTTGATAGAGCATTACCAATTTTAACTATTTGTTGTCTGTTTGACAGAAAAGCAGATATCCAGTTGTGTAAGGGTCCTGAAATGCCATAGGATTTTAATTTTAGGAGAAGTTTATCATGTACTACTGAGTCAAAAGCTTTACAGAAGTCTATGTATATTGCATCTATTGATTTACCTAGATCAAGATTTGTAGTCCATAGGTTTTTACAGTGGAGAAGTTGTAAATTGCATGATAATTTTTTCCTGAAGCCAAATTGTTTATTTGAGAGAAGGTTGTGTATTTCTAACTGCAAGGTAATGGATTGGTTGATGATGGATTCCATTACTTTGCAGGTGACGCAACTTAGGGAGATTGGTCTATAATTATCAACTAAGCTGGGGTCGCCTTTTTTGAGAACTGGAATGACTGTGGCTAGTGACCAGAGATTGGGAAGGGAACTGGTTGTGAAAGTTTTATTAAAGATTATACTTAGGGGTTCTATAGAGGCATGCTTGTTTGCTTGAAACAAATTAAGAGTTTGCTTCTTTGGAAATCATTATGATAAAACAGGAATGTGGTTTAAAAGATGTAATGAAGAAAAAAAAGTAACTAGGAAGAGTACCAATTCTTCATCACTCACCCAAAAAAATCAGTCATACAGGTCATGGTTGTCCCAAAGGTGCGTTTTCAAAAAACAGCTGGACTTTTTTTTCCTTTTAAAGACATTTTGCTTCTCATCCAACAAGCTTCTTCAGTTCAGTTCAGTCAGAATTAAAGAAGCTTCTTTGTATGAAAAGTGAAAGATCTTCAAGGAAAAACAAAGTCCAGTTGCTTTTTGAAAAAGCACCTTTGGGCTATTAAACATATACAATTATTAATCAAAGTCTATGAGAAGAAGCTATGTGAAGGGCCACCATCATTTGTGTTGTTATGACATTTTATTTTACTGAGTGACATAGATATAAAAAAAATAAGATTAATTACTACAGAACTTTAGATTTTTATCAGCAGCAATATAACATGTTCTTTAGTACTTCAGGACCCCCAAAACAAATTCTGAAATCTGGAAGAAAGTTGTTTCTAGTAGAAATCTAGAAGAAATATTGACTGCCGTAACTATAGTAGCAACTAAGTGAATAAAGAAGCCATAAAGAATAAAGAAGCTAAATCTTTTAGAAACAGTGATTTATTTAACTTTTAATATATAATTATGATTTCATTTCTTAGGCTGAAAGAAGAAAAAATATATAATAGGATCATTTTAAACTTAGTTTTTGACATAGTGGGTCTTGGAAAAAAATCACTTCTTTATTTTTGTTAATAAATATTCTTGATACATTTACAAAGGAACATATGCCTGAATTCCCATGGAGGACTGCTGAAGATGCATCAGAAATGGGATATTATTTTTAATCTGCAGGGAAGATTCATAGGAGAAAAACTATCCCAGTGGGGAAGTGGTAGCTCTACTGGATGGATGACCCTGCCTTATATTTTATTTACCATTTTTGCAACTCAATGGTCTAGAATTGCATAGTATAACTGCAGAAATACATAAAGGGAAAAAAATTATTCAGAGTATAATTGCATTTTAATCCACTTCTATTAAGTTTTATTCACTCATAGAAAGATACTGAATCCATTTGTGGTTCATTGATTTAAGCACTCTTGTTTTAGTTTTATATTTCCATTATTTTCTCTTGAGAATTTTTTATTGTGTTTTATTGTACAGAAATAAGTTTATGATTATTAATCAGAAATAAACCAGGGCCTGTAGGAAAGAAGGGCATGCTGAGTTTAGAAAACATATTCTAGATACCATTAATCCATGATTTATTGATTTATTGATTATTTAATTGTTTTGTCAACAAGTACAAGGAAATAAGTCTCAGTATAGACATAGACATGGACACATGAAAAAATGGCAAAAATAAATGGATATAAATAAGCAAAACATAGCCCTAAACACATAAAATGAGTAATATAAATAGAGACAGTAGCACAAGGATAGTAGGCACGCTGGTGTGCTTATGCACACCCCTTAGGGACCTCTTAAGAATCATGTAAGGTCCATAGTAGACAGTTTAAGGTAAAAGGTATGATGGTTGACATAAGTAAAAGATGCACACCATAGTGAACAATGTCTACAGCATTCTATCTAAACACGTTGGACTGTACATGTGCGGCTTTGCATGGGAAATATGAAGAGCTTTAGTAGTAAGTGTACTATCTTATAATAGTACACATAATTATATGTCTACACAGAAGTATATGCCAAAGAATCCAGTGGGATTTATTTCAAGATGTGTAAACATCACATTGCTCCCTGACTCTTAGCTGAGATTGTAAAAGAGAAATGCAATGTAATGTAAATGCTAATATAATAACAATACAATACAATACAATGCAGTCCAATGCAGTCCAATACAATGCAATGCAATGCAACACAACAAAACTTTCTTGCTTTAATTCTGAGATATTTTGGTAGAGTTGTACAAGTATAATAATAAAAATGTCCATGTTGTTCTCCATTGTCCATCAATTGCCTTTAGTACAAAGGATAATATAATTACCTGGAAGACCTTCTTTGTTTTTCTAACTCAGGGTTTATTGATTTTCTTTTTCAAGGTATAATTGTTTCAGTGACAGAAAAATGACCAGTCCCCTTCATCAAAAGATCAAATTTCATCTTCTCTTAATTATGAGGATGCAAAGGCACTTAAGTGTTCAAAATGTTAAGTAGCCAGTGTGGTTCATGTGAACTGGTGGTGATGATGGTGGTGGTGCTGGTTTTAACCTATATAATCTGGCAGTGCTGCTCACATGTCCTTCCTGATGACCTGAAGGTGACGCCCTATTAAGTTCCACATAATTTCTGGAATATGTTGCTCCTAGTATTGATTTTTGCACTGTATTCTCCAGGTATACGATGTAGGAGAGAATCCGGTACTACAAGGTACCATCTTTTTCCGTGTATAAGATGCTACTTTTTAAAAAAAATATTTACTTGAAAATGGAGGGGTGTTTTATACACAGGAGGCTGAGGAGAAGGCTGTGCATGCCAGATGAGCATCTATCTTATTTATATGCAGCTCTATAATTCCTCTCTATTGTGGTTGTTTCCTGTATCACATTGCCACTCTAGGTTTCATCTCTATTGTTCCTGTAATGCATTTCCTGTTCTTGTTGTATTACTCATTCTAACAAGATGGCTTTTGCACAGTGATGGCTTGTATTGGGCTTATTTTATTTATTTTTATTTATTTATTTAATTTTGTCATAACAATATACACAAGCATAACACAAAAGATTATATAATATATAAACATATATATGAGGAGAAACAAGGTAGTATAAGCATATATATATATATGAAGAATATATTTCTATCTCAATGGCTTCTCTGATTATTCTGTTGTTAAAGTGTTCAGTTTTGGCGATAGTTCTGTCACCACCGCACATCCACCCAGAAAGCAGACCCAAACCCACACTGATCATGAAGCACGACCAAGGACCAGAAGCCAGACTGCAGCTGCAACATTAGCCATTTCAAACCCCTCCAATCCATACATGCAGCAGACTGACACCCACTATGAAGATGTAGCACCATCACAAAGCCAAACAATAGCTATGCAGCTCACCAGCTCAAATCCCCCTGCAACACAGACTAAATTGAGCACAACCAAGCCCCCACCCAAACAGGACACACCCCCAGCCAATCAGAGCACAAAAAAACCTCCCTCCAATCAGAGCACAGCCAAGCTCCCAGCCAATCAGTTCAAACCCCCACTAGCAGTTAAAAGGAAGAAACAGCTGCGATCACACATTGCTCCCAGAAGCACGAAGCTGAAGCCTGAAGATGACGAATGAGACTTCGTTGAAACGTTGCCAAGACATTTCCAATTTTACACGGGAGAAAACCCGAACAACCAAAGACCTACATATAAGCATATATATATATATGAAGAAACAATAGGACAGGAACGGTAGGCACATTTGTGCTCTTATGCACGCCCCTTAGAGTCCTCTTAGAAATGTGGTGAGGTCAACAGTGGATAGATTTTTAATAAAGCTTTTGGGGTTATGAGAAGAGACCACAAAGTCAGGTAATGCATTCCAAGCATAGATAATTCTGTTACAGAAATCGTGTTTTCTGCAATCTAAACTGGTGAGGTTGACATTAAGTTTAAATGTGTTGGTAGCTCTTGTGTTATTGTAGTTGACATTAAGTTTAAATGTGTTGGTAGCTCTTGTGTTATTGTAGTTGAAACTGAAATAGTTATTGGCAGGAAGGACATTACAATGGATGATTCTATGAGCTAAACCCAAGTCCTGTCGAAGGCGACGAAGTTCCAAGTTTTCTAGACCCAGGATATCAAGTTGGTGGAATAAGGTATTTTATTGGTTACGGAGGAGTGGAGAACACTTCTCATAAAATACCTTTGGACAAGACACTACATGAAACATGGGGGTGTCTTATATATGGGGGAATCTTATAGATGGAAAAATATGGTACTTTGAATGGGGATCATAAGGGTTAGGGTTCTTACCTTCAGGGCTTATTATTCTAATAACTACAGCATGTAGTTACTATTTTGCTGGTGCTAGGAGTGAGCCTCCAGTCAGAGAAAAAGGACAGATAACCATTTATTCAATAGCAATAGCACTTAGACTTATATACTGCTTCATAGTGCTTTACAGCCCTCTCTAAACATTTTACAGCGTCAGCATATTTCCCTCAACAATCTGGGTCCCCATTTTATCTACCTTGGAAGGATGGAAGTCTGAGTCAATCTTGAGCCTGGTGAGATTTGATTGCCAAATTGCAGGCAGCCAGCAGTCAGCAGAAGTAGCCTGCAGTACTGCATTCTAACCACTGCACCATCACAGCTCTTGATTGTTGGGCCCCAATTTTAAAAGAAAAAAGAACCTTGAACAATGGGAAGGTAAAATGTATTTTTTTTTCATTCATTCAATTTATAAAGCCTCCCATCTCAAATGCATACCTCGGCTGATGTTATGTAATGCCCGGTCCGTGGTAAATAAAGCCCCCTTGATCTGTGATCTTATTCAGGGGGAGTCCGCGGACCTTATGGGCATTACGGAGACCTGGTTGGGGCCAGAGGGGGGGTCCCCTCATTGAACTATGCCCCCCAGGTTTCCGAGCATTCCATCAGCCGAGGGCCCAGGGTAGGGGTGGAGGGGTGGCGGTTGTCATTAAGGAAGATCTAGAGCCGAGGGAGGCCACTGTTCCTCAGATTGCCGGCTGTGAATCCCTTTATGTGAGGTGGGGCCATAGGAATCAGTTGGGCATGTTGATCACGTACCTGGCTCCTTGCTGCGTGACCACAGCCCTGCCCGAGCTGCTGGAGTTATTTGCCACTGTGGCAGTTGAGACCCCCAGACTTATAGTTATGGGGGATTTCAACTTGCCATCAGCTGGCTTATCATCGACTGCAGCTCGGGAGTTCCAGGCTTCCATGACGGCCTTGGACCTGATACGAGTAAATGATGGCCCTACGCACATGGGGAGGCACGCTGGACCTGATTTATATCTCTGGTCAGTGGTTAAATGATCTGATACTAGGCGATTTAGTAACAGAACCAATGTCATGGTCTGATCATTTTCTCCTTCGCCTAGACTTCGAACCGCCACCCACCATCGCAGGGAGACGGAGCCTCTCGTTGGTTCCGTCCCAGGCGCCTGATGGACCCTGAGAGGTTCCTGGCGGAGCTTGGGCCATTCCTGAGGATCTGGCCCGCGGCACGACTGAGGAACTAGTTGCGGCCTGGGAACAGGCGCGGCTGGGGCCTTGGACCGTGTCGTGCCTTTGCGACCTCTGACCCGGCGCAGATCTCGACCGGCCCCTTGGTTCTCCGAGGGGCTGAGAGAGATGAAACGCCGGAGAAGGCGCCTAGAGAGCACTTGGAGGTCCAGTCGTTCGGCTGATCGGACACTAGTTGGGTCCTATTCTAGGACCTACCTAGTGGCAATGAGGGAGGCGAGGCGCCCACCCTCATTGCGTCGGCAGATAACCGCCCGGCCGCCCTGTTTGGTGACCCGCTCCTCCTTCATCAGGAGGTGCGGGATGACCCATTACAGGGGCGTGCCGAGGAGTTTAGTGGTTATCTATCGACAAAATCGCTCAGCTCCGGGATGGTCTGGACCGAAATTGGGATGATCCAAGCGAGGGAGAGGAGGCACGTCTTGTTGAGCCTGTTTGGGATGGGTTTGACCCTGTGGCTCCCGAGGATGTGGACAGGTTGTTGGGGAGGCTCCGCGCCACTACATGTTTATTGGATCCGTGTCCTTCCTGGCTGGTGCTGGCTACTCAGGAGGTGACACGAGGCTGGCTCCAGAGGATTATAAATGCTTCTTTGTTGGAAGGGGTTTTCCCCGCCGCCTTGAAAGAGGCGGTGGTGAGACCCCTCCTTAAGAAGCCCTCTTTGGACCCGGCTATTTTGGGAAACTATCGGCCAGTCTCCAACCTTCGCTTTGTTGCGAAGGTTGTAGAGAGTGCTGTGGCGCGTCAGCTACCCCAATACCTGCAAGAATCCGTCTATCTAGACACGTTCCAGTCCGGCTTCCGACCCGGTTACAGCATGGAGACAGCTTTGGTCGCATTGGTGGATGATCTCTGGAGGGCCAGGGACAGGGGTTATTCCTCTGCCCTGGTCCTATTAGACCTCTCAGCGGCTTTTGATACCATCGACCATGGTATCTTGCTGCGCCGGCTGGGGGGATTGGGAGTGGGAGGCACCGTTTATCGGTGGTTCTCCTCCTATCTCTCCGACCGGTCGCAGACGGTGTTGACAGGGGGGCAGAGGTCGACCGCGAGGGCCCTCACTTGTGGGGTGCCGCAGGGGTCGATTCTCTCGCCCCTTCTGTTCAACATCTACATGAAGCCATTGGGTGAGATCATCAGTGGCTTTGGGGTGAAGTACCATCAGTACGCTGATGACACTCAGCTGTACTTCTCCACCCCAGGTCACCCCAATGAAGTTGTCGAAGTGCTGTCCCGGTGCTTGGAAGCCGTACGGGTCTGGATGGGGAGAAACAGGCTCAAGCTCAATTCCTCCAAGACGGAGTGGCTGTGGATGCCGGCATCTCGATTCATTCAGCTGCAGCTGCAGCTGACTGTTGGAGGCGAGTTATTGGCCCCAAAGGATAGGGTGCGCAACTTAGGTGTCCTCCTGGATGAGCGGCTGTCATTTGAAGACCATTTGACGGCCGTCTCCAAGGGGGCCTTCCACCAGGTCCGCCTGGTTCGGCAGTTGCGCCCCTTCCTTGATCGTTACCTCTCGCTTGGATTATTGTAATGCTCTCTACATGGGGCTGCCCTTAAGGTGCACCCGAAGGCTTCAGCTAGTCCAGAATGCAGCTGCGCGGGTGATAGAGGGAGGATCTCGTACCTCCCACATAACACCCCTCCTGCGCAGACTGCACTGGCTACCTGTCGCTTTTCGGGTGCACTTTAAGGTTTTGGTTATGACCTTTAAAGCGCTCCATGGCTTAGGGCCTGGGTACTTACGGGACCGCCTACTGTTACCATATGCCTCCCACCGACCCGTACGCTCTCACAGAGAGGGACTTCTCAGGGTGCCGTCCGCCAAGCAATGTCGGCTGGTGGCCCCCAGGGGAAGGTCCTTCTCTGTGGGGCTCCACACTCTGGAACGAACTTCCCGGTTTACGCCAAATACCTGACCTTCGGACCTTTCGCGAACTGAAGACGATCTTTTATTCGCTGGGCTGGCTTAAATTTTATGGATTGTATAGTTTTATTATTAATTTTAAACGGGGTTTTAATTTCTATATATTTTAAAATTTTAGGCAAATTATAATAAGTTTTTTAATTTTGCATTTTATAGATTATTGTCTTGTCTGTTTTTATTTGCCTGTACACCGCCCTGAGTCCTTCGGGAGAAGGGCGGTATAAAAATCAAATAAATGAAATGAAATGAAATGAAATAACTCTGGGTAGCTTACATCTGTACTTTTCCACCCCGGGCCACCCCAGTGAAGCTGTCGAAGTGCTGTCCCGGTGTCTGGAGGCCGTACGGGTCTGGATGGGGAGGAACAGGCTCAAACTTAATCCCTCCAAGACGGAGTGGCTGTGGATGCCGGCACCTCGGTACAGTCAGCTGCAGATGCGGCTGTCTGTCGGGGGTGAATCATTGGCCCCGATGGAGAAGGTACGCAACTTGGGCGTGCTCCTGGATGGTCGGTTGTCCTTTGAAGACCATCTGGCAACCGTCTCCAGGAGAGCATTTTACCAGGTTCGCCTGATCCGCCAGTTGCGTCCCTTCCTGGACCGGGATACCTTATGCACAGTCACTCATGCTCTCGTTACCTCTCGCCTGGACTACTGCAATGCTCTCTACATGGGGCTCCCCTTGAAGAGCACCCGGAGACTTCAGCTAGTTCAGAGCAGCTGCGCTGGTTATTGAGGGCGTCTCGGGCTCCCATATAACACCTATCCTGCGCAGACTGCACTGGCTACCTGTTGTTTTCGGGTGCGCTTCAAGGTATTGGTTACCACCTTTAAAGCGCTCCATGGCTTAGGACCGGCTATCTACGGGACCGTCTACTGCCGGCTTCTATCTCCCATCGTCCGATGCGTTCCCACAGAGGACTCCTCAGGGTGCCGTCAGCCAAACAGTGTCGACTGGCGGCCCCAGGGGAGGGCCTTCTCTGTGGGGCTCTGACCCTGTGGAACGAACTTCCCTCGGACTTCGACAATTACCTGACCTTAGGACCTTTCGCCGCGAACTTAAAACTTATTTATTCCGTATGGCTGGACTAGCCTGATTCTTATTTTTATTGGATGGGTTTTTAAAATTCTGTGATTTTATGGGGAAGTACGTTTTTAATATTTTGGGCATTTAAATTAGTTTTTTAAGGGATGTTTTTAATTATTGTATGTATGTATTTTTTATCTGCCTGTTCACCGCCCTGAGTCCTTCGGGAGAAGGGCGGTATACAAATTAAAATATTATTATTATTATTATTATTATCAATTAAAACACAGCCAAAATACTATATTAAAATATATGAAAGCATATGAAATCACATTAAAGGCCATATTTAGAAAAAAAACCCAATGAAATATAATATACAACTGAAGGTTACAGTGTGGGCAGTCTTGAGGATTTGGTTTTTTGGCAATATTTTTGAGGAAGTCAGGCAGATTTGTGTACCTGGGTTTATTTTTGTTGTCAGGCAAAACTATCCTTTCAGGAGCTGGAAAAGATGACAAATGTTGGATTGTGCCAGAGTAAGGACGGAATGTTGGGATACTCACCTTGTTCCAATTCCATTATTAGGACTGCCTTCCTTAATAGAGCTGTATTGTGAGCAGGTAAGTGAGGCTTCAATTCTTTTGGTTTAGATGAGATTTTAGAGTGCTTTATCTGGATATGAAAGGATTAAGGAAAGAGAACTTAATTTCACCCTGGTGATATCCAAAAGACAGAGAGGCAGAAAGTGCATCATTCATTTTGCTTGTTACTTTCTCCATGACACATTTTCACATTTTATTTTCTCCATGACACATTGTGCTTTGCCATATACTAATGCATTTTATAAAATACTTTAATTGAAAGGCGTGGAGGTAAGATTCTACACAAGGAATTCCCCACCCACCATGCTTCTGACCTTGCTATCAGTTTCACTGGTATTCTAGATTTCTTCCCAAGGGAACTAAACTTATTGATATATATTTTTTGCCAGCACATAATTTTTTATTCTCTACTAAGTTATAATTTACAGTAGAACAGATATAAAATTCTTGGCATAATTTTCATTTTAACAGCAGCAATTCTCCCTAGGAGACTAAGCTTTTTCCCCCCAGTTCTATTACCTGCTCACATCCAATGTATTTTCAAACATTGCACATTCCAATTTATGCTTATTTACATTTAAGCTTGAAATCTTTTGAAATAATTCTAAATGATGAATAATTCTAAATAATGAATATACTGGTTAATAATCCTTAGGGTACTCAGATACAACCACCAGATCATCTGCATAAAGATTAGGTAGATATTGTTCCTAAAGTCCCTTCAAACTGTGATACAGTTTCAGTTTACATGCTAAATGTTCAGTAGCACATGTGAACAGAAAAGAAGACAATGGGCATCCTTGCTTTGATCCTTGACAGACAGGGACAGTGGAATAAAGATGATTTAAGACATGAAGGGATTTTCTTCAGAAACCTAATTTATGAAGCAGCAATGAAACATATTGGTGCTCTGTTGTACCCAACTCTTTGTAACTTCCAAAGTGAAGATAGCGAGAGGTTTATTCTATGACACAAAATATTTAACACAGTTCTCCATTATGGATTTCCCTGATATTAGCTCAACCTGATCAACAAAGGAAGCGACAGTGTGGCTGAGCCTCTTAACTAGTAGAGCAGTTAATAATTTAAATATTCTGATTTAATAAAGAAGTCAATAGAGAAGAGTCTGAAGTTTAGGCTGATCTCCCCTTTAGAAGAGAATATTTATAGCTCAGAGTTGAACTGTAGAATCTTTTGGGGTCTCTGAACTTGGTTATTTTCTTGGTTGTTACCTAGCTGGTAATGAAATGTCTACAAGAAAACAACCAAGCTCAGAGCCCTCCAAGGACCATATTGATCTCCCTTTTCTTAAAAAAAACCCTGAAATTCATGAGTTTTGCAATAGTGGCAAATAGTGGCTGAAGATGTTACCTAGCCTGGTAATGAAACATTCAGAAACCAACCCACAAGCTCAATCATCTATGAGGATTTCCAAGAATTTAGCTTTCTACTTTTACTTTTTTTCTTTACATTTTTCTTTAGTCTCTAGAACTGTGTAGAAAGAGAATAATCTCCTCAGACATCTGCCTCAATTCTTCTAGTCTATTTATAGTGATGCAGCATTCAATCAACTCCTCTAAGGTACCTGCCATAGCTTCCTGAACCAGTTCATCTTGCAATTCATTAGATAGGCCCTCTTTAAACTGTCAACCACAAATTATTCCAGCCCACATCTCTCAAGTGTAATTAAAAACCAGGTATATATGCCTGAACATTATGTTTACCTTGGAAGAGTCTGGGAATTTCACAAGCCCTTGTGACAGAATTGTCACAAAGAGCTCTCAATTTAATCAGATTTGCCATGGTCTGGATCCAAAAATGCCTTGGTCTAAAATCTTGAAACAATTTTACCTTCAAAGTAAAAGGAGTAAAGTCTTATCAGAATTAATGACAATATTGATAAATCAATATTTAAGGAACAAGCATTTTTTTAAACTTCTGATTAATGTTTTATTAGAAAAACTTGAAGTGCAAGAATTTCAATAAATACTTTGGCTTTTATGTGTGGGTATAATTATATGTGAATATATACAATTTAAAACTATTTGGTTTTTTTTCTCTTTATCCTAGTATGTCAATGAATGAAGTTTGTTTTTTCTGAAAAGGTGGGCCAGCCTGCACCTGCATATTGTTTGCGTAAGGGTTACTAACCCTATTATCGCTATAAGATTCTACTCTCATATCTTCCCAGTTCTCTATAACCTTCTCCATAGCACCTCACCCTACTACCTGTGAAACTCTCAACATATATGATGCAGGATTGAGATGTGTGACTTCCACCTTTCACTGTGGGGAGAATCTTCTTTGCTGCCCCCTAAAAAAGGCATGATCAGAAGACCTTTCTTCTTTTGAAAAGCTTCTACCTTCTTCTGTCAGTTTCACACTATTTCTTTATTATTTCCTATTTTTTTACTTCCATTTCTCTGTTACTCTCTGTTAATTGCTATAGCAGCCTCTATATGTCTGTTACTGCTCTCACATTTGTCCTCACATCCCTCTGGTCTTATCTATGCTGCTCTCACAAACTCTTTAACAGGCACTGCAACCATGAAACCAAATTTGCTGTTCCCAGCTTGGTCACTATCTCTCCTGCAGCTTCTAGCTACAACATTGTTGCTTTGTTGTCCTCACAAACTATCCTAGAAGATACCGTCAATACAACTTACCATCTTCCACAACCTCTATAATTTCCTGACGGCAGGGGCAAAAGCAGTGTTTCAATATGGTAAAAAGTCAGATTTTTTGTTTTGTTTTCTTTTTCCCATCGTCATTGACTTCAAGAAATGCTGGTTGTCTTTCATTGACAAAGGTATTTTAGAAAGGTATGTGCTAGTCGTTCCCAACTCTAGGGAGCAGTGCTCATCTCCATTTCAAAGCCGAAGAGCCAGTGCTGTCCAAAGACATATCCATGGTCATATGACCGGAATGACTAAATGCCAAAGGTGTACGGAATGCTGTTATCTTCCCACCAAAGGTGGTCCCTATTTTTCTACTTGCATTTTTTTACGTGCTTTTGAACTGCTAGGTTGGCAGAAGCTGGGACAAGTAACAGGAGCTCACCCTGTTATGCGGCACTAGGGAGACACATCTACACAGGTCATTTGATTTATCTGACTCATGGTAAAACACTGGAAGCTAACTCTGTGTCATCTTTTGAAGATTTCACTCAATGCAATATATTTCTCATGTAGGATTCTTTTACACATTCACTTCATATTCTTTCAGCATTCATTCATTCATTCATTCATTCATTCATTCATTCATTCATTCATTGTTGTGCCCAAATCTTCCTATTTTACAACCATTCTTAAGTAACCCATCCCCACCACATTCATCTAAACATTCATTTCCATGTAATGCTCTTCTACTCAATTTTTGCTTCTTTCAAACATTAATTCCTTTTCAAATATCATTTCTGCATCTTAAAATTTTTCCAACATTTGGAACATTTCCAACATTTTCCGATCTTCAGTAAGGGTACACACATTCCTCTGCCTATTCTAATTTTTCAACATTTATGTAACACTTGCAATTGTTTGCTTCATTCTTCCTGTCAGATATAACTACCTTGTCTTTTTTGAAATATTGATTTTTAGAAATATACTCTTTCTACTGCAGCATGTCTAATATTTGCTTCAAATAATTCAGGTTGTCTGCCAGCAATCTAGCTTTCTATCTATAATAAACGCATTCAAATCTTTAGTCAGTGTACTTCTTGCATCACCACAAATATAAATTGGTCCCAAAATAAATCAAGCTATCAATGGGACATCCCACAAATTTACCTTATTCCCAGCTTAAATTTGAATTGTTCACTAAGCATTCAGCTTATTCTTTTGCATGCTTTCCTTCCATCGTATATCATTTCTATTACTTTCAACAACCAACAATCAGCATTGTGCAAAATGTTCCATAATTCAAGCAATCCAGTTTATCATATGCTTTTTCTAAAATCAACTGGCAAACAATGCGCTTTCTCATAATTTGTACATTACTCAGGGACTTGCTGAAGAGAAAAAATATGGTTTGTACACATTGCTCCCAGCATGATGCTGTACCACATTTCTTAAATTTTGCTCTTGCACCCTTTCATCAGAATTCTGCCAAACTTTATTCCAGGCACACTGAGCAAATTAAATCATCCCTGAAGTTTCTGCATTCACTTTATCTTATTTTTTTTTAAATGCTAGGAAGAAATAATGGCACCCTTAATTTTGGATTGTTTATGTGTTGTTTTTATTTTATTTTATTTTGTTAGCTGCCCTTAGTCACATGGCAAGTGGGTGGTCATATAAATTCATGTCAAGCTTTCATCATTTTTATTGAAATAAATCATGCTTTTATACTAATTAATTTATGATATTTACATGGCAATATATGTATGCTTGAACCATGTTTTCAGAACAAACAGACTGTTGAATCAGTTATTCACCAAACACTCTTATACATTTTTGGGTCTCTGAATGACTCACTAATTTTTTGCACTCTCTGTCTCAATCCATTCATAACATCTTTCCTTAGATTACATTAATTCAAAATCATAAAATGGTATAATCTTATCTGAAACTCATCTTTGTTTTTACATTATCACCATTCACTGAGGTGTAAGATGCAGCTATCATTATCGTATGGATTATCACTTTCATAGAAACCCATAATAATCTAGATTCTATCTACTGATACTTTTTACTTTTCTGTAAAAATCTATATATATACATTTTATATTCCCAGATGCAATCTTGCCTCTGATATGTTCATATGTTCATGGCAATCAGCAGAAGTAGCCTGCAGGCTGCATCCTAACCATGGCCACTACAACAAGCTGTACAGCTGTACAGCTTGTCATAGTGGCCATGGTTAGGATGCAGTCCTGCAGGCTTCTTCTGCTGATTGCCAGGTGCCTGCAATTTGGCAGTTCGAATCTCACCAGGCTCAAGCCTTCCATTCTTCCGAGGTCGGTAAAATGAGGACCGAGATTGTTGTGGGCAATATGCTGACTCTGTAAACCGCTTAGAGAGGGCTGTAAAACACTGTGAAATGGTATATAAGTCTAAGTGCTATTGCTATTGTCATAGACTTGGCTAATCAAAGTTTTCACATTATAAACAAGGTAAAATAGATTATCAGACTTAGTCACCCACAATATTTATGAAAATAGCAAAGGACATTGTTCTGGCTTTTTTGGCTAGAATGCAGAAACACTGCCAAACATCCTTAAGCAATTCTACTCCAGCTGCTTCCACTTCCCATGTTGTGTCTTGCTCGCTTTCCCCGCAGCCGGGTCCCTCTTATCTCCTGCCGAACGCTGAGGAATGTCCTGGCATGCATCCAGCCCCCAGCCCTGGCTCCATGCCCAGGCAAACGGAGCAACTAGACCCCTCCCCCACAGCATGTGAGCCTGAGGAATGTGAATTGCCAACAGCTGGAGCCTGGAGAGATCCTCTCTTCCGGAGAATTGATAGGCGGCATCAGCAAAAGGAAGGGAGGGGCAGGCCTGGATAAGTGCTGAGTCATGGAGCCACACCTCATGGCCTATATAAAGGATCTGCTTTCTGGCATTCTCTGAGTCAGGCAAAGTCTACCTTGGATTGCTGAAGTCACTTCCTGGTCTCCTGCCTGCCTTGAGAACTCTGATAGGACTTTGGCAGAGCTGCAGAGGCACGTTTGATATGGACTTCCCTGACCCGGCCATCAGCGGAGGAGTGGGACACGACATCCCATCAATTCAGAAGTATGTACAATATGCTGAGACTTTCAGGACACTAAGTATTTGGTATAATTTTCTTCAACAATTCCTGTTTGTGGGTGTCTTTCCTGGTTTTCTAAGAAACTGAGAATGGTGAAGCTGCAGGGTTTAGATTTCTGGTAGAGGCAATCTAGGAATTAGATAAGTTATGACATTAATTGTGATCATGTAGTATATTTTTCAAAGGGACACAGTGGCTAAGACACTGAGCTTGTCAATTGAAAGATCGGCAGTTCAATGGTTTGAATCCCTAGTGCCAAATTTTAAGACGCAGAAATGATATTTGAAAAGGAATTAATGTTTGAAAGAAGCAAAAATTGAGTAGAAGAGCATTACATGGAAATGAATATTTAGATGAACATGGTGGGGATGGGTTACTTAAAAATGGTTGTAAAATAGGAAGATTTGGACACAAGAATGAATGAATGAATGCTGAAAGAATATGAAGTGAATGTGTAAAAGAGTCCTACACGAGATATATATTTCATTGAGTGAAATCTTCAAAAAATGACAGAGAGTTAGCTTCCAATGTTTTGCCATGAGTCAGATAAATCAAATGACCTGTGTGGGTACGACTCATGTCTCCTTATTTGGCTCTAAATTTCAAACTATCTCCATTCTGCTTCTTCTAGTTCCTTCTCATTTAACATAGTGCTAAAGTACCTTTATTTAGGGATATGGTGGCTCAGTGGCTAAGATTCTGAGCTTCTCGATTGAAAGGTTGGCAGTTCAGCGGTTCGAATCCTTAGTGCCACATAACAAGATGAGCTCCCGGTATTTGTCTCAGCTTCTGCCAAGCTAGCAGTTCGAAAACAGGTAAAAAAATGCAAGGAGAAAAATAGGAACCATCTTTGGTGGGAAGTTAACAGCGTTCTGTGTGCCTTCAGCATTTAGTCATGCCGGCCACATGACCACGGAGACGTCTTTGGACAATGCTGGCTCTTCGGCTTTGAAATGGAGATGAGCACCACCCTCTACAGTTGGGAATCACTAGCACATATGTGTGAGGGGAATCTTTACCTTTACTAGTACATTTATTTTCTGCCTTTTATGTGCAGAATTTCTGATGCAGCTTTTAAAAGTAGTAACAATCTTTTGCATTAGAGTGCAGAAAAAGCTGAGGAAAACCAAAGCTGTCAAAATGTGGGATAGCTGGTTAACATTGCAGTGAGAATGGCTGGAAATAGAGAAGCTTTGCCAAGCTCTGTGAAAAGCAGCCAGTATCTGCTTGCCAGGAGACCCTACAGGGTCAAAGCCATCCTGGAGCGGTGGTGAAGGAAGGAGAGGTGCTTTATCGACCACAAGGAAACCACAATTTCCTTGTTAGGTCCAAAGAAAGGTCTCCCAAATGGCAGCAGGGACAATGGCCATTGTTTGGCAAGTCACAAGCTGTGACAACTGGGACAATAAGATTTGTGCTGGAGTGGTTTGTGGACAGAGCATTGAAATTGGGTGAGACAACTTCCAACATTTATTTTAGAGACCTAAGGTAAGTAAAAAAAAAATATTAAAAAATAATCTCCAAATGTCAAGAAAGTGGCAATTGGATACATGGAGAAAGAGAAAGATTAAAAACCTAGATATGAAACAAATATCTAATAGAAACTTTAAAATACAGAAAGCCTGGAAAAGATTTAACAATACTTTGAAAAGTGATTAGTGGGAGAAACTTCTTTTTTTATTTTTATTTCTAACCTCCCCTTATCATTTGACAATCAGCTGTTGTTTTTCCACACACTGTTTAATGGACGTGGAGCAGGAGAGCTATATACTGGAGGAAAAAGATTACTACAGCATGAGAAAGTGATAATTGTTTAAGATACACAAAGAAAAGGAATGAAAGTAAATAACACCTGGAAGGCCACTTGACTTTGATTCAATTTCAGTTGGATGTTTGGAAATATTTTGTGACCTCTCTGAAGATCTTTAAGACAAATTTAATTGCAAATAACTAAAATCCTATTGAAATTGTTTACAGGAGATTTGGAGGAATAATTCTGGGATTGATTAAAATTTATTAATAATTGACTTCTTTGGAGTTTTTAGATATTGGGATACTGGAATATTAGAGGTATATTGAGTAATTTTTAATATATTAAACTGGTATAAAATGACTAAGCAGGAGACAACAAAGTTCTATGAAGAAATGTTAGTGATGCTTAAAAGTATTTATGAAAATGTGACAAAAAACCATAAAGAGATGATGGGATTGTTCAAAGATAATTTGTTCAAAGATTCTTGTTTCAAACGCTCTACCATCATCCCAGTGCCGAAGAAGCCCACCATCAAAGAACTGAATGACTACAAACCAGTTGCTTTAACATCTATAGTCATGAAAACCTTTGAAAGGCTGGTGCTTTCCTACTTGAAAACCATCATAGATCCGCTGTTAGACCCCTTGCAATTTGCATACTGAGCAAATAGATCAACAGATGATGCTGTTAATATGGCTCTGCACTACATCCTACAACATCTTGGGTCTCCAAAGACCTATGCAAAGGTCTTCTTTGTAGACTTTAGTTCAGCATTCAATACCATCATTCCAGACACTCTTCTAACTAAGCTAAACCAGCTACAGGTACTGGAACAAACTTGTAAGTGGATCACAAGCTTCCTAACAAACAGGAAGCAGCAGGTGAAGCTGAGCAAGATCACATCAAATACCTGTACAATTAGCACAGGAGCCCCCCAGGGCTGTGTGCTCTCGCCACTTCTCTTCTCTCTGTAGCCCAATGACTGCATCTCCAACGATCCATCTGTCAAGCTACTGAATTTCGCAGATGACATAACAGTGATTGGTCTCATTCGAGACAATGATGAATCCGCATATAGACGAGAGGTCGAACGACTAGCCTTGTGGTGCAACCAAAACAATCTTGAACTGAACACGCTCAAAACCGTAGAAATGGTGGTAGACTTTAGGAGAAACCCTTCCATACTTTCACCTCTCACAATATTAGACAAGACAGTATCAACAGTGGAAACCTTCAAATTTCTAGGTTCTACCATATCACAAGATCTAAAATGGACAGTTAACATCAAAAACATCATCAAAAAAGGACAACAAAGAATGTTCTTTCTGTGCCAACTCAGTAAGCTCAAACTGCCCAAGGAGCTGCTGATTCAGTTCTACAGAGGAATTATTGAGTCTGTCATTTGCACCTCTATAACTGTTTGGTTCAGTTCTGCAACCCAACAAGAAAGACACAGACTTCAGAGGATAATTAGAACTGCAGAAAAAAATAATTGCTACCAACCTGCCTTCCATTGAGGACCTGTATACTGCACGAATCAAGAAGTGGGCCATGAAAATATTTACAGATCCCTCACATCCTGGACATAAACTGTTTCAACTCCTACCCTCAAAACGACGCTATAGAGCACTGCACACCAGAACAACAAGACACAAGAACAGTTTTTTCCCGAAGGCCATCACTCTGCTAAACAAATAATTCCCTCAACACTGTCAAACTATTTACTAAATCTGCATTACTATTAATCTTCTCATTATTCCCATCACCAATCTCTTTCCACTTACGACTGTATGACTGTAATTGTTGCTGGCAATCCTTATGATTTATATTGATATATTGACCATCATTTGTGTTGTAAATGTTGTACCTTGATGAACGTATCTTTTCTTTTATGTACACTGAGAGCATATGCACCAAGACAAATTCCTTGTGTGTCCAATCACACTTGGCCAATAAAAAAATCTATTCTAATTCTATTCTATTCTATTCTATTCTATTCTATTCTATTCTATTCTATTCTATTCTATTCTATTCTATTCTATTCTATTCTATTCTATTCATGTGAGTGTAGAAGATCCTCAACAAACAGTGGGAAAAGATGAACATAATATTCAGAAGACAGATGAGAAATTTGAAGAAGTGGAGGAGACATATCAAAATAAGTTACAAGCAGACCAAAACACTGAAAAGACAGTAACAATAAGTACTAAGAATCAAATGGGTAATTCCTTAAGAATTTACAATAGAACAGAGGGGAAAAAAGGAAGATTTTCCAAAAATAATGAAAGGGTTATGGATGGGTATACAAATGATTCAGCAGAAGGAGACAAGGGGTAAGGAAGAAGGAACATTCAATTGGTGCAAAAATGTTAAAAAGAAATATAGAATACTAAGAGAGAAATATAAAAAAGTCACCAAAAAGTCAATAAATGATGAAATTTTAAAAAGGCTAAGAGATGATGGATAGAGATAAAATATTTTGTAGTATGGTGGTTATATTAAAAACTAAGAGAAAAAGGTTGAAAGTATAAATTGGGAACGTAGTAGCACATATAAGGATATCGAATAGAATTTATTAAAACTACAAATATACTAAGGCCAGGAGGTAGAAGACTATGATCAGGTATATATAAATGTATTATTATTTTTAACAGTGTGTAAAAATATATTGAAATTTATAGCTTTCAGGGACTATAAATTCAGGGAACTTAGAGATATAATATTGGGACTGATTAAACTTTATCAGTAATTGGTTTTATTGGTGTTTATAGAAAATTGAGATATTGGAATTATGATGGAACATTGAGTAATATCTAAAATAATAAATATTAGTGATTAAGCAGGAGTCAACAAATACATTGTGTGAAGAAATGTTATTGATGTTTAAATGTATTTATGGAGAAAGTGATAAAGAATCATAAAGAGAGAATGATACTGTTTAAAGGCAAAGATGTGAAGATAGAAGATTCCAACAAATGGGGTGGGGGTGGGGAACCAAACACATATTGGGAAAATAATATTATACATATTGATATATAAAAATGTATTATAATTACAATGAGCATATTAAGGTTAGAAGTTGGAAGATAAAGATCATGTATATTTAATTGTATTATTATTGTTAGCACTGGATAAAAAAAAATTGACCCAGGCAATACACTGTCCACAAAATATGTTGGTTGTTAAAGGAAAATTACAAATAAAACTTATACAACAAAAATGTCATTTTGTTCCATATTTACAAATAAAGTCATATGCAATTCTCATTTGGATTGCATAAAAATTACAATTCTTCATTAGGGGCAAATTGTAGCATTGCACGAGTTGTTTCAAATTAAGGAAGAAATATAAAGTTGGTTTATTTGATCAAAGTTAAAATAAGACTTTTTTTTTCTTTTTGCACAGTTCTGACAACCTTCATGAACATTTTATTGATACAAGGATTGAAAAACTGATGTTTTATAAATGCTTATAGATAAGGAATGGAATATGAAAGGAAGTGTTATCTGTTTAAAACCTTAGAGAGGGTGAAGAGTTACTAAATTTGTTTATACTTTAGTAAGGGAGGTTAAACTTCTTTATTATATTCTTTATTTTCTCTTTCTGTATTGTTACTTTTTTCTTTTTTTCTGTTCTTTTTAATAAGTTTAATTTGTCTTAATTGTATTGTAATAAAATCCTCAATAAAAACTATGTATAAAAGTTTTCAAGTTGGAAGTGTTTCAAGCTTGGAATGATTAATTTAGAGAGCAAAATAATGCTTACATCTATTGGATGTCTTTCCATATTGCTTTGAACCTGCAGGAAGTCTTCCTAGTTTGACATGGCCTAGGACATCTCTGATAGACCTGGAACATTTATCAAGACTAACAGAACAATTGTTTCAAGCTCATAATCCTTCAGATTGAAATGGAGCATTCCACAACTGAAATGTTTCAAATTCAAAATATTTTACACACCTCTAACATTTGATATCTGGTAGTCATATTATAATGTACTGTTTCAAGTTGTCTATCATGAGACTACAAAGAAGATTTTTTTAGCATTGTTGGCTAACTATGAAACTGTGTTTGATTCTTGCTCTTCTTGATTGATTAAGTCCAACAGGCTTATTATTTTCTACAGATACAATAGTGGTAATAGGCTAGGGTTATCAGGTTTCTGAACAGGCAAAAGAAGATGTGGACAATTGGAAAAGAGGGTAAGTGGGGAGGGGGAGGAAATACTAATTGTTTTACATTCTTGGCCTCTGCAACAAAACTGCAAAACAAATACAAATAGATGTACTTAGGCCTACATATATATTAAATTACTTTTTCCAGAATCAGGAAGACTGGTTTTTCAATGGTAGGAATGTGGTAGAGCCAGATGGGCTGAAAAAACCTGTAGCATGTAACTGATTAAGGTCTTGTCAATTTCAGGTGATGGCACAAGCCACCTGGAGGAGACTAATCAACTAATTAAGGTCACAGCTGAGCTTATTAACTAAGCACTTCTTAGAGAAATGTTGCCCTAACAAACTATTTCTTATCTCTTCCTTAACTTATTAACTAAGCACTTCTTAGAGAAATGTTGCCCTAACAAACTATTTCTTATCTCTTCCCAAGCAACTTTCTCCAAAGTTGCTTGGGAAGAGATAAGAAATAGTTTGTTAGATTCTCAAAGAGGGGAATACTTGATTTTATAGCTCTGTCTGCTGGATAGAGGACATGGAGATAAAAAGGAGGACATGTCTTTTTAATCCTATCTCAAGCAGAATTGACTGTCTCCCATCTCTACTGTCTCTTATGAAACCTCTTTAAAGAAGTTGTCTATATATGTTAGAGAATCAAAGCATTTTGAACCAATAATGTTTCTATTTTGCTATTTCTGGGCCAGATGCTTGAGCATATGATGATGTCTCAGTTCTTCAGGCCTGCACAATTTGTCTTGATGGGGCTAAGAGTTTTTATTTATAATATGGGGGCAAGGCAATGCCAAAATGTGCAAGTCATCCCATTTATTTTGACGAAGCTGAAGAGTCAATAGTTCAGCTTGATAATATAATAGAATAGAACAGAATTTTTTATTGGCGAAGTGTGATTGGACACCCAAGGAATTTGTCTTGGTGCATATACTGTCAGCGTACATAAAAGAAAAGATACCTTCATCAAGAATCATAAAGTACAACACTTAATGATAGTCATAGGGTACAAATAAGCAATCAGGAAACAAAATCAGTATAAATCATAAGGATACAAAGTTACAGTCATAAGTGGAAGGATATGGGTGATGGGAACGATGAGAAGATTAATAGTAGTACAGACTTAGTAACTAGTTTGACTATAAGGCCTTTTGCATTGCACTGCAACCTTGAATCTAAAAGAAGCTTCTGAGCATGTGCAGGTTTTTCTGACTATGGGAAATATCACTTCACTTTGCTCTTCAAAACAAGGAACCTGTCTGACTTTGTGAAACAAAGGGACTATGTTGCTTGGGGGTGGGGGAGTGGAAACATTCAAACATTGCTTTGAAGTTTTGTGGAAGCCCTCTGTTAAAGAACTGCCTGGCCTCTTTGATAGAAAGAGTATCTAATTCTATTTCTATCTGATTTAACAGAATAGTAGAATTGGAAGGGACCTTGGAGGTCTTCTTGTCCAACCCTCCCTGTTCAAGCAGGAAACCTTATATTATTTCAGACAAATGGTTGTCCAATCCTAATTAAACCAAATGGTTTTCCAGATGGCTTCAAAATAAATAAATAAAAAATAAGCCTTGTGTGATTGAAGCTTACACTTCTTGTGTCTACATACTAAGAAACCAGTGGAGCTGTATTAGCAGTGGTGGGATTCAGCCAGTTCGCATCACTTCGGGAGAACCGGTTGTTAACTTTCTGGGCAGTTTGGCAAACTGGTTGCTGGAAGAAATCATTAGGGCAGAGAACAGGTTGTTAAATCACTTGAATCCCACCACTTTATATTAGTATGTAGATCTTTAATGTCTCACATTCCTTATCGAGGCTAGAGACGTCCAAAAAAAAAAAAAAAAAAAGGCTTGAAAGCTTGGAGCAACAAAGTCTGGTTACCTGGAATTCTTCCATGGAATTCAGTGGCAAAGACTTGTATTAGTAAAATCCCTTTTGAATTACTTTTGATTCTATGACTATATTCATTTTGGTTTTTTAATTTTTGGTAATAATAAACAGATGATTTACCATTGTATTCTGTTCGGGTTGTTGCTTCATTCCCCCAAATACACCCTGGCATTTCTTGTTGGTCTCCTACCCAAGTAGTAGATCCAATACTGCTTAGCTGTTTTGAGATCTGCCAAGATCAGTTAAGTGATGCAGAAATAACTGGATTAGAATGGAGTGGAATATATAATAGTCTTAAATGCATAGAACCAATGGCCGCTTGCCTTAGCTCTTTGAGTCAAAGTGAAATCAAACAGAATAATGAATATGTAGTCCAAAGGAGATCCTGTTAAGAATGCAATATGAAAATGGGCACAATGGTTATAGTCAGTCCAATTTATCTATCATTGGTAGGCATGGATTATTATTTTTTTGTTAGGATTCTAAGTGACAGTCTTTCTCCCTGCCAGAACCCTTTAATCAACAGTTGAGGCATTGGAGAAAGGTCTAAAGTTTAATCCATTAAAAGCCATTCAGAACCAAAACAAATAAATAGAGCTTTAAGTTCTTCAGTGACAACAGAGCCGAAAACCAAGCAGTCTTCTTAGGAAATCTCAGCAATTTGAGCATCAATAACTTGCACTATGTGCTCCAATGTGATGAAAGCTAGAAAATCTCTGCCGTAGGCTCTGCTTTTCAAATATACTGGGCAATACAAATATTCTAAGTGAAGGGTGGCATCAGCCATGTAGTCCCAAAGGCAGACTTAAGTACCATCCCTGCTAACAATGAAAACAAACTAATTCAAACATCACTTGAAGCTGAAAATAGCCTTTGTTTTCCCTTAATCTTCACTCTTAAAATAGTTCAGCTTCATCTCAAGTGATTATTTTTTCAAATTAATGGAAATATTATACACACACACTGTATATGCATATATGTGTCACAACGACAACCAATGTTTCCAAGAATGCGAAACTGTGCTATTTACTCTGAACATTGTAAATGTGCAATGAGTTCCACTTAAGCCATTGTGAGTAATCAAATCTTCAATACATTTACATGAAGAAAGAAGAAAAATAAACATTTCCCCTTTTTAAGACTAAGTGCTGTCTTTAAAATGGATTTGTATATTGTCCTTTGTGTGATGGAAATTATACCAATCCTTTAGAATGATTAAGGTTTGATGCATACATATTTATTTTATAAGGTATTTAGTCTACAGCATTAATAAACTCAGCTAAATTTATTCAGTTACTTTTTTTTCAGAGATGTGTGGGTAGAATCCTTAATTACATGAGGTCCATTTACGTGAAGCATTTTCCTCTTTGATCCTGCAGAATTCTATCCTTCAAAATCTGCCCCTAATGACTCCATCTCTTTGCAGCAATGAAAAGACAGCCCCCCCCCCATTATTGATGCTATAAATAATTTAAGTAGTATTGGAAGCAGATTTAGCTGTTCTTTGAGGATGCCTTTTAAAATCAACTGGACTTCATTAGCTAGACTTTTTTCCTGTGGGTCTGCTCCAAGATTTCTTAATTTTTGGATCATAATTTCACTGCTATTGGGCTAACAAAAGTGATCAATTTTATCTTTGTGATTTCTTGAGGTAAACTATTTCTCATTTGACATATCAGAACCAAATTTAATCAGACATAATATGACTTTCTCAAAAACCAACATTCACAGAAGGAAAACACGTCTGAACAAAATGGGTTTTATTCAACTTCCATTGGATTGCATTGGCCCAATTTTGTTTCAGTTTTCATAACCTTAGCTTTTCCCCCTCCAGTTCCCTAAAACTGTATTAAATCTCAACATGTTCTTTGTCTCTGTTCATTGTTCGTATTTTTTATTTCAGTTTCACATTTACACATAATTATAAACCCAGCAGTTCAAGAGGAGTATTATTTATTATTTATACTGCAGTGTCATTGATTTGTATTTTACCCCTGAATTATCTAGAAGCATTAAATTATATACCTTCATAGGTAGTCAACAAGATTCTGTAGAGATTGCCCACAATATGCCTACAAGCTAATTTGTTTACTAAGGATTTGTCAACTTTATTATTTATTTTTCATACGCTAGCTGGATTTGCTGAAAGCGTGCTCTTAATATTTGTTTTAAAGGATAACTCCAGATAAGATGGTTCAATTTTGGGTGGAAAATGTTAGAAGGATCCTGCAGCCATTGAATCAAAGAGTGTCACTCATCTAAAGGCTGCACAATTCATATCCAAGAATATGTGGTTATGCTGTATGTCGGGGGGAAAAAAGCTTAATTTGGATTCATCAAAATGCTTGCTGCATAAGTGAATTGTCAAACAGGCAGTATGTGGGTGGCTGCAATGGCAGTGCGGAGGTTTGTATGGAAAACAAGTATGGCATTGTGAACAGTTTGTTTCAGTTTATTGGTACCCGTGTTTAATGCATGTTGGAGATTTAGTAAAATCCTTCTCATGATGCACTAATATATTGGGGTGGAAACAAATCAAGCTACCTAGATTTTTTTTAATGTAGCAAACAATGTCAAGTGGCACGCCACCTCTTCCTCTTTCTGTCACAAGAACCATTTGTTCACCAAGTCTGCTTCTAAAACTGCTTTTCCTTAATGGGAAAAGAAATAGTTGGCAGCTTTCGCTTTAATTCAAAATGTGTTACTATGTGTAAAATATATCTCCTGCATTTTTAAACAAGAGCTGATACATGAAAAAAGAGGATTGAACATGTGTGGGGAGGGGAAAGATACCCCAAATATATTCTCTAGGCTACCAAGATTGGGAAATAGAATCCCCCCCCCCCACAAATTTATTTTGCATTTGCTTGGAATTGAATTCTATGCATTTCTGGTGCATTGTCCAAAATGCTTAACTTGAATAGTAGGACATACAGCATTCAAAGTGCCTCAGCAGCTTTTAAATTGTTCCTTATTTTCAGAGACATAAAAATGCCTTTTATAATGGCTCCTCCCTTTCTTTCTTGACAAACACATGCAAAATGGCCCAGTCAAAGAGAATGCAGTCTATTTGCAAAAATGCTTCGCAGATTTAACAGAAATCCTTTTTCAATGATTTGTCAAAAATGTTAATTTTGTGATCTTTCCTTGTCTCTGAGTGGCCACATTACTAGTAGATTACAAAGTGCTGCTTCCAACCTGAATAGCCAAGAACTAAATTTGATTATATTTCTAATGTAGTGCAGTTATTGTGCCATAAATAGTTAGTTCAGAAAGATATGTTAAAGGGTGTTTTTTGTTTTAACTTGCTGAGTTTACCAGGTGAAAAGTTTACATGCTGAAAGACAATTAGATTACCCTCATTCGATTTCATCATTTTGAAATAGTGATTTGGCAACCCAAAGGAAAATGTAAATATAAATACATAATTTCATAAAAATATTAGGATGCAGAGATTCGAATTCCAGCTGAAACATTTTCAGCAACTGACTGCCCCCGAAACCAAAAATAAGAGGTTTAACTGTAAGCTTTAAGTAATTTCTCTGAGTGTGTGTTGTGTTTACTTCATAAAGGAGAGTCACAGATTTCAGCATACTACAGGTAGATCAGTATTCTTTCAATGGAAGACAGAAGAAATTGACTTAGATAGTATTGAACCAGTCATGGTAGATATCTCAGCATGTCCAACTATATAAGTAATGTAATAATGTTTCACAGGTAATAAAAGAAGATACAAGATTAAATAATTATTATTAAAGTAATGTAGATTTTATAAAAAGTCTTTCCTTCTGTCGTTCCTGCCTACCTAATATCATTATAACTAAATATCATACTGTCCTAACTAAAAGATTCTCATTTTCCCCTCCACTGTACTTTATACATACAACATGTACCACACAATTACAATAAATACATGGAATTGCTACTGTCCGTTTGGCAGATAAATTGACTTTCATATAAATATTAAAAATTAAAAGAATTGGAATAACCAAGTCTTCCTTGCTGCTGTAAAATGGATATTTTACTAGCTTCTTCCACTCTTTCTGCAGAAATGCTTGAACATAATGGTATGCTGATTAGATCTAAGTGTGTTGCTTCAGGAATACCTTGCAATAGTTTTATATTTAATCATCTGACTGGTTCTGTAGGGTGGATAGTTGTTATTGTTATTAAGCAGCTGTGAACAGTTGCTGTTCACAGAAGTGAATATTTGTTACTGTTATTAAGCTGCTATATATGATCTCTGTATGTAGATTTTGTCCGTTTTCTTCTTGTAATGCTTCTGCCTGTAATTTTCTAAGGAATGTCTTTATTTATATTTGGGGACACACACACACACACACACACACACACACACACACACACAGTATATAGGTCTCGCCAATACCCAATGTTTTTTTTTCTAAATCGGAAAATCGGGTTTTTTTTCTAAATCGGAAAGAAAGGAAGGAAGGAAGGAAGGAAGGAAGGAAGGACAGACAACCCTGTGGTATGATGGATGGCCAATACATTTAATAAATTATATATATATTATGTGTGTGCGTGTGTTTTATATGTTGCTATTATTGGAATATTGTAACAGAATAATACATTTTAATGAACAAATTGTAATATTGAAACAAAATAAGATTTTTTAAAAATGAACAAACATAATAGATGTTTTCCAGCAATTATAGGACAAGTCACTTGTAATCTGACCGTAAACATTCCAATCCAATAAGTGTTTGGGGTTGACTCTTGTCTTGTAAATCACTCAGAGTCTAGCCCCATATTAGTGCCAGTTGACAGAACTAAGTAATCCTCATTATCATGAATGGTGGTTAAATACCCAAATCCATCCCCACCAGAGTCTCAAAGGATTGAAATTCATTGAATGGAATTGCTTTTACTATCAGGTTGTACTTTTTTAAAAAAAAATAAAAGATAGTTTTGACCCATGAAGGTACCACAACCTATTATTGACAGAAAGCAGGTAAGAGAGTTTATCCTACTTTATCCTACTTACATTGGGAAATTATGGAGAGATTTCAGCTAGATGTTGATCCAAAATTCCAAATAATGTCATCCCTTGGAATGTTGATATATAATTTAAACAATCTACCAAATGGAAATGGGTAGGAGGGGAAGTTGTTTGTCCCTCCCTAAACACAATATTATTACTGATCAAATAGTTTTTATACATTGTATTCTGATGCTACACTTCAAAGAATTCCAGATGGGACTCTGCCTTGCTGCCTGACAAGAAAAGGAAGTTTTACTTTAGCCCACAATGGATTGATTGGCCTAGTGCAAAAGGTCACCAAACACTACACATGCCTGCTGGGGCCAAAGCTTAGTGAGGGAATCCTGCCAAGCAGGATTAAGAGATCTATTCTCTCTCCAGTATGCATCCATAACTCGCTCTAGCATCAAGGGCAGTTATGCATGCACATTAGAAGAAGAATGGACCCCAAGAGTGCAATAGGATCTTGGAAAGTGTCAAATGGCTTGTTTGACACAAGTAAACTTAACTGAAGGATTGTAAAGAAATCTGCAGAGAAGAGGAGGGGAAGAGGAACCGAAGGGGGCGGGGGGAGGAAGCTATATTTAATTCAAATTTAAGTCTTGCACCTTTGTTGGAGAATCTGGATGTGGACAATAGATTCAGCAATAATATAGAAATCAGAAATTCTCTGGAAGTAATAAGAAAATCTCTTCCTATGTACCATGAGAGGAAAATAAAACTCCTCTCCATAAAATTTTCTAATGATTTACCAATAGTAAGACAAATTGGCTGTTAATATAATATAATGTAAAAGACTTCACAGAGTGCCTTCATTCCTTTGAGCATCATGGATTATGCACACAAATACCTATAATTCTTTAGCTCCTGGCCATGAGGTATTTGTATTTCAAACCTGTCGTGAAATGCATTTTTTTTTTACTATCGGTTCTGTGGCTGTGGCTTGGTGGGTGTGGTGTGGCTTGGTGGGCAAGGCAGGGGAAGAATACTGCAAAATCTTCATTCCCTCCCCACTCCTGGGTGAAGGATATTGCAAAATCTCCATTCCCACCCCACTCCGGGGCCAGCCAGAGGTCGATATTTGCCGGTTCTCCGAACTATTCAAAATTTCTACTACCGATTCTCCAGAACCTGTCAGAACCTGCTGGATTTGACCCCTGTTTCAAACCAATATTTTTCCAGTGGATCTGCACTGTACTTTTCATTTTATGTCATCAGTGGCACAGCCATACAATATTTTTGAAGGGCAATCTGCAATTATTTAAATACACTGAACTCTATGTTAACTCACTATATACAAGAGTTAGTACATCCTCTGGGAATGTGGGTTATATGGAGTGGAATTGGCAAGAACTAAACTTGTATCATGTGTTTCCAAAACACAGGCTGACTATTCATCTGTGGAACTTCTGTATAGTCCCAATTATTCCTCACTTTTAACATCGCAGCTTTATTGTATAAACTGACTCACAGCTAGGAATAAAGAATGATATTTCATATATAAACTTACTGAAATAACACATATCTATAACATTGATGTGAAGAAATAGCCAACAGGATGATGGTATTAATCTACGATTAAGATGTTAAGATTAAGAAGAGTCATGGTGGTGCAGGGGTTAGAATGCAGTACTGCAGGCAAACTCTGCCAAGAGCCTGGAGTTCGATCCTGACCGACTCAAAGCTGACTCAGCCTTCCATTTTCCCAAGATCAGTAAAATGTAAAATGAGAACCCAGACTGTTGGGGACAATATGCTGGTTTGTAAATCACTCAGAGGCTACTGTAAAGTACTATGGATTGACATATGATTCTAAGTACTTCTGCTATTGCTATGACAAATTTGGGAGGGAATTTGGAGGTCTTCTAGTCCTACCTCCTGCCTTCAGGTGCTTTGGAGAATAGGTTGACCCTTCTTCTTTGTGGCAGCCCCTCAAATATCTCATAAGATTGTTCAATATTTAACTTTATTTTCTAAATTCTTGCTTAGATCTACATATTGCTCCTATGTGCGCTTAAGAGCAAGCCCTCACCATTTTTTTTATATTTACACTGAAAACTTTATTAAATGTTCTTATCAAAAATTTTAAAAATTTGAACTAACAATGTCACAGGTTTTAAATGTATAGTATAACTAAGCAAAACAGAACCCCAAAATACCTCCTCATCATCTTGTTTGGTCAAACTATAATTTCAATTAATTACAGATTGTTCCAATATAAGTAAATTATAAGATGGAGGGTAAGAAGGGAAAGTAGGCAATTTCAATATCTCTCTCCTATCTATGGTAATGGGATAATGAGGACTATAAGAACATGTGAATAGCCATGCTGGATGAAGGTGATCAATTTGATACATAAGGAAGTTCATCATCAGGAATGACAGTGATAGCTCTCTTCCACTTTCTCCCTTCCAATGGAGGCAGGTTCTTTATATGCCACACATCTGTTTGCTTTAGACATTCCCCCGTTAGTGCAAGCCTATTCACACATTTCATTTGGCTAACAATTGAAATTAGAAAAAGGCAAACCGTCTCTGATTTATAAGCAAGAATTCAAGTTGATATGCGCCTTTTTAGTCTCAGCATAGTAGAAAACTGTGCCATTCATTTTCAGTCATTGGAATCAGAGAAAATACCAAAGGATAGAAAATCAGAATTCTGAGGCCATGTGGAATCCTGGCATTTAGGTTGCTCAATCCTAAAGTCAAATATGATTGAAGCTGTGATCTCTGGAGCAGTAGTAGGAGCCCTAGGAGGGAGCCATGCTTCATCTCCTCCAAAAGAAAAGCTCTTCAGAGCTATTCACCAAGGGAAACCGCCTTTATAGGCATCCTTGGCTTTCATTGCTGCAACCACAATAATAATAATTAATAATAATAATAATAATAATAATAATAATAATAATAATAATAATAATAATAATAATAATAATAATATTTTAATTTGTATCCCGCCCTTCTCCCGACGGACTCAGGGCGGTTAACAGCCAAATAAAATAACAGTCAAGACACATACAATACAACTAAAAACAATAATTAAAAAACTTATTTAAATTTGGCCCAAGTTTTAAAATACATTCAAACCCTATAAAACTAATTAAAATTTAAAACCCATAAAATCATCCAAAAGATTAAAATTCAAGCCAGTCCTGCGTGAGAGAATAGATATGTCTTAAGTTCGCGGCGAAAGGTCTGAAGGTCAGGTAGCTGTCGAAGTCCAGGGGGAAGTTCGTTCCACAGGGTGCGGGCCCCCACAGAAAAGGCCTTTCCCCTGGGGGCCGCCAGCTGACATTGCTTGGCTGACGGCACCCTAAGGAGTCCCTCCCTGTGAGAGCACACGAGTCGATGGGAGGCACAAGGTGGCAGTAGGCGGTCCCGTAAATAACCCGGTCCTAAGCCGTGGAGGGAATAGTCCCTTCATATATTAAATGTTAAATAAAATAAATAAATAAATAAATAAATAAATAAATAAATAAATAAATAAATAAATAAATAAATAAATAGGATAGGATAGGATAGGATAGGATAGGATAGGATAGGATAGGATAGGATAGGATAGGATAGGATAGGATAGGATAGGATAGGATAGGATAAATAATCCTTAACACATTTAGTTGAAAACAAAGATTCCCTGGATATAGGCCTCAGGCATTTTCTTAAGATTACTTAACCAAAAGCCATGATGGAAACTTCAGCCTACAGCCTATTCCAATGAGTTCTGCCTGAAACTTATTTGGAATGGATGACTCCCAAATGAAGTGACATTTCTTGATGGACACTGGAGTAAAGTAACAGCAAGACTGACAGAAAAGAAAGCCTCCCATATTTTAAACCCGTAATTGTCACAATGCTGCTAAAGAAGAGCCCTCTGTATTTTTCCCTTTTATTTCTTTGTGTTGACTTTCTCACGCATAGCAAACATTTGGTGCTCAAGTTGCTGAACATCTTTGAAAGGCCCCATGAAGTGTGAAAATTTCTGAAGGGAATCATTTCATCCAAGTAACTGAGAACATTCCAAGAAAAGGGGAGGGAGCATGGTGGCCCTTCTTCCATCACCACCTGTTTCTTGGGATTATTTTTGTTTGTTTGGGCTTTTTTTTTTTTTTTTGAGCAAAAGAGTGGAAACTGCACAAAACTACAATTTTATCGGAAGCTTCAATTTTGGTAACAAATCTTGCCGACCTTTCCCAAATCTTGTGGAGTGAAGAATGTAGGTTTCCAGGCAATGGCGAACTGCTGTTCTAATCCTTTTCTCTCATTTTCAAATTAAGCAGTAGCAACACCCAATTATTCCTATTAATTAAACTTTCCTCACTCTCTACTGACTCTGATAATTATTTTTCTGTTTTTGTTTTTTTTAAAAGAACTATCTTTGCACTTATGTCATAAAATTTTCTGCCTTTTTCCCTTTTATAATATTTGTATTCAAGACAAACAACAGGAGGTTGAATTCAGGCCATTTAAAAGAAACATCTGCTGACATTTATTCATATGCTACATGTTCCACTTTCATCATTGAATGTAATGGTAAACACACATTCCAGTCAATAATGGCAGTTCCCAGCCAAGCTTTACAAATGGTCTCTTTAACACCTAAATTGACAGCTCGGGAGAATTTCAGATAGAAGCTAAATATGGTACTTTTGGACACTCTTTTCCTAAGTCTAGAATGACTGGAAAACATTAATGAGAATGTGCATTGTATACAGGCAAATTGACATGCATGGATAAATGCTTCAGAATTTACTATTTTATATATATTTTATATATATATACATACATATATAAAATAGGATGAAGTGGGGGGTAGAGTAGAGTATCCTGAATAAGGAAACATATGGTATTCTTTTTAAGCATGAAATCTCTGTATATATTAAAATAAAAATCTGACACCTTATTTAAATGTCAGAAACAAATGTTCTTAAATAAAATACTAATTTTTGTATCTCTTTAGATAATAAAAATGTTTCCATCTAATAAGGAATTTGGTAAAGAATAAAAATGAATATTATACTTTTTGAGAATATTGGTATTTTAGTCAAGATCTGTGGATATGTAGCCAAACAATAACTTAGAAAAAATAAAATAAAATAAAATTAGGAGCTTTATAGCAGCTTGATAGGAATCAAGGACTTGCGGTGGGAATAAGATTATCTGATTTTTCTAACTGGATCTTTTCAAACATTCTTTTCAAACATTCTAGAAACAACGATTTGTCTGATTTTTAATTGATACCCTTTTTTACATTTTAGTACAGGTTGATTAACATTCTTATATCTAGATCGTAGAATAATTTCAAGTCGAGCAGAAAATCACAGCATTTATCAAACTCCTTCATGTGTGAATAGCTTTTCCTTTTAAAAATTCTGGTGTAGTTCATAACAGGTCATTCACTATTTAACAAGTTTTTTTTAAAAAAAACAAAACCCTACATGTTTAAAAATAATGAATGTAAAAACATAATTATAGATCACAAAGTTAGCTCGTGAAATAACTGTATAACAAAATATCAGTTGAGGAATACATTTTGAAGGTTTGGAGCCCTGAGATCTGAGAAAACACTAAAACAATGTTAAATCAATTACTTATAATTAATTGTAAAAAATTATAAATAATATTGCAGAAGTATTTTTTTTTAAAAAAAATCCATCCTCTTGAAGATCTTCTAGGTAATGGATCAGGAGTTACTGATTGTAAGAATTCTTTTGGTAACATGTTCCATGAATAGCATAAATAATGATGCTATAATTTTTCTATACATACCTGAATAAAAACTGATCTCCATAATGACTGCAGAGGAAAATACAGTACTCAAAATGCAGTGATGTCAGTGATGACATTAAAGCTGCTATAGAATAAACCAGAAAACAATAACAGCATAAGTTTTGCTTAAACTAAACTTAATGAGTCAGTCATGTTTAATACAATCATGTAATCATGACCATCCCAATGTATTCAGTGGATTAATCCAAATTTATATATCTATGAACGCATATGTTAATTTAAACCTATTTTATTGTGCTGTTTAGTTTGTTTCTATTTGATCCTGTTGTGCAAATTTGTCAGCAAATTGAAAATTGCTGTACAGATATGTTTGCTGTACAGATATGTTTGATGTGCTTGCTGAAAATTGCTGTACAGATATGTTTGATGTGCTTGTTCCATGCTCCATTCTAAATGACAGATAAAGGTATACAACGTGTAAAAATTATCATACCTATTTCTCTGGTTGGGTAAATTTGAGAATTCTGTGATGCTACAATAGATTATAGGCTGAGCTTAATGCCAGAGAGCAGATTGCACAAAATATACAACACTCTTTTAAAAGTGTCCATCATCTAAAACTTGGACAATTTCTTTCCAAAGAATAGGACTAAAGGAAATTGTTAGGAAAATATGTTAAAAATTAAAATATAAGGCTCAATTAAAATATAGTCACAATCTCTCTTTTTTTGTCTGTGTTAAACTAACATGTCCTCTCTTTTATAGGAAGATTTCTATACTTGGAAGGCTTGTTAACTCTACAGAATAATGGATCAATGATCCATTCCCTCCGTCCCTCCCTCCCTCTCTCTATCTCTCTCACTCTGTCTCTCTCAATTTTAGAAAATATCCTCCTTCTCCTTCCCTAACTAAATTATCTCATAATTAAAATTCCTAATCTATCTTTACATTTCAGTATCATTAAAGAGCAGAAATATTATGAATCCCTTGTAATTTTTAATATCAAAATTTTATGATTCACCATGTCATCCAGGGATTTGTGATTTCGCAGGTATATTTCATATTTTCTAAAAGTACATGTGATATGATTTCATATATTCAAATTTGCACATCAGACCACAAGTTTACCTATCGCTATTCCCACCAATTAAAAAAAATATATACAGTATGCAGTTTCAGATCTTTAGCTATTCAGAAGACTTCAATATTGAAGCCACTTAGTAGACTTCATAAACAGTTCAGGGTATCTCTCTCTCTCTCTATCATCTCTCTCTCTCTCTCTCTCTCTCTCTCTCTCTCTCTCTATTCTTTTCATTCAATTAATTTTTCAAAGCAGCTATCAATATTTTAACAGGGTACAAAAATTAATGTAAAAAAAGAAAAATGAAAACTAGACGTAAAACCTAAAACCATTCTCTTCTTGTAAATTGAAGCCACTTCATCTTGAATTTTCAATCTTTTTTGTCAGTGATCCATTCTCTCTCTGTATTTTTTTAATCATTCATAGTTAGCATGCTTTTGTTAAAACTGCTTAATCTGGTCTGTTTGTTAGTTGATATAAATAACAACAAAAACCTATACATACAATTTAATAATGTAAGCCAACACCAGAAAATTCTTTGATGCTAATTCTGGAAGCAAAAGTATTTCAGCTGTAACAATATTATAGTATACAGCACTTTTTCTCATATATTACATTGTCAATATGTTTGTGACAGAGAAATCATGGTTTGCTGAAAGTTGTGTTTCAATTCAGTTTGGACCATAATTTTTACCTTAATAAGCTAAAGTATGAATTAATATTTAGCCTAGAGGTGGCAAAACTTGTAACTGAACTAACAAAAGTGCATCTGATCGAACAAGGAATTCATAATGATGTTTTCATATAAGCCTATATTAGAATGTAATTCAGGTGGGTTAATTAACATTGAGGATATGTTAAAACAAAAGTTTTGACTGATGACATCTCTTTTCAAATACATTTTAGTAATCTTTTCTGTAGATATCTATTAGCATTTCATTTCTTGCACAAAGAATTGTTTATTGACTAGTTTCACAGATTTCATTATGCCAGAATATGATTTTCCTAATACTGAAATTGCTTTTCAAAACGCATATAAACTGGAAAGTATGAAAGTATGAATCCAATACTGCATTTTTAATTACTAAAATTGATATTCACACATATGCATAAGTGGGTTTGTTTAATTACATACATAATTATAATTTTCACAAAAGTAAAAAAATATTTCTATACATTCTTGTGTATAGATAATAGCTATAAGACATTTTAAAATAATCGCTTTAACCTTGGATTATTTTATTGCATTGATAAAGAACCCGTGCAAAACCCTAACCTTGTATTGCATTGATAAAGAATCTATTTAAAACCCTAACCCTAAACCTGACTTCTATCAATTTTCATGGCCTGTTATTTCTGTTTCAATAATGTATTTTGGAAAAATTGTTTTACTTGTATATAATGGCATAGTCTATGGCAAGGATGTCAAACTCAAGGCCTGTGGGCCGGATCTGGCGAACGGGGTGCTTAGATCTGGCACATGGCGCCACCCTGGAAACAGTGAAGAACTGCCCTGCGGTGCCTCTGCCAGTGAAAATGAAGCTTGGCAGGGCCATTCTCCATTTTCACTGGCAGAGGGTTGCAGGAGGTCGTTGCAGTCAAAAACGGAGCTTGGGAGCCCATTTTCGCTGACAAAACACTCAGGCCACCAGCGGTGTATCCGACACAGGTGACATAAAGCTGGCCATGCCCACCTTGGACACACCTACACCAGCCCTCTGAGGTCAAATACAACCCTGATGCAGCCCTTAATGAAATCTGAGTTTGAGACCCCTGGTCTATGACAATCTTTCCTAGCTCACGCTGGTTGAGAATTCTGGTAGTTGTAGTCCTAGCGTATTGGGATAACACCAGCTTGCAAAAGGACATCCTGATCATGGACTGTATCTCTTCATTTTTGTTTGTACATGTCTGTGTTTCTGTGTGTGTGCGTGTGTGTCTATATATACATAGACTGACTGTTTCAGGGCTATATTTCAACTGGACATCATTACCAGATGGTGAAATAGTTCAGTGAAAAGAGGGAGGAAAATGATGACACATATTATGTTCAGAGAATGCATAAATCTTTTTGTGTACCCTGTTACGTACAATGATGCTGAAGAGAGAGAAAAAATAGATCCCTATCACCTGCAATTAAGGCAAAGCTGTGATGATCTTTTGCAACCTTCAGATAAGTAAAGTCAATGGGGAAACCAGATTCACTTAACAACCATGTTAATAACTTAACAGTTGTAATGAGTCACTTAGCAACTGTGTCAAGAAATGAGGCAAAACTTAACAAATGTCTCACTTAGCAACAGAAATTTTGGGCTCAAATATGGTCATAAATTGAGGACTACCTGCATTAGACTTATCTGGCATCCCAGCCGAATGTCTGAGGGAATCTTTTTTTGCTGGAAAGGATTTATTTTCAGTGAATGGCCTGTAAGTTGTTTTGTCTATGTTTCACACAAAAGCCCCCTTCTTAAAAAAAAATCCATTTATATACATAAATACATAAAATTACTCTCTGAAATATTATAATATCAGTGATTACTCATGGTACTATTTTCTTTCTGTGAAGAAGATATAAATTGTAACTCTGCAACTAATTTTCCAGCCATAACAGTAAAGAAAAACATGTACCTATCAATTCCATGTATTTTTTTTTTGTATCACAAACCTACCTTCTAGAACTCGTGCTCTAAAGAGATTCCTTTATGAACAAGGCATGTTTTAGGTGTTACAATGTGTTGCATCTTACATGAATTTTTAAGACTTTGAGGTAATTTAGTCATATTTGAGAACATTTGTATATTTTATCAAAAAAAAAATACACATTTTTCTGATGTAACCCTGCATGAAAATTATTCAGGAACAAGTGGTTTAACATTGGGTATCATTCAAAAAATTCACACAAATTTTACTATGCAAACGTAGATATAATCCCTAAGGATGGGAATTCTACATAGTAAATTAAAAATATATGTAATGTCATGAAAGACTGTTTCAGTATTCTGGACGGGACACTATAGTAGAATTAGTAATAGAGATATGACAAGAAATGTCTGCTTGAAAGAGCTGTATTTTTTGTGGGAAGGAAGGAAGAAAAGAAGGAAAGAAGGAAGGAGGGAGGGTTGGAGGGGAGGAAGGGAGGGAAGAGGGAGGGAGGGAAGAATTAAAGAAAAGCAGTTTTGAGTTAGTGGCCAGTATTTTTGTGTGGGAAGGAAGGAAGGAAGGAAGGAAGGAAGGAGGGAGGGAGGGAGGGAGGGAGGGAAGGAAGGAAGGAAGGAAGGAAGGAAGGAAGGAAGGAAGGAAGGAAGGAAGGATTGATTAAAGAAAAGAAAAGTTTTAAGTTAGTGGCAGAAAAATAAGAAGTCTGTCTGAAATGCTGATACAACAAACTCTACTCATCATTCTTGCTCTCCCTCCCACTTGTTTTTTTGGGACTGTGAGATTTCTTTCAGCTATAAGAGATGAAGATAGTCATTTCAGAGCATTGCATTATGGTAATATATCTGTGGTAATGGTTCATAAATTATACCACCATATCATTTGTATTTTTCTTTTGAAAATTGCAATCCCGCTGCCTTTTAACTTGCCTAATGATGCACATTTTTGTGATCCACTAGCCTTGTGTGGGAAGGAGTTGTATTTTGCTGCAACTGATATCAAAGTAAAGGGGATATGTCATATTCATTTCATGATATTATTTTATCGAATGCAGATAACACAGAATAGTTGCTCTATTCTCTCCATTAACTTTCCTTGACAGTTTTTAGTTTTATCATTAGAAGATTTATCTCCATACATTCATCTATGTGTCATTCAAATAAAATTAACTTAAAATAAAATTTTCAATGTGATCTAGCATTATTGTGTCCTATTACAGATTTGACAATGCCCATTTATTGTAAACTGAAAACAGTGGTGGCAAAGTACTAATAAATCTATGGAATTTGTAATTACTATTATTTGTTCATTAAGCAATATACAAATCCCTAATGACTGAAGCATGAATGATTCATGATGTAGAATTGAAGACAACTTAGTAACAGGTAAACAAAATACTATATAGCAATAGCTCCCAACCTCTTGGGCACCAGGGACCTGTTCCATGGAGAAAGGTTTTTTCACGGACCAGAGGGGATGTGATTTTGCATGCTGCCTGCATCCCACAGATGGGGATTTGCTTGTTTGTGTGGCCCCCGTTGCTCACATGCCACGGCTGGACCATGGACCGGGGGTTGGGGTTAGTGGTGGGATTCAACCGGTGTAACAACTGGTTTGCTGAGTGCGTGCTTTGTGCACACACAGTGTGTTAGATACTGACAGCCTGAAGGTCCATTGTTTGAGTGGGAAGAATACTCAAATATGATCGGTTGAACTCCCTGACAGCTCCCTATATAAGGCCATGCTGTCAGAGAGGCAAGCTGCTGTATTGTACGCAGTTATTCAATAAAGAGCTGTTGTCTGCAGCCTGTTTCCAGTCTCTTCACTGACCCAACTTAACATTGGGTGCATGTGCATTTGAAAACAGCTCTAAAATTTACCTTCTATTGCAGCCACAAAGAGTAAAACCGCTGAGGCATAGCAATCAGCTATGCCGCACCTATCAGCTGGGCTTCAAACAAAAAAAAATAGGTTGGTATAGCGCATGGGCGGGTGGGTGGGACCAGCTGATCATCAGAGTGAACCGGTTTGCTCTCAGCTGATCGTCAAAGCTATGGATTCACCCGAACCAGTCTGAACTGGCTGAATCCCATCCCTGGTTGGGGACCCCTACTATATAAAACATGATATAAAACTGTTACATTTTATTGAAACTAAGCAGCTAGAGATTAAAATCAGAATAAGTGCTCTTCATTTGTCTTTTTTTTAATGGACTGTTCTGCTTAAGCACAGTTTAAAAATAGAGGATCATAAGAAGAGAGAAAACGGGCCTTGAAGGTGCCCATCAAAACAAACATTAGGACAGCAGGATTACATGTATCCAGTCCATGGTACTGGCAATGATTACATGTATTCAGTTGGTACCGAGTAGAGTAGTCCCTGCAGTCTTATTGACAAGATGGGACTGAGATTCATGATCTCCTGAGTTCTAGCCTGATTCCTTAGCCACCAGACAATTTTTTGCTCATTTTATTTTATTTCATTTTATTATTATTTTTCTTAGGTACGTACGTATCCCTGCCTCTTTTCTGGGAACTCAAGCATTGTGTTGTCCAATTTTTTTCCAGACCTGTAAATTAACTTTGGCCTAAGATCACATAATAAGCTTCCACAGCTGAGGGTGGATGGACCCAACTCTCTCTAGTTCTAGTCCAATACATTAACCAATTACATTGACATTCAAGTCCAGCATATCCTCTATTGAAATTCTTTAACAGTTCCCCAAATTTATGAGCAGAAAATTGGTTCTGAGTTGCTCGGGGTTTTAGGTGCTATTAGAAAAAGCTTCAAAATTGCATAATGTTTGAAATTCATTTGGTATCCTAGAAGCCTGTATCTTTCTCACAATGTAGTTGCTTGAGTGTAGTGATACAGTCATATTCTATTTCTGGAACCCTATGTTCAAGTTGAAATGGAATTACTGTAAAATAGAAACATTAATCCACAGAAACAATCCTGAATGAATAATAGGTAATGATATCAAAAGTCACCAAACTATCAAACAGAAGGAGCAGAATTGCTTTACTGCCTCACTCAAAAGACTGTCCATCAGTGTAACCATAAATTTAGCATATTTCTAAAATATTAGCAGTTATATAACTCATGTACCTTGTCCAAAAAGGAATACGTATCTTAGGTATTGTTTAGGTTCCAGAGCCAAGTAGTGCTCTTGCAGAAGTGAATTAAGTGCTGCTTGTTTCAAGTATGCTGGCATCATTTCTTCAGTTGATAACATATTTGCTAATTTCCCGAGCCATGCAATCAGCTTATTTTGGCCAGTTCAAACTCGAGTTGAAATCATGTATTAGGGTGATCTTTCTAAGGCCTCACAAAGTAAAACTGTTTCCTCTCATTGGCACCAAATGATGCTATGAAATGATGCATTTCAACTGATGCTATACTAAAAACTCGAATAAATTGGCATCAAGGAGAATTATGTTATCCTCACAGTAATCTTTAAGAAACTCTAGTTTAGGATTCACAAGATGAAATGACAGCAAATTCATAACCAGATTATATTTTGCTGAATGGTTGCCTGATGATTCAATGGAAGTAATGAAATAATCCTTTATTTATTGATTATAAATAAAATTGATTGATTGACTGATTCATTCATTCATTCATTCATTCATTCATTCATTCATAAAATCTATTAGTCACCCAGCTTACCACAGGGTACCTCTGGACAGTTTACAATCATAAAAGATAAAAATTGTATAAACTAAACTTAGAAATAAATTAATACAAAGCCAAACACTATGGTCCAGTTAAAGATGGGGAGTGTGGAAGCAGAATTGAGAATGGAGGTGGGAACTGTTTTAATCTATCAATCACCTCCAGTGTGATGCTCCCTCATTGGAGCCCCAAGCTAACTTTATACTTTATAACCTCACCACAAAATAATCATGATTATCTATACAAAAGTATAGATCCAAATGATCTTATGGGTTTTATCCTCTCTTTTTTTTTAGTATTTTTCGGTCAAGAGAACACACACGTGCCATTGTCTTAGCAGAATCTAACACTTAAATACAATTTTCATGCCTTTAAAAAAAGATACAAATAAAATATATAAATTGATTATGTGCCAGCTAAATGACTCTGTGTCCCTAACCTGGTCTTTCGGGTCTTCAATGATAACCTATTGCACTTTAACTGATTCCATACACCTATCTGTTGGTCACTCTCTTTTCTTGGTTACCATCTTTTCTGGTATTAATTAGAGCCTTCTCTAGGAAGCTAGGTCTTCACATAATGTGTCCAGATTAAGAAAGTTTGAACCTGTCCAAAACTTGGGATAATTCATTTGATGATCCATTCATTTATTTTGCCTTTTTATTGTCAGGAGTTTTCTCCAACACCAAAGTTCAAAAGCATCAATATTGTTCATGTTCTGCTTCTTCAAAGTTTACCATTGTCTTACCTTAAGTATCATAGGAAATACGATCGCTTGCATGAGTCTGATCTTTGTAATTATAGACACCTCATGGCATCTGAATATCTTTTCCAAGGCCTTCATGGCTGTTCTACCCAATGCTAGTCTGTAGCATATTTCATGACTGTTTGTTCCTTTACTGTTGATGGTTGATCTTAACAGGCACAATCTATCCATCACTTCAATATTTTAGTGCTAATTCTAAGAGTGATTGCTATACCCGTTGTCATGGAATTATCTATTTGAAACTCATATATATCTTTTCAAAGAAGCAGCTCCTCCCTTATTTTAGATGTTACAGTAGAAACACAAAGAGGGTGTCTAAGAGTGCTTTATTTTGTACAAAAGATGTAAAGATCAAAATAACATTTCAAGACAGATGTTGCCAGAGAGCACTGTTCTTTTTCTTCTTCTTTTTTTAGAACCAATCTTGGCTCAGAAATTTTCTCTGGAAATGTTAGCGAGCAAATTCATGGGTAGGGCAAAATATACGGATAGAACTCACCTTCTTGAGGTGAGATCAAAACGTAATTTCTGTATCTTTTGCTTTTTCATTAGTCAATCCACAGTTTAGTGGTTGGTTTATAAAAATTTGTTTGTTTGACATGAAAAATGTTTATAATAACTTTTTAGGACCATAAATCATTTTTATCTCCTGAGATAAGTTAAATTCCAAGAACTTAGTCAAAGTGCTATAAGTCTATGATTTCAGGATAGTTATAAAGTTCTATTCAATTACCTTTGGCAACTCCTTGCTTTGAATGACTATCCTTGATCCTTCAGTTCTTGCTGTTCTTGACCATTAAGTCTTGCTGTGGTTTAGGATGCCCTGTTCTTTCAATTCCTTGATAGATTCACTTGAATGATAATGATAATTGCTTCCTTTCCTTCATGAAAAGGACAGAGCTTCTGTTAATTTAAGCAATTTTGGACAGTATTGACAAGGGATGCACTTCAAATATTGGCAGAGCTAAAAATGAATGTTGGTTTTAGGTTTGGATTTTTTAAAAACCTTCAAATATAGGGTACCTATTTTTGCCTCTTAAACCAAGCACACCAACCTGTGAAAAAGAGTCTCAGTTCACTGGATACCAAACAAGACATTCCAGATGTGTGAAAGATTCAAGTCCCCCAGAGCATAAAACTATGTTGCAGAACATACTTACCTATGGAAAAAGGTTTCTGGTATCCACAGAAGCTTTGATTTACTAAAAATAACAATAGCCAGGCCTTCTACAACCTGGTATCTTCAAGAATTCATAAACTACAACTTTTTTCATCTTCAGTAGACAAAAACATCAGAACAATTAAAAAAAATTAATCTTGGATTTACTTCCTTCTTAAAAAAACAAACAAACTAGGAATGGAATATTCTTTGGTTTAATTGATTGATTTTTTTTTAAAAAAGTAAGAAATGCATTGGCCACCTTATTTAAAGTTAAAATAACTTTCTTCTGGGATTACACATTTGTTCCGTTTTATCAGTTTGAACATTTTTATATAAAGATATTATTATAAAAATCTACATTTAAATTCACAACGTTTTGCTTCTTGTGGAAATAAAATAGCAGGATAAATCAAATACAATCATTTTTAAAGAAAAGAAGTGAACAAATGGGGTATGAATCGGAGTTTCAAAGAGAAATAAGAATTAGGGGACCCACATTCAGTATTTCTAGCCAGTAAATCATTTTTACGTATGAATATAAGCTTTAAGGAAAAGTTCTGTTGATGTAGTTACAAAATGAAAACTGCTCTTAACTGCAGAGTTCTTCAAAACTCTTTATTATTGTGTTAACTTTTCCATCAGTACATTTCCCCGCATTTTGAAACTGTTCAGGCAAAGAAAGGTTTACTCTACTTTTCTAATATTAGAGATACTAAATATGGCAGGAATTGAGTTAATTTACTGTACTTTATCCCCTTCATGGATCACTGCCTTGTTGTGGCAAAGAGGCTTGCGTAGCTCAATGAAGCTATGAGATATGCCGTAACGGGACACCCAAGATGGACAGGTCATAGCAAAGAGTTCTGACAAAACGTGATCCACTGGAGAAGGAAATGGCAACCCACTCCAGTATCTGTGCCATGAAAACCCCATGGACAGTACAAAAAGGAAAAAAAGATATGGTGCCAGAAGATGAGCCCCTCAGATCGGAAGGTATCCAATATGCTACTAGGGAAGAGCGGAGGGCTAGTACCAGAAAGAATGAAGCAATTGGGCCAAAGCCAAAAGGACACTCAGCTGTGGATGTATCTGGTGGTGAAAGGAAAGTCTGATGCTGTAAATATTTTTTCTCCATAGGAACCTGGAATGTAAGATGCTGGGAAAGACTGAGGGCAAAAGAAGAATGGGACGACAGAGAATGAGGTGGCTGAATGGAGTCACTGAAGCAGTAGGTGTGAGCTTAAATGGACTCCAGAGAATGGTAGAGGATAGGAAGGCCTGGAGGAACATTGTCCATGGGGTTACGATGGGTCGGACACAACTTCGCAACTAACAACAACTGTACTTTATAATACGCAGGAAAATTAAATAGTACAGGACGAAATTGTGGTTTTAATATTTATTTTTTCTTTTATTATTGCAATCAATTAGCCAAGAAAATATTACCAACATTTTTGAATGGATTTTCTCCTAAAATATACATTTCCTAAAATTATGCCTTTCTAATGCATTTTGAAATGAATTCTTATCTCTAGGATAGCAGGGCAAAATTTAGAATATTAATAAGAGACAAAAGTAGTGGTGTTTTGACTGTATATTAAAGCAGAAAGTGCTCATCCCGTTAATTCACTTTGAAAAATAAAATTAAGGAGCATCTTCCATTCACATACCTCTGCTGTGCTCCAATCCATATACAGGTTATATTTGCTTTCCACAAATCCCTTTCCTGATTTTGCTTTCTTTAGGTTTTATTAAAAGGATGCAGCAATATCAAACTAGCATTTAGTAGAATATCAGTGAAGACCTTGAAAAACATATTGAAGTGCTGGGATGTATCTATACCCATAAAGTTAAAAACAGTGAGAACAATGGTCTCCCTGTAACAGTCTAGCAAAACAAAGCATTGTCAAAGGATAGGAAGAGTATTGATACTTATGAACTTTTGTATCAGAGAAAATACCATGGATAAAAAACAAACAAACAAATAGATCATGAAAGAAATCAATGCATAATGACTAGGCTCAAATTATCACATATTGGACATTCTATGCCAAGATCTAGCTCTCTGAACAAGGTCTATAATACTGGGACTGGTGGGAGGAAAGATAAGAAGAAGATGACTAGCAGTTGAAAGACTCAATTACAGGGACAATGTAAAGGTCTGAATTACCAGGTTGGAGATAAATAATCTGGAAAATCTATGTGATTGCTTTGAGCCTCAACTAATTGGAGGATAGGTCATTACAATCATGAAAAGCACACTTGAGCGAGCAACTTCCACTTGAATATTGTTTTTGCATAATATATTTTCTTCTGGTTTTTTAAAAAAATTATTTTTAACTGTTTAAGTTTTCATGCTGCTGAATCAGCCATTTTAACCCTATAAATCTCTTTAATTAAATAAGGATTTTAAATTTTTTTTAAAAAAATTAGCAAAACTAATATTCTTTTCATCACAGTTGCTAAAACTGAATTCAATCTGAAAATGGTCTGATGAAATCCTCCTTTTAAAATTTAAGACCAAATTCAGGCATTGTAATTCAAGAGCCATTTTGATGTAGTGATTAAGGCCCCAGGCTAGAAATTGGGAGACCGTGAGTTAAAGATTCATTTGGCTCATTTGGGTCATTCCAGTTTAGGTCACTTCAGAAGCAAACCCTGTTGGGCATAATATTATTGATTTCCCCATAAATGATACACTACAGATATAAAATGATACCAATTAACTATAAAACAAAGGGGATCGTTTCCTTTTTGGAAAGTAACAAGCACCACATTTTTACAAATATTTTTGGTCAGCTAAATCCATATAATTCCTGTTTCAATTTTAAGGCTAATCTAAAGTGACAAATGTAATACTTTGTAACAAAAGCAACAGAACATATCCCTATTATTCTCAATCCAGCAATTGTTAAAACATAATGCGAGCTACAAATAACTTTAGAAAGCATCCATTTACTGAAGAAAGAAGGTAGGAGGCCAGGATCAAGTTGCAACTTAAAGATTAGTTTCTTTTCCCTGGGTTAAATTTGTTGACCCATGCTATATCCCGAGATGCCTATATTACTCTTGCAACTGGGACTTCAACCTCTGGTGAAATAAACATTGAACAAATATAAGTAAACAGTTTGTTTTAGTTGGAGATAGAAAACTGTTTTAATTGAGTTTTAGTGATAGATGGAAGCCATATCATTGCTAAGATCTCTTACACTGGAAAATTGGCTTTCACCGTATTTGTCTACAAAGGATCCTTTTTTCTTTGTATTCATTGTACAGCGATAAAGAGAAAAATAATCCACACCAGTGTAAACTAATTTTATTTTTGTGAGATGCTACCTTGGCAATATCCTTCCAAAGGTTATCTAATTAAATACAATACCTGTGAAACAGAATTATTGCACTGAGATTTTAATCACTGGTTCTAAGATGAACCTTCATACAAAGTAATCAGAAACTTGAAGGATCATTGTGAAAGTCATTTTAAGGTACTTTGAATTGACTCTAGCCATCTAAAACACAGTCCCAACATCACACAGCCAAATTTCATGCCTAAGGCAGGACTAACCCAGACCTTAGCCACTACATCAACTAGCTCTTGAGTTTGAAGTTGAATTTTTGAAAGAAGAATGTGTTCATGTACACATAACCAACCTGCAGTTTAATTATTTAATTATAGTTGTTTGCACTGTCAGCTAGAGATTTAGTCTGGAGTATGCTTGCTTATGGTTCCAGAGCACTTTTTCTCCTTTGAATGTGAAATGCTGCAGAGCTCTAGGTTTCCTAAATGTTACTTGTGTTCTCTTCCACATGTTGTCTGCATGTATCCTATCTCTATAATCATTGTATATACATACACAAACATATTTATAATGGGCAGATGAAGTTAGACGCACATGAACTAAATGTAGGTCGAATGGTTATTCGTGATATCTATTAGCGTTTCCAACTCTACAGTCATTACTTATCTGAAATGTTACAGTTTTAAAAATCCTAGGTTTGGTTAGTAGGAAAGCTAAAAGCCCGTAAATGATAAAAGGAAATAACCTTTACCATTTCTACAAAGGATATCAAATGAACTCTAAACATGGACCCTTACAGGCAGTAACTGAGATAAGTAAAGGAATTAAAAGATAGGTAAGCATTAAATTTACTCCAAAAGATTAAAAAATCTTAATACTGGACCAATCACAAAAAGTTATTTCCACCGAGATGAAGCATTTACAGAAAATGTATTTGCCTTTTGACCTCTGCTGAAAACTTTCTGACAAAAAGCATCCCAACTCATTCTAACTACCTTTTGAATAAAGTGATTAATTGCAAACTGGCCAGGACAATGTCTTTATTTCTTAACATCAAAGTCTTTAATTGCAGAACTACTCATGTTGACTTAAGTATGATCAATGGATCACAGCTGTAAAGCTTTTCACATAAAGCACAGCCTAGTAAACTAGCTAATGTTGTAGAAGATATTTATAAGAATCACCTGGAAGTAAGCACCTAAGGCAACTCAATGGGGATCAACAAAGGCTTCAGTTGGAAGGAAGTTTCTGAGAATAATTATTTGGTTGCTGATATATATATATTGTCAAATATTGTCTTATTATTCTTACTGTATGTCAGTTAGATTCCAGTCCATCCATTATTTAAGCCAAGTGATTTTATGGTGAGAATGGCAAAAGATATGATTGTATTTTGCACTATTCTTATTCTATTCTTACATTAGTTTTAAACTAAGCTAAGTTAAACTAAGCTAAACTAAGCTCAGTAAACTAAGCTAAGCTAAGATAACCTTTTTTGTCATTTTTTTCTGTGAACAACTGATACACTAAAAAAAATTAAATTCTGATACCTACTTTCAAAAGAAAATATGTTAAAAGTCCACCCGAGCTAACAGCACTATCTGGGATGGAACGCTCTAACCAGTGGTGGGTTGCCCCCAGTTCAGTCTGGTTTGTGCGAAGTGGTAGTAAATCCAGGGGAGGCTCCGCCCACCCATCCAATGTCCTCATAGACGATCTGCGCATGAGTGATCCCATTGTGAACTGATAGTAAAGGTAAGTAGAACCTACCCTTGGCTCTAACCAAGTTTCCATTGCAATAATGACACAGCAGTTTCTCACCTGCCAGTTTGTTATTAACTCTAGATTAATGTAATCCATTTTAGGCTTTAAGGAGCACATTAGCAAACAAAATAGATGGTAGTGACACTCTGTATGGATTAGCCTTTAGCTTAGTTGTTAGCCCTCCATGTTTGCTTCATTTCCTCTTTCGATCACACTGCTTCCACTTCAGAAGACACTTGGTGCTAGAAGGAGACTTCCCTGCTGGACAGGCTGCTCCATCCAAAATGCCAAGCACTTTCAGATTGCAGTCGATCTCACACCCTCCACACAACCCACCATCATTTCTGCTGCTGACACCTTCAACCAAAACAGTCCAAAGCAACGCAGACTTTCCAAAATAGCTTTATCAATTGTTCTTCTCTTGCTAAATACCACCAAATCCAATATAAACTGATGGTCTTACAACAGTTTGGTAATACAATTCTGCTTTCTTGTCACAAAAAGAATCACTCAAACTGGGTGGCACTTTGTTCTCCAAAACTCTTGAGAGCCAACGAAGATGCAAACAAGCAAGAAGCCGCCATTTTAGAATTATTTTTAGTATTAATTATCATTATTAGTTTCAGAAGTAATCATATTTTCATTTTATAAGCACCTATATCAAAACACAATAAAAGATTTTTTTCTACAACCATCTCATGTAAGTGTTGTGACCCAGGCCCAAGTAGGTAGTAATAAACTCAGTCCATGAAAAAACAAACAAAGTTTATTTGAACAGCTGGGAATTACTTCATTCCCAGCCTCATTCAACTCAAAGTAAAACAAATGCCTCCCAAAAAAAATTCCTCAGTTATCTTGGGGAATTGGTCCAATTAGGCAAACTGCCAAAGGCCCTTCCTGGCAAAAGTCCAGAAGCCACAAAAACAAAGATATAGACGAAGCAGAAGATGACGCAGAAGTGTTGTGTCTCGTCCGATCTCACCACAGCTGGGGCCTTCTTATCTGCTTCCGAACACGGAGGAATGTCCTAGTATGCCTCCCGACCCCAGCCCTGGCTCCATGCCCAGACAGGCTGAAGAGGAAGAAGTATCTCCAGCCCCCAGCTCTGGCTCCATGCCCAGGCAAATGGAGCAACTAGACCCCTCCCCCTCCTCCACAGCATGTGAGCCTGAGGGAGGTCAATTGCCAACAGCTGCAGACTGGAGTGACCCTCGCGTCAGAAGACTTGATAGACGGAGGCAACAGAAGGAAGGGAGGGGCAGGCCTGGATAAGTGCTGAGTCATAGAGCCACACCACATGGCCTATATAAAGGACCTGCTTTCTGGCATTCTCTGAGTCAGGCAAAGTCTAAACATATCTTGCTGAAGTCACTTTCTGGTCTCCTGTCTGCCCTGAGGACTTTGCTAGGACTTTGGCAGAGCTGCAGAGGCACACCTGATTCGGATTTCCCTGACCCGGCCGTCAGCGGAGGAGTGGGACACGACAAGAAGACGCAGCAGAAGATGCATCTACAATGTTGTTTTCTGGCAAAGGCTAAATGCCCGTACTGGTTTGTTTTAAGCCTTATGGGAGGGGCCAATCATCTCTTGGCCCTACTCCTGAGTTGTCCTCTCTGCATGAGCTACTCTTGCCTTCTGGCAGCTCTTCTCATGTGTGCATTAGGAACAGGCTCCTCCTGTTCCTCTGCCTCATTACTATCAGTCTCTGGAGGCTCTGGAGTCCGTACCTCACTTCCTGATGGCCCTGGCCTCACCTCAGCCTCATTGCTGTCCAACTCCGTTGCCAGCTCTGTAGGCTGCTGATGGATCACAACAGTAAGATAGGTTGGGCTGATATGCTTTGCCCAAAACTGAGTGAGGTTCCATAGCAAAGAGTGGATTAGAACCTGAGATTGCCATTCTTATTTCAACACCATCATCACTACACCATTTGAGCTACCATTCATTAGTTTATTGTAATTTATTTCATTATTAGAATGGTAAAGTTGGAAGGGGCCATTTGGGCCATTCAGTCCAATGCATAAATCCAGGAAGTGCCATGCCTAGAAATGTTCTTTCCATCTGTATAATCCTATAGTTGGCCCATTCAAAGTAGGATAGAATTAATAAAAGGTATTGCTGTTTTCGTGAATTGGCTCTTTCTAATTTTTACTCTAGCAAATTTTGAAAGTTGTAAGCCACTTCTCCAAGACAATGAGTGGACTTTATGTCATATTTCAATTCCCAAACACTATATGAAATAACCAAGTCTTCAATAAGTTCCTGTAAATCATGAGAAAAAGGATAATCTAAAAGGTTTATTATATTCCTTCTCCCAAGGGTGCTTTTTCAAGAGCTTTCTGGAATCTTTCCGTTCTCCACCATCCAGTCAGCTCTGAAGAAGCTTCTTGGATGAGAAGCGAAATGTCTTCAAAGAAAAACCAGAAAGTCCAGTTGCCTCTTGAAAAAGCATCTTTGGGACAACCATGTCCTGGATGACTGAGAATCTCCATAGACATTGCATTCCTTCTCTTTCTTTTTTCTTCCTTTCATGCATAATTAGGCTGCAGTTTTATCTTATTCTTTTATCTTATTTTTTTCCCTAAAGAAAAATGGGAATAAATGCTTTTTTCTGTATCAGCATGGTAATAGCTTTAAACTTTTCACCGCTGAGAATGACAGGCAGTATATTTTTCACATTAAAAATATGTTTATTTTTATTTGGAGGATGAAATCTACACATCTTCAATCAAGAGAACCCTGCTCCTTCTAGGATGTTACATTTTCAAAGCAGTCAAAGCAATGTAATTTTTTTTATATGGAAAAATACTTTACATATTTACTGACATTGTAACTGCAGGGTGCACTCTATCAGCCTCATGAACGCTGATTGGGTACAGTTGGAAATGAATATGAACAGTCGCCTCCTAGTTTCATTTGTTTCAATTCCAAGAAAATAAGGGAGAGTTTTGGTCTTATTGAAAACCAATTGTTAGTAGCAAAATTATTTCCTCCCTGCTGCTACAATAGATTCAGTGCTGCACATACAGCCCTAATCTAATGCCCAAAGTTAGACATGCTATTGGAATACTAATGGCAGGCTCTCAAGGAGAAACCAGAGGTTGATAATCTGACATGAAACATGAAGAGATCACCAAATGATCTAATTGATTACTCTCATATTTAAGTTACCTTTCAATGAAGAAAAATGCATTGAACTTCTTTCTGTTATATGTCTCCTGCCTGTCAAGGTGCTCCTAGACATCTAGAGAGCTAGAATAGAATAGAATAGAATAGAATAGAATAGAATAGAATAGAATAGAATAGAATAGAATAGAATAGAATAGAATTTTTTTATTGGCCAAGTGTGATTGGATACACAAGAAATTTGTCTTGGTGCATATGCTCTCAGTGTACATAAAAGAAAAATACCTTCATCAACAATTCTAAATTAATGATATTCATAGGGTACAAATAAGCAATCAGGAAACTAATCAATATCAATATAAATCGTACGGATCCAAGCCAGAAAGTTACAGTCATACAGTCATAAGTGGAAGATGAGTGATGGGGACGATGAGAAGATTAATAGCAGTGTAGACTTAGTAAGTAGTTTGACAGTGTTGAGGGAAATATTTGTTCAGCAGAGTAATGGTGTTTGGGAAAAAACTGTTCTTGTGTCTAGTTGTTCTGGTGTGCAGTGCTCTGTAGCATCGTTTTGAGGGTAGAAGTTGAAACAGTTTATGTCCAGGATGCGAGGGATCTGTAAATATTTTCACAGCCCTCTTTTTGACTTGCGCAGTATACAGGTCCTCAATGGAAGGCAGGTTGGTAGCAATTGTTTTTTCTGCAGTTCTAATTATCCTCTGAAATCTGTGTCTGACTTGTTGGGTTGCAGAACCGAACCAGACAGTTATAGAGGTGCAGATGACAGACTCAATAATTCCTCTGTAGAACTGGATCAGCAGCTCCTTGGGCAGTTTGAGCTTTCTGAGTTGGCGCAGAGAGTTAATTGTTAACCATTGTTATTCCTTTCTGCTTTAAATGTAGAATTACTGCAGATAATAATAATTTTCAGGTATGGAGTAAGTAATTGAAAGAGGATCATAGCTCAGTGATAAATTCCATAATTGGCATGATTCAGTCTGCAATAACTCAAATAAAGCAGGAAAAGATAAAATTTTGTCAGGAATGAACAAAGTTCAGTTATCAGTTTTATTGCTCCAGCCTTTAGGAATCTTCTCAGGAATATTTTATTACTCCAGCCTTTAGGAGAAGAATCTTCTCAGACCAGGGTCAGCCTATTCAATGCCATTCAAGTGCACGAGTCAAAAAGAGGGCTGTGAAAATATTTACAGACCCCTCGCATCCTGGACATAAATTGTTTCAATTCCTACCCTCAAAAGGATGCTACAGAGCACTGCACACCAGAACAACTAAACACAAGAATAGTTTTTTCCTGAATGCCATCACTCTGCTAAACAAATAATTCCCTCAACACTTCAAACTATTGACTAAATCTGCACTACTGTTAATCTTCTCATCATTCCCACCACCCATCTCCTTCCACTTACGACTGAATGATTGTAACTGTGTTGCTTGTATCCTTGTGATTTATATTGACTCTTTCCTAATATGATTTGATTGCTTATTTGTACCCTATGACTATCATTAAGTGTTGTACCTTATGATTCTTAATGAATCTTTTCTTTTATGTACACTGAGAGCATCTGCACCAAGACAAATTCCTTGTATGTCCAATCACACTTGGCCAATAAAAAATTATATTCTATTCTGTATAACCCAAAGAAAACGCAGAGGCAGGGACGGTTTAGAAAACAAACGCAGAATAGCAATCAGACAAAACAAAATTAGTTTGCATTTGAATGCAGCATTAGCCCAAATCCCAAATTTTCAAACCAGCACATAAATAGAACCAAGTTCCTGAATTCTTGAATACAGCTCGCCTGTCTGGAACCCATACCTCATTTCAGACATTAATACAATTGAGCGTGTCCAGAAATATTTTACAAGAAGAGTTCTCCACTCCTCTGATTACAATAAAATACCTTATGCCACCAGACTTGAAGTCCTGGGTTTAGAAAATTTAGAACTCCGCCGCCTTCGACATGACCTGAGCTTAACTTATAGAATCATCTATTACAACCTCCTTCCTGTTGATGACTACTTCAGCTTCAATCACAACAATACACGAGCACACAATAGATTTAAGCTTAATGTGAACCACTCCAATCTTGATTGTAGAAAATATGACTTCAGAAACAGAGTTGTTAATGCCTACCAGACTCTGTAGCCTCTTCCCCAAATTCCCAAAGCTTTAACCAAAAACTATCTACTATTGACCTCACCCCATTCCTAAGAGGTCTGTAAGGGGTGTGCATAAGAGCACCAATGTGCCTACCGTTCCTGTCCTAATGTTCCCTTTGATTGTATCCAATTTCATATAGTTATTTCATGCTTATGCTTATATATAATGTTGTGACAAATAAAAAAAAATAAAAAAATAAAAAAAAAGTGGAATCAGATTTTACCCCCTTATGCCCATGCAGGGATTCCAAACTAATTCCTCATTTGACTCCTCCCCCTGATTTGGCCAGACTCTCTCTGACAAATTCCTGTCTGAAAGCCTACCTTCCATTCAGGTTGAGGTCCCCTAATGGAGAGCATTATTGTTCCCGTGGATAGTGTGGGGGGGGAAATACACCTCCTTATACCTATTGAGCTCTCTGCTCAACCAGATTGCATGTATGTATGTATGTATGTATGCATGCATGTATGATCATTTTAATTAAATAAATAAATGAGAAAGTAGTATGCTGCAGTAATCCACCTAAAGCTGAATGAAATGAAATGCCAGCTCCAACTGGTCCAGAATGCGGCCGCGCGGGTGATAGCGGGAGCATCTCGTGGCTCCCATGTAACGCCTCTCCTGCGCGGACTGCACTGGCTCCCGGTGGTCTTTTGCGTGCAATTCAAGGTGCTGGTTACCACCTTTAAAGCACTCCATGGCTTAAGACCGGGTTATTTACGGAACCACCTACTGCCACAAACAGCCTCCCACCGACCTGTGCGCTTCCACAGGGAGGGCCTTCTTGGGGTGCCGTCGGTGAAACAGTGTCGACTGGTGACTCCCAGGGGGAGGGCCTTCTCTGTGGGGGCTCCTGACCTCTGGAATGAGCTGCCTCCAGGGCTTCGCCAACTCCCCAACCTTTGGACTTTCCGCCGTGAGCTGAAGACTCTTTTATTTCATCGAGCTGGGCTAGCCTGAATAAGTAATTTTAAATGGTGTTTTAATTTTATATTGTTTAGTTTTTAATATTCTGGCCATTATTTATATAAATTTTAGTCTGTTCTTAATTTGTATTTATTGTACTTTTTAACTGGCTGTGAACTGCCCTGAGTCCTTCAGGAGAAGGGCGGTATACAAATGTAATAAATAAATGAAATGAAATGAAATGAAATGATGGAGAATGTTTTTGAAAGTTTTTCTAGACACTAGAACTCGTAAAGGAAATAAAGTCTTATAAAACCACAAATTATCTGGGAAACTAGCCCCTGCCCAACTCTATTTTTAACACAAATGCATACCTAGATCTTTCAACTTTTCTAAATATTTTTACTCCTTATACAGAACTCAGCCAGAAGGAAAATATAACTGTCATGCAATTAGATAGGATAAATATGCTGAGAACTGGATAGACATCCTGTGATGGAACTGGCTAAAAAGGAGTGTGTTGAGATCTGGAAAGAAATGTGTAGTTCAACAGAACATTTCAACATATTCATTATCACTAAATTCAGAGTAACGGTAGAACATTATGAGAATGCCAGGGAGGCTTGTTATTAATAGATCACTTTAAACTGGCTACATTGTTGGTTCTTTTTCTGTTTCTAAGGTTATTTTTCATGCAGTTTCAATGTATTTAAGTGCTATACTTTTCTTTTCCTACCAATCACAGATGAATATTAAATCTAGCCAGGAAATCCTCTTGTGAATTAAAAATATACAAATAAATAAAACTGTAAAGTTAACATTTTTCTTTTTAAAACATGTTATACTTTTATAACGATAGCATTTAGACTTATATAATGCTCCATAGTGCTTTACAGCCATCTCTAAGCAGTTTACAGAGTCAGCCTATTGCCCCCAACAATCTTGGTCCTCATTTTACTGACCTCAGAAGGATGCAAAGCTGACTCAACCTTGAGCTGGACAGGATTGAAAGAATTGAACTCCTGGCAGTGTGAGCAGAGTTAGCCTGCAATACTACATTCTAACCACTGCGCTACCATGGTTTTATCCTGCCTTTCTTTCAGTAGCTCAAGATACCATACAGAGTGGCAGCATGGAAGCTTCTGGAACACTGACACCGAGTTCTTCCCCTTTTTCACATTTTCCCCTACAGCAGCCTTACAAGGTAGGTTGGGCTGAGAGATTAGTCCAAAACATCTGGATAAATCATCTGGATAACCTCCATAAGTGAGGGCAAACTTCACTCTTGGTCTCTTCAAGTCTTCTTGAGCCCTGCACTATTGCCATAACTTAAATGTTAAAAGAAAATGAGAAATAATAAGATAAAGTAAGGTATCAGCTATTCCTTTGCTTCTTCTCCCTTGTTCTGTCCCAATCCTTTTGCTTAGATCTGTCAAATCTGACTTGCAAAAAATCTAGGACAGTGTTTCTCAACTTTGGGAAGTGTGAGATGTGTGGATTTCAGTTCCCAGAATTCCCCATCCAGTACACACACACACACACACACACACACACACACACACACACATCCACGGACTGAATAAAAACCAGTACCTTGAATTACAATCAGAAGCCAACTGGCAGCCAACTCAAAACCCACAATACAGATGTAATATATTAATGGCATATTTTGGTATGATGTTTTTAAAATTTCCACATGAAATCAAATCTACTAACATTGGCAGAAACTCAGAAAAAATGATGTCTAGAGTAAATCCTAGTAGAATCATTTCGATATTCTCTAAAATACCATCGCAGAAATTGTGTCCTTCCAGATGTTCATGGACATATAACTATTATCAGTCCCAACCCATGCTATTAGTATCAAGGATGATGGAAATTATAATCAAAGTTTATTTACAGAACCATGGATTCATATTCAGTAAGAGATCCTTAAGTAAAACTGGGGATGACCTGCCAGCTACCCCAGGACTGTGAAATTGATTAGAAATACATTATAGGATTTTTAAATATGCTTGTCACTGAAACAAACATAGTTGCAGAAGGACACGAGATAAATAAATAACCTGTATGGGGAATCAGGCCACTTTAGATCTAATTAGCAGCAGGCGTAGTCTCTCCATAGCCCTCCAACCTTAAAAGTTAAAAAATAGAAACTTAGTTTTTATTATGGCTTCTATTTCATTCTGTCTTCTTGTTTAAGCCCTGTTTTAGTTCTCCTTCACACACCATATTCACAATGTTCCTTTCCATTGCCAAAACAAGCAGGTAACTGTGCCTTACCTCATTTTTAAAGGATAGAATCATGAAAACTGTCTGCCTCTAGTCCTCTTTATCTGACTGTTGGATGACTGAATATGTGAACTAGACTCAGTGAAAGTTTCCAAGGAACTCCACCACAATTGTCTTTATTTTAGTCAATCAAAACTAGAAGTGTTCAACAAGTCTTGGGTACTTTTGTCCATGACCAAATATGGTGTTACTTTCTAATGCATAACAGATTTGCAAAAAAATGTTTCGACGCTAGTTTATTAGTGTGCAAAGTTCAGAGAGTGCAAAGATATCTTAAAATAATGCAGAAGGTACATGTCTGTTCTACCAAAAGAATCCCTGAACTTCTGTTTGCAATGTTCTGTTTTGAATGTAACTTTACTTGGCAACAGATGCAATATTTATAGTAAAGTCTATCACCGTTTATTAATGTTATACATTAGAGTATTTTTGCTACTCTAAAAAAATGATATGCTAAAATATGCTGAAACATTTTCAAATAAAACATGAAAAATGATCTGACAATTTATTAATTGCATTTCATTGTTGAAATAATAGAGCATAATAAATCTTTGAGCAAAGCAATGTAAATAATATATTGATTTCATCTAGCATAATTGCGCTAACCATTTATAAAGCTTTAATGAAGTCTCATGAGAGCACTTTCCTACTTCGTTTGTTTTAAAATTGCTAATTTCCCCCTAAGCTGAAGTTTTCTGATAATTTTTATATAAGCATAGAACCAGATGAGCAATAATGTGTGATATGAGGCAGATATGGCGGAGGGGGGGGGCCGTATCGAGACCTGGGAGCACGTGTTCGATGTCTGAAGGCGATCACGTGCTCCGGCCCCTCAGTTCCTACCCGTTCCTCAGGAGGCCATGATCCTCAGAGCTTGGATCTTCGGCTGATGTTATGTAATGCCCGGTCCGTGGTTAATAAAGCTCCCCTGATCTGTGATCTTATTCAGGGGGAGTCCGCGGACCTTATGGGCATTACGGAGACCTGGTTGGGCCCGGAGGGGGGGGTGCCCCTTGTTGAGTTGTGCCCTCCAGGTTTCCGAGCATTTCATCAGCCGAGGGCCCAAGGTAGGGGTGGGGGGGTGGCGGTTGTTATTAAGGAAGATCTAGAGCGGACGGAGGCCACTCTTTCTCAGATTGCTGGCTGTGAATCCCTCTATGTGAGGTGGGGCCATAGGAATCAGTTGGGCTTGTTGATCGCGTACCTGGCTCCTTGCTGCGTGACCACAGCCCTGCCCGAGCTGTTGGAGGTACTCGCTGCTGTGGCGGTTGAGACCCCCAGACTTATAGTCATGGGGGATTTCAACTGCCATCAGTTGGCTTGGCATCGACGGCAGCTCGGGAGTTCCAGGCTTCCATGACGGCCTTGGACCTGATTCGAGTAAATGATGGCCCCTCGCACATGGGGAGGCATGCTGGATCTGATTTATATCTCTGGACAGTGGTTAAATGATCTGGTATTAGACGATTTAGTAACAGAACCAATGTCATGGTCGGATCATTTTCTCCTTCGCCTAGACTTCCGAACCGCCATTCACCACCGCAGGGAGACGGAACCTATACGGTGGTTCCGTCCCAGGCGCCTGATGGACCCTGAGAGGTTCCAGACGGAGCTTGGGCCATTCCCTGAGGATCTGGCCCACGGCACGACTGAGGAACTGGTCGTGGCCTGGGAGCGGGCCACGGCCGGGGCCCTGGACCGTGTCGCGCCTTTGCGGCCTCTGACCCGGCGTAGATCTCGTCCGGCCCCTTGGTTCTCCGAGGGGCTGAGGGAGATGAAACGCCGGAGAAGACGCCTAGAGAGCACCTGGAGGTCCAGTCGCTCCGAAGCTGATCGGACACTAGTTAGGACCTATTCTAGGACCTACCTAGTGGCAATGAGGGAAGCGAGGCGCTCCTACGCCTCCACCCTCATTGCGTCGGCAGATAACCGCCCGGCCGCCCTGTTTCGGGTGACCCGCTCTCTCCTACATCAGGAGGGACGAGCCGAGGAGTTTAGTGGTTATCTATACGATAAAATCGCTCAGCTGAGGGACGGTCTGGACCGAATTTGGGATGATCCAAGCGAGGGAGAGGAGGCACGTCTTGTTGAGCACATTTGGGATGAGTTTGACCCTGTGGCTCCCGAGGACGTGGACAGGCTGTTGGGGAGGCTTCACGGCACGACATGTTTACTGGACCCGTGTCCTTCCTGGCTGGTACTGGCCACTCAGGCGGTGACACGAGGCTGGCTCCAGAGGATTATCAACGCTTCTTTGTTGGATGGGGTTTTCCCTGCCGCCTTGAAAGAGGCGGTGGTGAGACCCCTCCTTAAGAAGCCCTCTTTGGACCCAGCTATTTTGGGTAATTATCGTCCAGTCTCCAACCTTCGCTTTGTTGCGAAGGTTGTAGAGAGTGCCGTGGCGCGACAGCTGCCCCAACACCTGGATGAAGATGTCTATCTAGACCCGTTCCAGTCCGGCTTCCGACCCGGATACAGCACGGAGACAGCTTTGGTCGCATTGGTGGATGATCTCTGGAGGGCCAGGGACAGGGGATATTCCTCTGCCCTGGTCCTATTAGACCTCTCAGCGGCGTTCGATACCATCGATCATGGTATCCTGCTGCGCCGGTTGGGGGGATTGGGAGTGGGAGGCACCGGATATCGGTGGGTCTCCTCCTATCTCTCTGGCCGGGTGCAGACGGTGTTGACAGGGGGCAGAGGTCGACCGCGAGGGGCCTCACTTGTGGGGTCCCACAGGGTCGATTCTCTCGCCTGCTGTTCAACATCTACATGAAGCCGTTGGGTGAGATCATCAGTGGTTTTGGGGTGAGATACCAGCAGTACGCTGACGACACTCAGCTGTACTTTTCCACCCCAGACCACCCCAATGAAGTTGTCGAAGTGCTGTCCCGGTGTTTGGAAGCTGTACGGGTCTGGATGGGGAGAAACAGGCTCAAGCTTAATCCCTCCAAGACGGAGTGGCTGTGGATGCCGGCACCCCGATTCAGTCAGCTGCAGCCGCGGCTGGCTGTTGGAGGCGAGTTATTGGCCCCAAAGGATAGGGTGCGCAACTTGGGTGTCCTCCTGGATGATCGGCTGTCGTTTGAAGACCATTTGACGGCCGTCTCCAGGAGGGCCTTCCACCAGGTTCGCCTGGTTCGGCAGTTGCGCCCCTTCCTTGATCGGGATGCCTTATGCACAGTCACTCATGCGCTCGTTACCTCTCGCTTGGATTACTGTAATGCTCTCTACATGGGGCTCCCCTTGAAGTGCGCCCGGAGGCTTCAGTTAGTCCAGAATGCAGCTGCGCGGGTTATAGAGGGAGCTACGCGTAGCTCCCATGTAACACCGCTCCTGCGCAGACTGCACTGGCTACCTGTGGCCTTCCAGGTGCACTTTAAGGTGTTGGTTATGACCTTTAAATCGCTCCATGGCTTAGGACCTGGGTACTTACGGGACCGCCTGCTGTTACCACACGCCTCCCACCGACCCGTACGCTCCCATAGAGAGGGACTTCTCAGGGTGCCGTCCGCCAAACAATGTCGGCTGGCGGCCCCCAGGGGAAGGGCCTTCTCTGTGGGGGCTCCCACACTCTGGAACGAACTTCCCCCGGGTTTACGCCAAATACCCGACCTTCGGACATTTCGTCGCGAACTCAAGACTCATCTTTTTATCCGCGCAGGGCTGGCTTAAATTGGGATTTTAATGTTTAAATTCATTAATTTTAAACGGGGTTTTCTTAGTATGGTAAATTTTAATTATTGGGCTAATTTAAAATAAGTTTTTTAAATCGTATTTTAAATTTGTATATTGTATTGTCGGTTTTATTATGCCTGTACACCGCCCTGAGTCCTTCGGGAGAAGGGCGGTATAAAAATCAAATAAAATAAATAATAAAATAAATAAATATACATATGTCTGCTTTACTGATTACCAAATCTTCATGCTAATTTCAATTTCTATGTGATGTGATTTGATGCACATTGCAGGTATAATGTATCTTGCATTTTAAGCTTGTTGTAAGAAAAAAGCTATTTTTCCTAATATGGAACGTGTTCTGTTTCGATTGCTGATGTTATTGCTTTAGTTCTTATTTATTTTCAGAGTTGCCTAATTTGCTGTATTTGGATGAATACTGAACTCTTTAGAGGGTTAATAATGTCCAAATTGCTTTATGATTCAAATAAACGTGTGCCAATAGTGTGCGAGGGCAGCCAAAAGAGAAAATGCAACTCTAGGCTGCATTAACAGAGGGACAGAATCAAGATCGTGTGAAGTATTAGGACTGCTTTATAAAGCCTTAGTAAGGCCACACTTGGAATACTGCATCCAGTTCTGGTCACCACAATACAAAAAAGATGTTGAGACTCTGGAAATAGTGCAGAGAAGAGCAACAAAAATGATTAGGGAGACGGAGGCTAAAATGTATGAAGAATAGTTACAGAAATTGGGTATTTTAGTCTAATGAAAAGAAGGACTGGGAGGACATGATAGCACTGTTCCAATACTTGAGGGGCTTCTTCAAAGACCAGGGGGTTAAACTATTTTCCAAGGCACTAAAAGGCAACTAACCAAGGAGACTAACAATCTAGAACTAAGGAGAAATTTTGTAACGGTGAGAGCAATTAATCAATGGAATAATTGCTGTCAGAAGTTGTAGGTGCTCTATCCCTTAAAGCTTTCAAAAAGAGACTGGACAACCATTCATCTGAAATGATATAGGTCTCTTGCCTGAGCAGGGGGTCAGACTAGAAGACCTCCAAGGTCCCTTCCATATATACTACCAATGTGGGGGCAGAAGAAATCAAGGGGCTGTATTTCCTTCTGAAACATCCTAAATTGAATTGGACCAATTCAGTCAGATTTGAGATTCAGCATGGGTATTGTCTGAATTAACTGAAATTATAGCTGTTTATTGAGTTTGCCATTATGGTCAATGGGAAAATGCACAAATTCTGAAGCAAGCTGTTAATTCAGGCAGACGTATGAGTAAGATTACTGCTTCTTCCAAAGCTTTACATTGCACTGGTTTTCATCTTCAATGCAACACCTCAAGAGAACAAAAACTATGTATCAAAGTTTTAAATTTTACTTCAAAAACAGAAAATCGCATCTTGCTAAATACAAAATTTGGCTAAGCAGCATCTGGAATATGGGTGATATTTATAACAAGATTCAGAATTGGAAGGATTTTTCTCCTTTTTTTTTTGTATTCATTTTAAAAGAAAGGTGAAAGGTATATACACTCTACTACTTACCAAGTGGAAAAGAACAAATGAGCTAGTTCTTTAAATAATCATATTAGTCGAAAGGAAGATGATGATAAATTTAATGGTAGACAGAAAGAAATTATAAACATAGACAAAAAATCCTGCGCAATGCATAGCTTCTCTACCTTTAGGTGTCCAGCTCCAGTTGCAATTAGACCTGAACAATTTCCTCTTCCAATAAATGTGTGCAGGGTACATAATTGTCTATGTTCTTATATAACTTTCACATGCCAATAAATGTTCACATGCACATTTTTTTGCTGTCAGAAGAAATGACAAAAAATATAAATAAACAAAATAGGATACCAATGTGATTTATTTAGAAAAATCACATATATATTATGTACTTCAAATACTGTGGTCTGTTTATAATATAAATGGGATAAGGGAAAGATGTAGTAGTCCTGTGAAGGAAAGAGACAAACAGATAGGAAATGGTTTCAGGAAGAAATGGGGAGAAAAGGGGAAGAAAGCTCTTTTTTGGCATTAAAATTGAAGAGGCAGTCACCAAGGGTGGGCTGTATATCTCATTAGTAGTGGCAAAGGCTGAATTTTAAAGACATCTCCCAAATATCTGGAATCACTGACAACTGGAGCATCCTTTACATATCAACTTGTGTTCTCAGACAATGTAGGATGGCTATCTCCTTATTCATACATAAATACTTTGGTGGAAAATCTTATCTCCTATATGGGACAGAATATATAGCACATATACGGCATTTAGAAGTATAAGGTTTCTTTTTCATCAATAAACAAATAAGTGCAGCCCAGAGTAGAAAAGGGACAGTGAGGTGAGAAATAGCTGACTTCCCTCTCCTTTCCTATTGATTCTTATGATGACATGTCCCCCCTGTGAGGGCTACTTTTATGATGTCTATAGTGGACCAAAATGCTAGCTATGTTTGATCTTCGTTAGTGCTGTATCTACATAATAAGTCTAGACTGATGTGTAGACTTTTTTTTAAATTTGCATTTATATCCCGCCCTTCTCCGAAGACTCAGGGCGGCTTACACTATGTCAAGCAATAGTCTTCATCCATTTGTATATTATATACAAAGTCAACTTATTGCCCCCAACAATTTGGGTCCTCATTTTACCTACCTTATAAAGGATGGAAGGCTGAGTCAACCTTGGGCCTGGTGGGACTTGAACCTGCAGTAATTGCAAGCAGCTGCTGTTAATAACAGACTGTCTTAGCAGTCTGAGCCACCAGAGGCCCACTTCAACTTCCATAGTTCTCCAGACTGAGGAATTCTAGAAATTGAGGTCCACATATCGTAAAGTTGCCAAGGTTGGGAAACAGTGGTCTAGATTGAAGTTTCTTTAACTATATACAGTATTCTCCCTCTGCAGTTCATAGTCAACTTCACATCATCTCTTTCCTTCTTATGCCACTGGTTTCAGTCTACCCTGAATATTCAGATATATTCTACCGCTACCTTGCTCGGGAATATTAAACAGCCTAGTGGAGAACAACAGCTTCATATTATATTTATGAATATCTCGAAGTACATGATTTGACTCTTGATAATAAAATTGATAGGCCTTTTATATGCCCGAGCAAGGCAGTAAGCAATTGTAAATGTGAGTTGTCTGAAATATGCAATAATTAAAATATAGCTGCTGTCCGAAATAGAAAAGTAGAGATTTGCAGATGGATGATGCTCCATAGTTATCAGTAATAACAGTAATTCATTATATGACTTTGTAGATTCTAATAAGATGAAGAAATCTTTGCAGGAGCACCTGTAACAGAAGGAAAACAATGACTCGTGCATTGCAATATCATGATACAAACTCTGCTACTTTTGTACCTGTACATTGCATGCAAAGATGTAAATGGAAGAATTAGCATTGTAACATGCTGCATGGGGCATCATTTTAAAAAAAGGTTACTGTTGCCACCATGGATTCCTGTTGATCCCACCCAGTGGAGTGAGGAAAGGCCAGGATACCTCCTGTCCTTATGTATCTTTATAATCATGTCTTGATATAAGTATGAAGATGCAAGCTTGCATCATCACATCTTGATGCACAATTTGTAATGACTGAGGCTGGCATTTTGGAAGTAAATGAGAAGCGTTAGAGGAGGCCTTCACAACATAACAAAAATGCCCAGTGGCATTTTTTTAAAGTTAATACATTCATTGCCACTGCTGCACTGAAAGACATGCAGCTGAGCACCTTTAAGTCTCAGGGCTGCCTCAGCTGCACTAGCCACCAAGCAGCTGATTCGGGATGCTAAGCATTCCTTTGTCTCTCTCTCTCTCTCTCTCTCTCTCTCTCTCTCTCTCTCTCTCTCTCTCTCTCACACACACACACACACACACACACACACACACACACACACTGCAATGATATTTACTCTATTAATCTGGTCCTTTTCCCTCTACAAAATTATGCAGTCCTGCTTTGGAGAAGGATGAACATTAATGTAGAATGGTTACTAAAGTTTTAAAAGCAAAACAACAACAACAACTCACTTGTCATTTTATAATTGTAGATAAATCTGTAGCAATATCCTGAAAAAACTTCCAAACTCTTTCTGCGAAGGAGCTCATAGAAAATAAGTAGAACATCAAGGCTGTTTTCAGAAAGAGATACGTTCTTCAAGAAACTGGGTGATGGGAGGAATGTTGGTCCAGGCTTAATGCCAGAGTTTTAATAAAGAGGAAAGGATCATTTGTTTTACAACATAATATAGTGAGAAATGACATATTTTAGTTAAAATGTGAAAGGAAGGAACCTAAATGTAAAGACAAGACCAAGCTAAATCAACTATGAGGTGGAAATATTACTTGAAAAAAATCCATTGGGAAACAGAAATGAGAAATCCTGCATTTGAGAAAGCCATGAGGCATCCACATAGAGATACTAGAAAAACAACAGATAATTAATTGCGGAAAAATCTAGAAAATATAATCTCAAAATGGTAATTATATATTTATTTAAAAAATCAATCACGTTTCAGTTTTTCTCTTTTACCACACTTTGGATTTTTGGATTGGCTTTTAGAAAATTCGGAAATATAAGGAAAATATAAATAACAATGGGAAATGTAAATGCTTTTTAAACAAATGATGATTGGATTGGAAGAAGATGTGTGTAGTTTTAAAATTGGAGAAAGAAATATAAATAATGTGTTATGGTGATAATAATACTCTAACAGAAAATTTAAAAAAATCTGCAGGAAATTATTGAAGTCAAGGAACCCAGTGAAAAAAATGGGATTAAAGTTAAATATAAAGAAGACCAAACTAATGAAGATATCAAATTGATAGATAGCTGCTATCTCTTAGGATCAACCATCATCAGTAAAGAAATCAGCAGCCAAGAAATTTGCTACAGACTAGTATTTGGTCCAGCAAACATGAATGCCTTGGAAAACAATGCATGTATACTCATAGATCAGGGTAATGTAAACAATGGTATTCCTGCGACACTATATAGAATGTGAAAGTTGGATTTTGAAAAAGCAGAATAGAAAGAATATTGATACGTATGAACTTTGATATTGGTGAAGACTCCTGAGAATACCACAGACACTAAGTGGATCGAGGCACAAATGACCAGATTCAAGTTATCTTACTTCAAATGTATTATATGAAGACCTAGCTCCCTGGAGAAAGCTTCAGTGTTGGGAAAGGTGGCAAGAAAGAGAAGAGGACAATCAGCAGTAAGATAGATGGACCCAGTTACAGTGTTGACAGGTCCACCATTGGAAGATCAGAAGGACCTGGTTAGGGAGAGATCCTAAAAAAAAAATGCATATGGTTGCCAACTTGCACATAATCAACAAACAATTATTATATGTGTGTAAATATGAAGGAAGGTAGATAGCAAGTTACTGTTCCATTCCTGAAGTATTTTAATTGAATGGAGGGGATAAAATACAAAGCAGCAGAAGCAACAACAATTTAATTAAAAAATTAAATTTAATTAAAAATTAATTAAAAATTTAAAATTAAGGGGTGTGCATAAGTGCACCTGCGTGCCTACCATCCCTGATCTAATATTCCTTTTTACTTATTACTTATTCCTTTTTACTTTGGATACTTTTCATGTATCCAAATTATGTTTATGCTTTTACCTGTTACCTTATATATGACCGATAAAAATAAATAAATAAATAAATAAATAAATAAATAAATAAATAAATAAATAAATAAATAAATTTCAAAGAAAGCTCATGGTTTTGGTGAACACACTTCTTGGAAATGCACCACAGTATTCAAGATCTAATCATCACCTCCCTTAAATTTCAAGGTGAAATGTCATTTCGCAATTTGAAGCAGATATAGGGCGCTTCTTTAATAAATAAGGTCTTACAAGGCCCTATTCCTGGAGAAGCAAATAATCTTGGAGGGCCATCTCATATGACAGAAATAAGTTGACAATAGGTGAACCATAGGGACCACCTATTTTTCTGCCTTTTCCTTTTTCTCCTAGGACTTATTTTTGACATCCCCTTCTCTCTGTGTGCCACCTTCTGTGCACAGCAGTTCACTGGGAAATTGGTACATTGCTCATTTTGGAGATCCAAATGAATCATCTGCAAAAGGAAGGCTGTAGAAATTAAAGGAGAGGATTACAAGTCTGCCTGAGGGCAGAGAAGAAAAGAAGAAGGGGAGCATAGACTAGAAGTCAATGGCAAAGCCTACAAGAAGAAAAAGAGAGTACCAAAGTCTCCTATACTGATAAATGAAGGATGTAACACTATTAGATCTACTGCTGTTTTAGTTGAAGGAAAACAGAAAGAAGGTCAGAGCAGCAGTTAGAGGAAGGCCGGCTCTTTGTTCCAAAATGCTGTCTGTTGTCCTTTCTTTACTGCCTTAGATTCTATCAACTGGCTCACATTCTAGGTGAGAAAAAGCAATTAACAGGGAACATTTCGTTTGCTATGGGGCAATAGTGGCACAGATCACTATGTTGCAATGCAGGTGCCAGGTGTTTGGCGTACAGGTGTTCCTGTTTGAATTTCTGCCAGGGAGGGGCTTTCTGTTTTTGGCTAGGGAGAGGGAAGAGAGAAGGACAGTGATCCTCCCCAGTCTTTCTTTCTTCAGCTTTATTCTTTGCCAATTAGCATAACAGATGTATGATCTGGGAAGTCTTCCAGATACAGTTTTAAGAAATTAAACATTCAAGATTGGTTATATTAGGGAGAAGGCGGGTGAGTGTTTCTCAGTTATAATGTTATAAAAGAAAACGGAAGATCCATCCTGGAAAACTTGAGTCAAGGGCGTGCCTTGGATGCTGAAATGCCAACATATGTTTTGAATGAACTTTTGGTGTTCAAGAAGTACATGTGAAATTGTGGTGATTGCTTTGTCATAACTCTGAGTGACAAAGAAATAAGAGAAATTATGTAAGGTTTTAGAAGTCAGCAAGTGCTTGAGCATTCTCAATGAAAATAGATGATAGATAGATAGATAGATAGATAGATAGATAGATAGATAGATAGATAGATAGATAGATAGATAGATAGATAGATAGAATCATGGGAGACTTGTCCACCTTCAACAATGGCTGGAGCTTCTCATGAACCAGAATGGTTCATTATGAAGAAAGATCAAGATAATGCATTGGTGGGCTGCATAACTAGTACTTCATCTTTCCAAATTTTTGACTTGTTGCTAGATCCTTTTGTGAGAGTGATTTTGAAAAAAGAGTATAGTTAAGTGAAAAATAAATGCCTCTATATAGTATTATGTGGGCATCAACCATGCCTTCTTCTTCTTCTTTTGTTATGCTGTCTGGTTGTTTATCAGATTCAGAGTTTATAAGCACAAAATAAAATGAGATCGTTGAGGCCATTTTGCTTAAGGGGAAAAAAACAGCATGTTGTTTGACAGAACAAATTAATTTAACATTTAAAACAAGTGGGCAGCTATGGTGGTTACATGCGACATAGCAGAGAGTTAGAATATATAACCTTTTGTTTCAGATCTCAACTTTTTCTTCTATATATATATTGTGACACTTGAAAATATTGACCTTGACATTAGTTACTCAGGGGAATCAAATACTGAAAAACATCCAATTTATAGACTGTGATCTTTTAAAAGATAATTAACTAACAAATATTTTCTCCATGCTTCAGTATTTCCATTAATGCTACCTCTAGTTGTTTTGTTGCTGAACAGTTATTACTAAATAAGATATAATCTAAATAAATCACAACGTATGTAGATAGATCCATATTGCAATTTCCAGAGGGGTAGTTAATTTAATCCAATACATCAAAATTAGTGAACAGTCTTCTCAACCAGGCATGGGCTTCAAAGATTTTAGCAAGGGGTTCTCTGCCCAGTTGGTGGGTGGGTATGGCCATGGTGGGCATGGCCTAGTCAGCCTCCTGCACCACAATGGGGGGAAGCATGTTTTCCCTTCCCGGGCTTCAGAGGCTTTCCTCGAAACTCTGGGAGGGCAAAAATGGCCTCCCTGGGCTCCAGAGGCCCTCTGAAGCCAAAAATGGGCCCATTTCTGGCCTTCCCGAGCTTCCAGTAGGCCCGTTTTTCCCTGAGCCTCCACATGTGTCCTGCACTTACCTGCATCCAGAATGGGCCACGTGGGGACTCCTGGGAGGGACAGGGTGGGCGGTGAGGGGCCAGACAGGAGTGGGATTTGGTGCTTCTCTGAACTGCACAGAATCTCCCCTAGAGGTTCTCCCATACCCCTGCGAACCCCCAGCAGCCCACCCCTGTTCTCAGCACCATCTTATCAGAACACAAGGACAGCAACCAATTCAGGAGGACAGTGGAGAATGGAGAAGTGAGGTTGCTCCTGGCATTGGCAGAAAAGGCTGTATGATGTGCTACCAATTATTAACTCTCCATGATAAATGACATTACTGGAGGATGTCTGTACAAGATTCTGGGAGCCACACTGCATCACATACCCAAAGTCTCTCAAAATTCTTGGGACTTAAATTAAATCTCAGCAGATACTTACTTAACTTAGATACACAGATTCTTGGATGTATCATTCTATTTCCTTTTTTAAATCATTACTATATAGTAAAGGAAGAAAACATTTCTATACCAAGTCCTGAAAACTTGGCTGTTAGCCTTGATACCACTTTCCCGGAAAGAAACTGAAATCAGAATTAAGTGAAGACATAACTATTAATGCTTTTAAAATTAGTCGCCTAATATTTATCTATAATATATTACAGAATAAGAAACTCTCTATTTCCCCCCCAGTAAACTGATTTGGAGTTCTACTGAAAAAAGCTGTTTCTTTTCTTTTTTTAAATTAGCCAATATTGATAGTATTGCCTCCTGTTTATTGATGGAGAGAATCAATGTTGAAGTCATATCCAAAGACTCCCAGTGGCTTTCTCAAGCAGTATGAATGCAATTCATAAAAAGTTAAAAATTCACACTATCTTTATATGTTTTATTATGAAACTACTGTTTAGATTAATGGGGATGAACCTCTTATCTAAGATACATACATAGATAGATAGATGAAAGATAGATAGATAGATGATAGATAGATAGATAGATAGATAGATAGATTTATTTATTTATTTATTTATTTATTTATTTATTTATTTATTTATTTATTTATTTATTTATTTATTTATTTATTTATTTATTTATTTGATTTCTATACCGCCCTTCTCCCGAAGGACTCAGGGCGGTATACAGGCAAGAATAAAACAGACGGTGCAATATACAAATTTAAAATGCAGTGAGAAAACTTATTTTAAAATTGGCCTGAGAAATAAAATATATAATAAGCTAAAAAACCCCATTTAAAATTAATTTCTAAGAATTTAAAAATTTGTTAAAATCAATTTAAGCCAGCCCCGCGCGAATAAAAAGATGTGTCTTCAGTTCGCGACGGAATGTCCGAAGGTCAGGTATTTGGCGTAAACCGGGAAGTTCGTTCCAGAGGTGGGAGCCCCCACAGAAGGACCTTCCTGGGGCCGCCAGCCGACATTGCTTGGCGGACGGCACCTGAGAAGTCCCTCTCTATGAGGCGTCTGGTCGGTGGGAGGCATGTGGTAACAGCAGGCGGTCCCGTAAGTACCCAGGCCCTAAGCCATGGGCGCTTTAAAGGTAGTAACCAACACCTTAAAGTGCACTCGAAGGCCACAGGTAGCCAGTGCAGTCTGCGCAGGAGCGGTGTTATATGGGAGCTATGCGAGCTCCTTCTATCACCAGCGCAGCTGCATTCTGGACTAACTGAAGCCTCCGAGTGCACTTCAAGGAGCCCCATGTAGAGAACATTACAATAATCCAAGCGAGAGGTAACGAGCGCATGAGTGACCGTGCACAAGGCATCCCGATCAAGGAAGGCGCAACTGCGAACCAGGCGAACCTGGTGGAAGGCCTCCTGGAGCGGCCGTCAAATGATCTTCAAACGACAGCCGTTCATCCAGGAGGACACCTAAGTTGTGCACCCTATCCTTTGGGGCCAATAACTCGCCTCCAACAGTCAGCGCGGCTGCAGCTGACTGAATCGGGTGCCGGCATCCACAGCCACTCCGTCTTGGAGGATTAAGCTTGAGCCTGTTTCTCCCCATCCAGACCCGCACGGCTTCCACACACGGGACAGCACTTCAACAGCTTCATTGGGGTGGCCTGGGGTGGAGAAGTACAGCTGGGTGTCATCAGCGTACAGCTGGTATCTCACCCCAAAGCCACTGATGATCTCACCCAACGGCTTCATATAGATGTTGAACAGAAGGCGAGAGAATCGACCCTGCGGCACCCCACAAGTGAGGTCCCTCGCGGTCGACCTCTGCCCCCTGTCAACACCGTCTGCGACCGGTCAGAGAGATAGGAGGAGAACCACCGATACGGTGCCTCCCACTCCCAATCCCCCCAACCGGCGCAGCAGGATACCATGGTCGATGGTATCAAAAGCCGCTGAGAGATCTAATAGGACCAGGGCAGAGGAATAACCCCTGTCCCTGGCCCTCCAGAGATCATCCACCAATGCGACCAAAGCTGTCTCCGTGCTATACCCAGGTCGGAAGCCGGACTGGAACGGGTCTAGATAGACGGCTTCATCCAGGTATTGGGGTAGCTGTCGCGCCACAGCACTCTCTACAACCTTCGCAACAAAGCGAAGGTTGGAGACTGGACGATAATTACCCAAAATAGCTGGGTCCAGGGAGGGCTTCTTGAGGAGGGGTCTCACCACTGCCTCTTTCAAGGCAGCAGGGAAAACCCCTTCCAACAAAGAAGCGTTGATAATCTCCTGGAGCCAGCCTTGTGTCACCTCCTGAGTGGCCAGTACCAGCCAGGAAGGACACGGGTCCAGTAAACATGCAGTGGCGTGAAGTCTCCCCAACAACCTGTCCACGTCCTCGGGAGCCACAGGGTCAAACTCATCCCAAATGGACTCAACAAGACGTGTCTCCTCTCCCTCGCTTGGATCATCCCAATTTCGGTCCAGACCATCCCGGAGCTGAGCGATTTTATCGTATAGATAACCACTAAACTCCTCAGCACGTCCCTGCAACGGGTCATCCCGCACCTCCTGATGAAGGAGGGAGCGGATCACCCGAAACAGGGCGGCCGGGCGGTTATCTGCCGACGCAATGAGGGTGGAGGCATATGAGCGCCTCGCCTCCCTCATTGCCACTAGGTAGGTCCTAGAATAGGACCTAACTAGTGTCCGATCAGCTTCGGAACGGCTGGACCTCCAGGTGCTCTCTAGACGTCTTCTCCGGCGTTTCATCTCCCTCAGCCCCTCGGAGAACCAAGGGGCCAAACGAGATCTGCGCTGGGTCAGAGGTCGCAAAGGCACGACACGGTCCAAGGCCCCAGCCGCGGCCCGCTCCCAGGCCGCAACTAGTTCCTCAGTCGTGCCGTGGGCCAGATCCTCAGGGAATGGCCCAAGCTCCGTCTGGAACCTCTCAGGGTCCATCAGGCGCCTGGGACGGAACCACCGTATAGGTTCCGTCTCCCTGCGATGGTGGATGGCGGTTCGATAGATAGATACAGCAGAGAGAGATATATGGAATGGATAATTGATCCATTATTTTGTGGAGTTAACATGCCTTCCAAGTATAAAGATTTGCAAGTTTAAGCATAGAAACTACAACAGCCTTGTTTATTGCTTTTTTATTTTTTGCACAGCTATTGCTATAATGACACTGAGAAAATATGTCTGTTTATTGCAGACCAAATAGTTTCCTTAAAACATTCTAAACACATGCAAAAGTTCATGATGCATAATGATTGGACTGTTTCTCTAGGTAGGTGTTCTGTATTTCAGAGGATCCATATGTGTCACAAACAGTGAACAATCAGGAACACGCACTGATTATGATATGATTCTTTTTTGGCAGACACTTGCTGTTGCTCTGGCAGAATTGTGCTGATGTATTAGTCATTTGCATAGAAAAGATCCTAGTGCATGACAGTCATTTATTTGTGGTGCCATCTGTACTTTTTTTCCTTTAATAACATTTGAGAGGAAAATGTGCCTTCAGTTTATGGATACTTCTTGATTTGGAAAGAATCCTATTAGTTTTCAACCAGTATTTGAATAAAATAACAGATTCATTATGGCAGTATGTGCAAGAACTTGAGCTTAAGCATTAATTAGGAGGAGGAAGAATGTTGGATGAAATGTTGCCATCATACCATAGATCTTTGAAAAACAGCTCTGCTAATCTATCCTCCTTCTTTTTTTCTCTTTCCATGAGAAGTATCTTTCCCCCCCCTTCTTTCTAATGATTATAGCCTATGTGTCACCCAATCTACTTTTCATTTGGCACTTCTCAAAAGTTTTTATTTGTGATTCATACTCCTAGGCAGCCAAAACTGACTTAAAATGTCTAACTATTCAAGACAAAAACTAAGATGCTCCAAATTCCTTGCACAAAAGTTTTATAGATGATGGGTTGTTTGATCCTGTCTTAATACTGATTGCCTTCATTGAATCTTAAAACAGCAAAAAGTTTTAGGCTGTGAATGACCTATTTGGTTTGATTGTCCAGTACCGTATTGTTATTTCCCATATTCCATGATATGCTCCTGATACAGTCTCCACATTTTATTTCCTGCTACAACCAACTCTGAAAGCATCTCTCTATGTCCTTACACTGAGCCTCCCTCCCTCCCTCCCTCCCTCCCTCCCTTCCTTTAATGCAATTTTAAAAATCTGTATCATAACCATTTATCATCAAGTTTTTTAACTGAGTGAACCTTATGAAGTGTTTTGAATAATTCAGCTTTGTATACTTTCAATAAACAAAATAACAACAGCAAATAACTTTATGGGAAAGTATGTCCATAAGAGCTGTGGTGGTGCAGTGGTTAGAATGAAGTATTGCAGGCTAATTCTGCCCACTGCCAGGAGTTTGACTTTGACTGGTTCAAGGTTGACTCAGCCTTCCAGTCTTATGAGGTCAGGAAAATAAGGACCCAGATTGTTGGGAGCAGTATGCTAACTCTGTAAACCCCTTAGAGAGGGTGTAAAGCACTATGAAGCAATATATAAGTCTGAAAGTATAGCTATTGCTATAACTGTGTTTCTGCAGTTAGCATGTCCTTCTAAGGAAAATGTGTCAGAGCATTGTGATTTAATCTCAAACCATGTTTTATATGATGATGTTTTCAAGATTCTATGATCCACGGGTGTTCAGGACTTGAATCTAGCAAGGTTTCATAACATCCTATTCAAAAGCTGAAATGCTGCTCAGATGTATGAGCTCAATAAGTTATACCTAATAGAAGTCTGGCAGCCCTGTATTTCAAAACTGTTTTGATTATTAATAACATCTATAATTTCTTCAGTGATTAAATATATTCAGTTCAGGACCTTCAGAGAAATTATTTCATACTCAAATATCTCAAAACAATGGTAGCAAAACAGCAAATTAAATCGAATCTGAATGACACAACACAGTAAGATAATGTTACAAGTGATGTGTAGGTGGTACATCAAAACATCTACATGTTTAGACTATTTGTACATCACAGAAGATCTGATCAGTATAACTAAAGTAGAAGATATTATGCTTCATTGCCAACATTCTAACACATTAGAACAGAATAAGAAATAAAATAGAACATGATTTGCTCATAATAAACTGCAAAAAAGAAGTTTTATTTCTTAAAGCTTGTATTTTAAAGGAAAAACATGCTAATAATCATTGTATTTGAGACTTCTATTTCTTTAACTATCACTTATCCAGTTATTTTGTATGCAACTGTATTTGAGAATTGTTACATCTTTTGTTTATTAATAATTTAATATTAATTGTTTTGTATAAATAAACTATAGCTTGGAAATTGTATCAAACAAAACAAATGTGACTTGTGTAAAATAATAATGCTCACTTTGGGGTCCTAGATTTGAAGTGTCATATGAACCAGTAGTGCTTGGTGGATTTTAAAAAATGACACTAGTGTTGCAGACTTCAGAAATACTTCTTCCTTAATTTCCATCTTTCCGATCTCTTTTGTCTTTTGTGAAGTTGTAAGAAAGCAAGTTGTTAAAAATATTATCCCCAGACATCTTTAGAATGAAAGTAGATGGAAACTTTATGAACAGAGAGATCACACCGTGTATCCATTGGATCCAATTTCCATTGCCTGGAAAATCAACTTTGAATTCCAATGGGCACCTGATTTTCATTTGACTAGTTGTGTAAGTACATGAAAAATAACTATGTGCTGAGTTAGGTCAAGCAGTATTAGCTGGTTGTCAAGAAAATGTCTTCTCTGCCCTCTAACCTATTTAGTTATTCTCACCAGCTCAAGGTTGACTCAGCCTTCCATCCTTCTAAGGTCGGTAAAATGAGGACCCAGATTGTTGGGGGGCAATATGCTGACTCTGTAAACTGCTTAGAGAAGGCTGTGGAGCTCTTGGAAGCGGTATATAAGTCTAACTGCTATTGCTATTAATGAAGTTATCATATAATCACATGTGACTTATTTTGTAGTTCTCTAACAGTCCTTAACTGACTAGGCTTAATCAGTGCAGAATCTTCTCTAACTTCTTTTTTTAAAATGCTATTAAAAGTAAAAAAAAAAAAAATGGTTCAGAGTTGAAACTAGACCTACCTGTTTAACTGAACCTGAAATGGGTAAAAATTGCAACCATGTCACAAAGGCTGAAATATTTTATTTGATTTTATTTTTCAGGAAGATTGCAATCCAGATAAATGAGTAAAAATGCATTCAGTTTTCTGTGGCATCTATTTTCCAACTATTTTGATACTTCCAGTTTGTCAAAATATTCCCTTTTCCTTGTAATTTCTGTAGCTTCACTGTATGCTCATCTGCCAAGAAGTATTAATTTCTTATGACATACATTTTCCTGCTTGTTAATATAATAACAATAGAGAGGATCTCACTGGGCATTTAAAAATGAATTGAGTCAAAATAGAATCATATTGGGTAACATTAATTTCTGAAATTTCAGTTCGGTGATAAGGAAATTTGGTTCATACACATTCAAAGATAATTTCATAAATGGAATATATTGCAAGAAGGTTGAATGGTAGAACTCTTAGAGAATAAAAAAGTAGAATTGGAAACCTTTGCTGGTAGTATTATAAGCCTGATCTACAATAAGAATAACATTAAATAAAATGCAGATTGTAAATAAAGCTCAACTGAAGTTTAATATTAGAACTCCATATTTAACAAAGGGAATATACATTGCTGTATATCTATTTGCAAGCTGCATCCTGGGTAGGCAAAAGTTTGCCATTCATGTCAATTAAAAAGTAGCCTTTAAACATTAATTAGCTATTAAAGCAGAAGCAATATTTCATTTTTCCTCCTTTTAATCAACTATGTTGCTGTACACATTAATTCATTTATCGTCTATATTGATAAACTGTCTTTACCTGAATAATAATAACAGTTATAATCAGTTATAATCATCAAACATGGTTTTATGTATCAACAACCACCTATTTAACTATCTCTGTACCATCTATAGATAGTAAATTTAAAATGCAAGAAGCATCTCGTACAAAACAATGTTAATTAAAATATATGAAATAATTGAGTAATAGATAAAAACAATTGTTAAGGTTAAAAAGGAATTAGTTAAATTATAACCTTGAGCTATATTTTAAACTATCTCTGAAAAACATGCACAGCTCTTACAAATTTTTGCCTGGAAGTAAATTCCACTGATTTGATAGGGCTTATTCACATGCTAGATGGTATGATACAGACTTGTACTGATGGAGAGCAATCCGCTACATTCTAGCAGTGTAGCAAGCTGCTTTCAATTTAATGAGTTAAGACTGTCTGGAAATACAACATTGTAAACTGGGAGTTGAAAAAACTGGGAAGAAAGCAGTGGTAAACCATTTTCGTATTATTGTCAAGAAACCTGTGTGATTGTGTCCACATAGTCCTTATGGTTGAATCAAAGTTATCTTTGTCTTTACCTTATAATTCAATAGACTACATTCTGATGTAAATGGAGGAGGTGAGTGATTCAAACTTCCCCACAATTGTTCAGATAACATAGATGTCGCTGTTACATGTTCAACATACACCCCAGGACTCAGTTAACCCCAAACTTGTATTCCCCTTTCTGTATATTTTTCGGTCAAGTGCAGTATCCTTCTCCTTGTTGGCTGACATCTCATCTAATCAATCATTCAGGAACATCTCTAACAAGTGCCAATTTTGGTCCTCGTTCACAAATATCTGTGTCTTCTCTTAAATTCACCGTCAATATTCATGAAGGTAGCTAAATATCTGACAAAGACTGTAAAGTCAGAAACCACATGGAGGACTCACTCCAGGAACCAGATCACAAGGATGTCCACATATCTGAAATACATTGAGCACTGTATAATCAGTAAAAAAATGCAAGCAGAACAAATAATAAAAAAAATATAGCCAATAACACATTACTCATTCTCCTTCCGTTATATGAGAAACAAAAGAAGCTCCTTTAGCATAATTTAAATTCTTCCAAATTTCCACAGACATATTAGCTCAGTCAAACCAACTGTAATATAATGACAGGAACTGTTTATAAAAAACAAAACTATTAGGATGACAAAAGCAAGCTGCAACAGCAGTATTGATGCTAGTGCTGAGAACAAATTGAACCCTACCACCCACAAAGCGGAATGTGCCGAATACTCAGAAACAGTTATATTTTCCCCCTTTTAAATCCAATCTGTGAAAAGCCTAGAAACTCAAGAAATCTCTTGGATCAAAGTCTGTGTTTGTTTATAAGCTCTACCCAGCTTTGTTGACTTGAAGTAGGAGTCAACCAGCCTATGCATCTATCATTAGTTTGACTTTTACCAAGAAATTGCATCCATTTTTGTTAATACGACACTGAAATCTCTCCTCCAATTTCCAGAAAGTCCCCCCCCCCTTTATTTTATTTTATTTTATTTCTGCACCAACTCAGAAAGCTCAAACTGCCCAAGGAGCTGCTGATTCAGTTCTACAGAGGAATTATTGAGTCTGTCATTTGCACCTCTATAACTGTCTGGTTTGGTTCTGCAACCAAACAACACAGACACAGACTTCAGAGGATGCAGAAAAAACAATTGCTACCAACCTGCCTTCCATTGCGGACCTATATAGTGCACGAATCAAAAAGAGGCCTGTGAAAATATTTACAGATCCCTCACATCGTGGACATAAACTGTTTCAATTCCTACCCTCAAAATGAAGCTATAGAGCCCTGCACACCAGAACAACTAGACACAAGAAAAGTTTTTTCCCAAACACCATCACTCGCTAAACAAATAATTCCCCCAACACTGTCAGACTATTTACTAAATCTGCACTATTAATCTTCTCATCATTCCCATCACCCATCTCCTTCCACTTATGACTGTATGACTGTAACTTTGTTGCTTGTATCCTTATGATTTATACTGATATTGATTGTTTTCTGATTGCTTATTTGTACCCTATGATTATCATTAAATGTTGTACCTTAGAATTCTTGATGAATGTATCTTTTCTTTTCTTTTATGTACACTGAGAGCATATGCACCAAGACAAATTCCTTGTGTGTCCAATCACACTTGGCCAATAATTTTTTAAAAAAATCTATTGTTACAAGGGTGTTGCCACATGCATGCCAATATATGTTCTTTTTTTTTCTTGCAACCTCTCTGGATGATCTGAGAAAGGGAAAAATGCCATCACGATACCTGTGAGACTTATTTCTCACTTTGAATTAGCACTTATCAAAACCATCAATAAACAGATCCTTCTTCACTAAAGAGACATCTTTTTCTCTGCTACATCAGAAAAGATAAAAGAAACTGACTATTTTTGCTACATAAATTGCCTATGTACAAGCGCTTCATTGGAAAGTAGAGTAGTCACTGGAGTTCTTGTGCTGTAGTTGTAATATTCTTTTTAAAAAAATACTATTAATCAAAGTCCACCTAGACTGTGGTTTCTTTGGATTAACTGTTTCTAGTCTAATCACAAAGAGAGAATTCTGATAAAATAATCAGGAAGAGCACAAAAACAGGCAGAAACTCATAAATTGTTCGGACATATATTATCTTAAGTAATGCTACAGTTTGAATCTGAAGAGGAAAAGGCATTTTAGATATCATACTATCACTCTCAAAGCACCTGTTCACAACTCCTTTTTTTCCTGGGATTTCACAACTTCAGAAAAGTAATGAAATTCTGGGAATGGATACAATTGGTTTATACTTAGCAAGAGATGCTACATATGAACATGCAATTGGAAGCATCTTTTCCTTTCAGATCTGAAGCATCGTGTGGCCACATTAACATCAGAGCAATTAATTCTGCTTGTGAGAAGTTCACCTGAAAAATATCACAACTTCTCAAATATGAATGGTTGAAGAAGAATAGACAAAATGTTTAATACCTCTCACCGACCCGTGCGCTCTCACAGAGAGGGTCTCCTCAGGGTGCCGTCAGCAAGGCAATGTCGTCTGGCGACGCCCAGGGGAAGGGCCTTCTCTGTGGGGGCTCCCACCCTTTGGAACGAACTACCCCCCGGACTCCGTCAGCTTCCGGACCTTCGGACCTTCCGCCGCGGGCTTAAAACATACTTATTTAATTGTGCAGGACTGAGCTAGATTTTAAATTTATGGGTTTTAACTGGGTTTTATTTGTATATTTTAATTAACGGGCTTTAAAATAAGTTTTTTAAATTGTTTTTATTCTGTATTTATGTGTTTTTTTAATCGCCTGTGAACCGCCCTGAGTCCTTCGGGAGATAGGGCGGTATATAAATATGATTAATAATAATAATAATAATAATAATAATAATAATAATAATAATAATAATAATAATAATAATAATAATAATAATAATAATAATAATAAAAATGATGATGTAAGGCCAGTTTCTTTGGGTTTTAAATCACCAAATCTCATTGTACTAACAGGAGCAAAATTAATAAAACCTAAGAAAATTAAAATCTTAATAGTCTGTCTCAACTACTACCTAGTTACCAAATATGACTTATATAACTATTAGGAGGCAAGGGGGTATAATGTTTAGAGATTTATATTAGGCTTGGAAGAATATGGTACAGTTTATTAAGCAAACATTGTTCATCAGACCATCTAATCATGTAAACTATACTATGATTGATTCCAGGTACTTTTATTTTTTTTAAAAAAAGAACCCTCTATTTTATTTCTTTCTATCATGCTTTCCTGATGAAAAGTTCTTGAAAGTTAAAAGCTTGTAGCAATTTTGGATAACATTGGTTGGACTAAGAGCAATATTGTTTATAGGGATTTAGGATTCCCAAATCTGAATAGAATAGAGTAGAGTAGAGTAGAGTAGAGTAGAGTAGAGTAGAGTAGAGTAGAGTAGAGTAGAGTAGAGTAGAGTAGAATAGAATAGAATAGAATAGAATAGAATAGAATAGAATAGAATTCTTTATTGGCAAGTGTGATTGGACACACAAGGAATTTGTCTTTGGTGCATATGCTCTCAGTATACATAAAAAAGCAAGATATACTCAGCAAGAATCACAAGGCACAACATCCAGTGACAGTCATAAGCAATCAAATCATACTAGGAAACAATCAATATCAATATAAATCTCAAGGATATAAGCAACAAAGTGACAGTCATGCAGTCACAAGTGGGAAGAGATGCATTTTAGTGCATTTTAATATCTGATTCCTCCTTCCACATTCCAATTACATGCATATACCAGCTTGCTTCTTTATTCTCTTCCCATCCATCAATGGATGGTGGTCAGTGATGACTTTGGTGTGGAGAACCTGAGGATGACAAAGACTTGGAAGCGGCAAAGGAGTGGTTGATGAATCATTGGCTGAACCAATAAAAGGCAACATTTGTAGCTCAGATTTGAAATGAGAGGTGCCTGGTGCCCTCTGAACTTGGCTGTTTTCTTGCAGACATTTCATTAACCAAACTAGGTAACCTCATGATGATGTTTATCGGTTGGGTAATGAAACATCTGCAAGAAAACAATCAAGCTAAGAGAGAGCACCAAGGACCCTCTCTTGTTTGATGGAACTGATTCCTCTCCTAACTGTGTTATGCAGCTATTACTTTTATATCCCAACATGGTTCAGAGCCTCGATATGTTTGAGAACGCGTGTGATAGGTTGCGTTTCCTCTAGCCAGTATGAGTTGGAAAGAAGGTTTGATAAGGGTCCCTTCTTTGAGGGAATGTCATCTAGAGAAAAAGACAAGATAAATTAATGGCATAAATTAGAAGGCTTAATGAAACAGTTGCTCCCAATTAATAATCTGTCATCTTCTTGTTAGATTGCTGGAGAACCTCAAAATTTTGTTTTTTAACTTTGTTGCTTGTATCCTTACGATTTATATTGATGTTGTTTCCTGATTGCTTATTTGTACCCTATGACTATCATTAAGTGTTGTACCTTATGATTCTTGATGAACATATCTTTTCTTTTATGTACATTGAGAGCGTATGCACCAAGACAAATTCCTTGTGTGTCCAATCACACTTGGCCAATAAAAAAATTCTATTCTATTCTATTCTATTCTATTCTATTCTATTCTATTCTATTCTATTCTATTCTATTCTATTCTATTCTATTCTTCTCTGGAAGCATATGGGGTTTATGAGAATTGACTTTTATAATAGTACGTTGGCTGGTACTCATTGGATATATTTATTGTTTTAACTGTAATTAATTTATTACAATTATTTTGTTGGCAGAAGTAAGCTACTCAGATCTGTTTGGAATTACGGTTCATTCAAGCCATGGTACATGAGTTAGTAAATTATCTAAGTTTATGTTTCAGGGTAATTAAAATAATCGTGGTGAGAACTATGTAATTCTCTTGTATTTCTAGCAGAAAAAAATGGTATATAAACATAATGAACAATAGTAATGATAAGCTTCCCTCTAGCAACAATAATTATTTCAGCTAATTTTATCTAACACATATACTGAAATGCTTCTATAAATTATTAAATGCTGTTCATTATTCATTATTTAAACAAGCATTCTAAACCTGTTTATTAAAATTAGGCACAGAAATGTGCATATTTGTATGAAAATAATGTACAACCCATACCATACTAACAAAAATTGTTTGCAAAAATGTTCATAATAAGTATGTATATTTTGGAAATAAACACATTCAAAATATGTTTATTTGGAAATAAACAGATTACAAGTTTATATGGGTTTCTTAAAAATAGGTATTAAACTAAGAGACCCACTCATTTTCAGCTCAACCTACCTTAAAAGGTTGCTGTTGTGAGGCTAAATTGCTGTTGTGAACCTATTTAAGTCTCCTTAGACGAAAGGTGGATTATAAATCTAAAATATAAAGCAGAGGATTAACAAGGGCAATATCAAAAATGAGTGGAATCAAATTCATCCTTTATTAAGTACAAATCTGATCTCTTAATAGGATCCCTTGTTAAGAACCTTTTAGAAGCTGGCAGAGTTTCCTACTTTAAAACCATAAGCTTTTTTTTTTAAAAAAAAGCTGTAAATCGTACATAGTTAAGCTACAGAGTTTTAGACAAAGTGGATCACTATAGCTCCTAATATGACCCTGATCTAAATAAAAAAATCCAAGGCCTGATTTTTCCCCCTAAAGACAAAGGCAGAACAGTTTGGTCTGCCAACTCTGGTGCTGTTGTAATTTCATCAACCACATCACTTATGGTTTCATGGACCAGGATGACAAGTAAGAGCAGTCACGGCCAGGAGGGCCTTCGCACAATTGCGAGTTGTACACCAATTATGCCCTTTCCTGGACCAGCAATCCCTACTCACTGTCACTCATACCTTAGTTACTTTCCGTCTTGACTATTGCAACACACTTTATATGGGGCTGTCCTTGAAGAGCACCTGGAAGCTCCAGTTGGTGCAAATGCAGCAGCCCCCACGGTTTTGTGTAGACCCCGGTGTGCACATGTATCACCTGTCCTGCAGGAGCTTCACTGGTTGCCGATTTGCTTCCGACTGCAATTCAAGGTGCTGGTTGTCACCTTTAAAGCCCTTCATGGCTTTGGCCCAGGTTATCTGAGGGGCCAGTCACATCTACCAGACCCATTAGAGTGGGAAGGCAGGGAATTCTGCAGGTCCCATCCCTGAGGGAGATACATCTAGTGGGACCTAGAAGAAGGGCCTTGTCCATGGTGGCTCCTCTCTCCGGAACATCATTCCGTCAGAGATTAGAATGGCCCCCACTCTAATTGTCTTCCGGAAGGTGCTGAAGACCTGGTTCTGCCAGTGGGCCTGGGGAACCCAGAGTGGGATGGAGCCCATTAAATGGCTCATGTGATCGACTGTTGCTGTCACTGTCACTGGGGCGAGAGGTAGGGGTGATTCTACTACATTAATTTATTTGGTTTTTTATTAGTTTTACTGTTTTTAAATATGTTTTTTATATTATGTAAGCTGCCTTGAGTCGCCATGGGTGAATAGGTAGCAATATTAATAATAATAACAACAACAACAATAATGATGGTGGTGGTGGTGGTGGTGGTGGTGGTGGGACCATAAGCCTGAAAAAGTGATCGAAAATGAGGATACAAAACTACTGTGGGACTTCCAAATACAGACTGACAAAGTTTTGGAACACAATATCCTGGATATTACAATTGTGGAGAAGAAAAAAGTGTGGATCATCGACATTGCCATACCTGGTGACAGCACAATCGATGAGAAATAACTTAAAAAACTCACCAAGATATCAGGACTTGAGAATCAAACTGCAGAGACTCTGGCATAAACCAGTGCAGAAGGTTCCAGTGGTACGCGGCACACTGGGCACTGTGCCTAAAGACCTAGGCAAGTACTTAAAAACAATTGGTGCTGACAAGATCACCATTGGTCAGCTGCGGAAAGCCACCTTACTGGGATCTGCTCGCATAATCTGCCGATACATCACGCAGTCTTAAACGCTTGGGAAGTGTTCGACTAGTGATTAGTGATACGAAATCAAACATATTTATCTTGTTTGCTGTGTATGCTGTCATTTTGTGAATAATAATATTAATAATAATAATATTAATAATAATAATAATAATATTTTCCCCTGAGCAAAAGAGATTGCCTATCCTAACATCAAGCCACATTTAGAGATAATCAATATAATTTTAATAGACAGTAAGTCAAATACACATTCAGTAGATCCCAACACATACTCGCTCAATCTTCTGTTGAAGGACATAACAAGCAATCTCTTTTGTAGGGTTCTTCATGTTCAGATTTGACAGTTCTTAAAATAACAGGTCTCTTTAGGCAGTGAAGTTCTCTCTGACCACTGAAGGGACGTATGGCCATTGTAAAGAAGACTGCATTGGTCAGCTTATTGCCAAAGCAAGCACTAAGACTAACTTGGCATTGGCCAGATGGCAAGATATACTTTGGGAGGGTCCAGAGTAGGGGTGAAATGCTCCCAGTTCAGACTGGATTGCCCAATCCGGTGGCTGATGGTTCGGAGAATGGTAGCAAAAATTCCTGCCCATGCTGAGCCGCACCATCATCAGAGGTTTGGGGTTTTTTTACTTTTAAAAGTAGTTTTTCTTCAGCCGAAAACATGCCTTTAAAAGTAAAAAAAAAGGCTTTGATGATCCTGCAGCTCAGCTGGGATCATCAGAACCCTTTAAACTTTTTTTTAACAACCTCTTCAGCTGAAGAAGTTGCAAAAAAAGAAGGTTTTAAAAGGCTCCTCTGGTGATCCCAGCTGAGTTGCCTGATCAACAGAACCTTTAAAAAACATGTTTTCTACAAGTTCTTTGGCCGAAGAGGTTGTTAAAAATGTCCTTTTAAGAAGTTCTGGTGATGAGGCAACTTCAGCTGGGATTGTCAGAGGAACCTTTTAAAATCTTTTTTTCCTCTGGCGATCCCAGATGAGTTGCCTCATCATCACAGGTTTTTAAAATCATTTTAAAGAACCTCTTACAAAAGCCTCCACCCATGCCCATCCAATCGCCCCCTCCTTACTTACCTATAATTGCTGCTCCTTCCAGGCTGGCAAAGCCATGCTTTACATCAGTTGCATCAGCTAGCAACTGAATCTGCCTGCCTGCAATCCATCTCCTCAGTGAGCAACTCAATCTGCCTGCTTTGGTGCCTGAGGAACTCTGAGAATTGAAGTCCACAAATCTTAAGATTACTAAAGTTGGAGACCCCTGATCTAAAAAATATAAATAAAATAAAATAATGAAATAAAATATTTGTGCAGCTTTCTGAGATTTGGTGTGTTTCTGTAGTGTTTCACTCTAACTACACAAACACACAAAACCTCACAAAGCTGTATGTGGCATTTTGTGTGTGTGTGTGTGTGTGTGTGTGTATGTATGTGAGTCAGTTGTGTTGTGTTGTGTTGTGTGTGTGTAAAGTGTGGAAGTTGATTTTTGAGCTTTTTTTGACTGTGTGAGGTTCTTGCTTGTTGCAGGGGCCTTTTTGGGTGAAGTGCAGCTGCTTTTACATTGTGTGTGAGTCAGTTGTGTTGTGTTGTGTTTTATTTTTTTATTTTATTTTGTCACACAGTATATATAAACATAAGCATGAAATAACTATACAATATATAAGCATATATATGAGTATGTAATAACTAAATTAATTGGATATAACAAAAGGAAATAATAGGACAGAAACGGTAGGCACGCTTGTGCTCTTATGCATGCCCCTTACAAACCTCTTAGAAATGGGGTGAGCTCAATAGTGGACAGTTTTTGGTTGAAGTTTTTGGGATTTTGGGAAGCGATCACAGAGTCAGGTAGTTTATTCCAGGCATTAACAATTCTGTTACTGAAGTCATATTTTCTGCAATCAAGATTGGAGCGGTTGTGTGATCGTGTATTGTTGCAATTGAAGTTGAAGTAGTCTTTGACAGGAAGGACATTGTAATAGATGATTCTATGAGTTAAACTCAGGTCATGTCAAAGGCGACATAGTTCCAAATTTTCTAAACCCAGGATTTCAAGTCTGGTGGCATAAGGTATTTTGTTGTATTCAGAGGAGTGGAGAACTCTTCTTGTAAAATATTTCTGGACATACTCAATTGTATTGATGTCAGAAATGTAGTATGGGTTCCAGACAGTCGAGCTGTATTCAAGAATTGGTCTAGCAAATGTTTTATATGCTCTGGTTATAGTGTAGTGTTTTTGGAGAAGAAGCTACGCAAAATGCGTGCCTACCGTTCCCTGTCCTATTGTTCCTCTTCATTTTATCCAATTAATATAGTTATTACATACTTATGCTCATATATATGCTTATATATTATATAGTTATTTCATGATAATATTTATATATACTGTTATGACAAAAATAAATAAATAAAAATAAATAAATAAAGATTAGGTTTACAATTCTTAGAGCCTTTTTTGCGATGTAGTTGCAGTGGGCTTTGGCACTTAGATCATTTGATATGAAAACTCCAAGGTCTTTAACAGGGTGGGGGTCATCTGTAAGATAATGTCCATCAAGCTTGTACTTAGTGTTTAGGTTCTTTTTTCCAATATGTAAGACTGAGCATTTGCTGGTTGAGATTTGCAGTTGCCAAGTTTTAGACCATTCAGATACAAAGTCAAGGTCTTTTTGAAGGGTAGTTGTATTGTTGGTGGTGTTAAATAGTTTGACATTGTCAGCAAAGAGATCACAATTACTTGTGATATGGTCACAGAGATCATTAATGTATAATATGAAGAGTGTTGGTCCAAGAACGCTACCTTGGGGAACGCCACTTTTGACAGGAACAGGATTTGATAGAGCATTGCCAATTTTGACCACTTGTTGTCTGTTTGATAGGAAAGCTGTTATCCAATTGTGGAGGGGTCCTGAAATGCCGTAGGATTTTAGTTTTAGGAGGAGTTTATCATGTACTACTGAGTCAAAAGCTGTACAGAAGTGTAAAGTGTGAAAGTTGGTTTTTGAGCTTTTTGTGGCTGTGTGAGGTTCCTGCTTGTTGCAGGGCCCATTTTGGGTCAAGTGCAGCTGCTTTTACATTGTGTGTGAGTCAGTTGTATTGTGTTGTGTGTGTGTGTAAAGTGTGAAAGTTGGTTTTTGGTACCTCTTATTGTTTTGAATACTTTGTTTATTATTTTTATTATTTATTGTTATTGGCCATGCCCACCCAGTCATCTGACCACCAAGCCACACCCACCAATTAAGCCACGCCCACAGAACCAGCAGAGAAAATTTTTAGATTTCACCCCTGGTCCAGAGTCTGGCAAATCAGGAAAGTTGCTGAAAAGATGAGAGATGAAAAGAAGAGAATGAAAAAGGTTTTTTCAAACAGATTGATTGATGCAAATAAACAGATGAGTTGAGATGCCATGAGTTCTTGCTATTCCATGAGTCCTCCCTTATATTTATCTAACTGAGAGCATGAGTATTACTCTAATCATGTAGAACTTTTGACTTTATATATACAATTTCAACCTATATGCAATTCTATTTATAGGGAGTTTATGAAAATACATAGAGGAGGGTTTTTTTAATTATACATGTATAACTCTGTTCATGTAGTGCTTTTCCTGCTGCTCTAACATATTTCAAAATTGGAAAACCATAGAGATATAAGTATGAAGAAAATTGCCTGTATTTTTTAATTTTAATAAAAGGAAGATGGTGGCTCACATGGTTAAGACTCTGGACTGGAGGTTAGAGAAACCGTGTGAGGGATCCAAGTGCCATTGTGGGGCAGGGTGAGTTCCCTTCCTTCACTCTAGGTCCTGCCAGGGACCTGAAAGGAGCCACCAACTGAGCATTCCCCAGGCAATGGTGTCCCCCAATGTCACCAGCTAATCCTATTAACCTGGAAGCACATAAGTGCTATTTTAATAAAAGAGAACTTGCCTTTAAAATGTATTGTCAAGGCTAAGAAACTCTGGGTAAAATCACAGCTAAGTATGTTTTTTTTAAAAATCCTTATGAAGGATGGGGCAGACTATTCTGTCTTTCTTTGTGTAACCATTTTGTCAATTCTACATTTCCTATATGTGTGTTTGTGTCTGCATGTGTATCTATTGATTTCTTTAAACATTTAGATGATTTAAATCACATAGATAAGAGAGGGAGATGCATAGTGTTGGAATAGATGGATAGCATTTGTATAGCTCTTCTCTTCCATGCTATTTAATTAGAGATTTAGAAGGTTTTAAAACACATGCACATGCAAAGACACTCCGCACATGAACATTTTTTTAACATGATAAAATATTATGTCAGCCCTAAGACAGCAGGGGAGGGGGGTGGATATAAAATATACACATTTGTCTGTAGCTTAGCTGGAAACATTTTCATTTTCCTTGTTTTGCTGTTGACATTATTTGTACATATCGCTCGTAATATTTTTAAATATAGCTTCTCTTCTATTCCTAAGAGGTTTTTTTATTAGAAATAATATTGGAAAGGGGTTTGTGTGCGCATGTGTGCGTGTCAGCGTCTGTGTGTGGGGATCCAGCTGTATTTCCAGCATACTTGAAATGAATTCTTGAATGCTGTCACTTCTCTACAAGTGACTATTAGCCTTTTAAAGGAGTCATATTTCAAGAATCAGGTGGGAAAGACAGAAGTGTTGGATGCACCTGACTGCACTGCTGTTCAGCCTCAACACTTTGCACAATGTGAGAATGTTTAATAATTCCTACCCAGGCTGCAGATAAAAATCTTGGGTGTCACATCACAAGTGACAGTGCTGGTGTGAGATTTGCAGTAAAACAATATTCCAGCTGTAGCGATCATTGAGAGAAATAATAACCAGCAGAATGGAGCTGGGCAAGAAAGGGGTGGAGAACTTGGAAAGATAAGCTTTTTTTTTGTTTGTTATTGGGTGTCATTTATGCCAACAGTCGTAGAATGATTCAAATGCCCATGTGTGACAGCTAGGGTGAATGTAAAGGAGATTATGGCACAGCTTGATTTTTTTTCCTTTACAAAATGTACACTTAAATGTTGGCTAGTCAATCCAGGCAGATGACCAATTATAAATCAGCTTTCCTGTCCAAATAAAATACATGGCAATGGAGTGGAGGCGGGGAGGAGAGGTGGAAGAACGGGCAGCCCATCCCCATCAATCAACAAGAAACTTCACACGCATGGAAAGTCTCCGGGGAGATTTCTAGCTGGGAAAAAAGATCCTCCCATCTCAGTTTTAATCACTCTGTCCCATCTGTAATGGGCTTTAGAAAATTGTTAATGACATCAAGTGACAGTCGAAAGGCTTTTGGACCTGTCGGTATAGAGTTTCTATGAGATCTCTAACAGGCTACTGAACTCTGGATTCAGGCCTTCTAGAAAACGATTTGGATCATACAGGAATAAATTTGGTAGGTCAGCAATCAGAATCTGAAAAGACAAGGCATCGTTAATTACTGCTTTTTCAAATGATAAAGGGGGCTCCTAAAATATACCTGGCTTACACGTGAACTATACAAGAATGCTATTTTTTTAAAGACATACCACAGCCTTGGAAACACTGTAAAGTACCTACGTATCTGAGTGGGAAGTCAAAAATGAAAGCTTAAAGAAACTTAGATACACCCAGTGGTGGGATTCAGCCAGTTTGCACCACTTCAGGAAAACCGGTTGTTAACTTTCTGAGCAGTTTGATAAACTGGTTGTTGGAAGAAATCATTACGGCAGAGAACCAGTTGTTAAATTATTTGAATCCCACCACTGGATACATCTTTAAGCTTAAAGGGTTCTCATTACATTCAGCATAGATTAGCATTCAGAGGATCACCATTGGTATCAATATTAATAGAATGTTGCAAGTTAACAGGTATAAAACATATGGCCAAATAACTTCACCATAATTAAAGTTTTAAAAAAAGACAAATGATGAATGCAGTGCTAACAATATATTTTTTAAAAATCAGAAGAAAGGCCAGCTGATCTATTTCTAATGAGTTGTATTTTGATTATTTTTTTGTACAGAATCAACAATGAAACATAAGGAAAGTGAGACCTTACTGCCATCTGAAATAGAATTCAGCAAAAGATAGAAGTGCTAAATTGCACAATAGCTCTCCTGCTACTATTTAAGTCACTGGTCTCAGTTGCTAGTGGGAAAAGTTAACTGACCTAATGAGCTTGCTCATTTGTCCCATTTATTGGTGACATCAGAATCTGTCTCGCTGTCCTTGGCATGAGAAATATATATTATATTCGTACATCTGAATCCCTAGAATAGTTAGATAATAAAGGTAAGTCAATGGAAATTTATCCAATCATAATACGCTGAGTGAAACAACCACTTTTCCGTGTCAGGCAAAATTTAATTAATCAAACCATGACAACAAAAAGATTGAAATATTTGCATGAAACATAAAACCAGTGAGGAGTAAGCTATGGTAATGCAATGAGATTTTTAGATACTGCATACTGGTAGATGCCATCTGTATGTGCTTCTGTCTGCATCTCCTTGCAAATCAAACTGTTTTAGATCCAGGTCATAGCATCTGTTGAATTCCTTGCTGGCTCAGGAATTCTGGGAGTTGAAGTCCACAAGTCATAAAGGGGACATCATTCCCTACCTCTGCTACAATGACTGCAAAACTATGGAAGTATTGTTGTCATAAAGGATACTCTATATAACCCTGGGTTATTTCAAGTTTTTTTTTTCTTCTGAGAACACATCAATAACTCTTTATGTTGTACTATACACTGAAGGGGATCTGTTCTGTCTCCGTCCTCACTCTGGAGTAATGAGCTGGCCTTCAGCCAGTGGATACACTGCTCTTATCAGTCCTGGCCAGGAAAATGCAGCTGCCTGCCAAAAAGTTCAAACAGATTAAGACTTCAGCTCACTTCAACAGGGTTCAGCTAATTTGCTTCCCGTAGAACTGAAAGCAGTCCCAAAATTCTTTATATATCCTGTGGGGTGGGGCTCCTGACCCACCCTTCCCTTTGATGACACCGCCTCTCTAATCTTCTGAAGCACGGATCGGTCCAGGCTTGATTGGTATGGTTATCAGCTGCATCTGTAGGCGTAGCCTGAGGAAGGGAGGAATCAGGGGATGTTGGCCTCATTACGTCCTCCAACTGGCCTGGTTCTGGCTCCTGGAGCCGGGCCAAAGGAATCGGTGCTCCTGAGGTAAGCCTTACCGGCCCTTCCCCCTCACTCTCAGAGTCACTTTCGGGCATGGGGCCAGGTTCAGAGGCTGGAGCCACAACAGGATCAGTCTGGCATATCTTGCATTGTTTGAGAAATTCCAAGAATAAAAGAATACACACTTTGAGAACAACCAAAGAAGTAGCAATTAAGGAGGTTTTAGAAACAGGGTTTGGCAGAATATGGTTACAAAGGTACATGCTTGCAATATTTAGAACAGGGGTCTCCAATCCCTGGGTTGTGGCCCACTACTGGGCCATGCAGCTCTACTTGCACAAGTGGCAGGCTGGCACACATGCAGTTTAACTTGACGTTGAGCTGCATGTGCATACCCACTTGTGTGAGTTGAGTTGTGTGCATGCACATGTGTGCCAACATGCTGCTCTCTCCTCTCTCCAGCCAGACTGCCAAGCTGCAAAGGTTGGGGACCGCTGATTTAGATGAAGAATCTCATGGACCTGAGCAGTATACAATAACTCTCCTACTATGTTCCCTCAAATTAGTCATTTCTAGTTTGACAGTAGAATAGAATAGAATAGAATAGAATAGAATAGAATAGAATAGAATAGAATAGAATAGAATAGAATAGAATAGAATAGAATAGAATTTTTTTATTGGCCAAGCGTGATTAGACACACAAGGAATTTGTCTTGGTGCATATGTTCTCAGTGTACCATAAAAGAAAAGATACGTTCATCAAGAATTCTAAGGCACAACACTTAATGACAATCATAAGGTACAAATAAGCAATCAGGAAACAATCAATATCAACATAAATCATAAGGATACAAACAACAAAGTTACAGTCATACAGTCATAAGTGGAAGGAGATGGGTGATGGGAACAATGAAAAGATTAATAGTAGTGCAGATCTAGTAAATAGTTTGACAGTTTTGAAGAAATTATTTATTTAGCAGAGTGATGGTGTTTGGGAAGAAACTGTTCTTATGTCCAGTTGTTCTGGTGCTCAGTAGTATCATTTTGAGGGTAGGAATTGATACAGTTTATGTCCAGGATGTGAGGGGTCTGTAAATATTTTTGCAGCCCTCTTTTTGACTCGTGCAGTATACAGAAAAAGGCTAATGTAAACTTTTCCCATATTGTTGTCAAGTAAATTGGGACACATCTATGAATTTGTTTCAACTTTATATCCTTAGAATTAGAACACTCAGTGATACAACTGACCAGTTTGTTTTGTTCTGAATGTGGCCTATTTAATAGGGTAACTACTGCTGATCAGATGCTGACATAAAAGGACCAGTGGTATGGCAAAATTTTGTATATCCATTTATTTACTCACAAAACATTCAAGTAAAACCTCTCTTATTATTTATTTATTTATTTATTTTTCATATTTATATACCGCCCTATCTCCCTAGGGCGGTTCACAGGCAATTAAAAATACATATAAATACAAACTAAAATGACAATTAAAAAACTTATTCTATAGCCGAATTATTAAAAAAACAATATAAATAATAAAAACCCATTTAAAACCAGTAAATTTAAAATCTAATCCAGTCCCGTGCAGATGAATAAGTGTGTTTTAAGCTCGCGACGAAAGGTTCGGAGGTCCGGAAGTTGACGAAGTCCTGGAGGGAGTTCGTTCCAGAGGGTGGGAGCCCCCACAGAGAAGGTCCTTCCCCTGGGTGTCGCCAGACGACACTGCCTAGCTGACGGCACCCTGAGGAGTCCCTCTCTGTGAGAGTGCACGGGTCGGTGAGAGGTATTCGGTAGCAGTAGGCGGTCCCGTAAATAGCCCGGCCCTATGCCATGGAGCGCTTTAAAGATTGTCACCAACACCTTGAAGCGCACCCGGAAGGCCACAGGTAGCCAGTGCAGTCTGCGCAGGTGTCACGCGCAGGATAGGTGTCTTCTAAGAATGTTTTTATGGAATCAGCAATATAGGGACACATGGGAGAATTCCCTTAGATTTTCTTTTTCACAGTCTGATCTGATATATTTTCAAACTTGAATTTTCTTTTGCTGACTTTTGCCCCCAAATCAAAAGTAACCTCTTATGTTCAGTTTTCAAAGAGATATTGTTACATAATTAATTTCCAATATTTTTTATGTTGGAAAAAATAACAAGATGGGGAAAACACATAGCATCTTCTTAATAGCAGTTCCGCTTGGGGTCATGTGTCCAGGAAGGAGAAGAAAAGGGGCTTAAGGCTGGAGCAATCAGCAACATTCTGAGCTGCTAGTCCATTGCCTGGACCACCTCATCCTACTTTTAAAATCAATATTTGCTTTGTTGGCATTTCCAAACACACTAAAATTGTCCTATTCTAATCAATTTTCAGAGTCTCCATCCTGCTGATGGGCAGAGAGAATCTTGTACCCATTTACCCTTCCCTCAATTACAGCTATGTTTGAGAATACCCACAATCTGAGGGAGCTCAACCAATCTCATTATACATATGTTGTGCAGTGACAATAAAAGTTGTTGTTTTTGTTATTATTATTATCTTTATTCATTAAATATGAAACTCAGTCAACTGAACATTCAAAAAGGCATCACAAATACCATTGACTGGTGCTAATGGTTGATACGGGTTGCTGCCAGGGTCCTAGGTATCAACCAAGTACCTTCTTAAGATGTACGATATTCCAAGTAGCGCAGGTTTTTTGCAGTTCCACTGGTGTTATTGGAGGAAGCTGCAATTTGTTGATCTATCTTATAAAATTCTTGGACATGGTACCAAGTGCCCCAATGACAATGGGTATCATTGTTACATGTTTAATCCATAGCCATGTAGTTTCGATGGCCAGGTTGCAATATTACATGAGTTTTTCCAGTTCTTTTTCTTCGACTCTGGCATCTCCTGGTACTGTGATGTCAATAAATTGTACGTTTCAGGTTTTGACAACTGTAATCTCTGGCGTGTTGTGTTCCAAGTGACAATCCATCTGTATTTGAAAGTCCCACAAGATCTTCACTGTCTCATTTTCTATAACTTTTTCCACTTTATGTTCCCATGACTTTTTGGATACAGGTAAGTCGTATTTTTTTACATATTGACCAGTGAATTAATTTAGCAATTCGGTCACGTCTAGCTTTGTAATCAATTTGTGCGATTTTGCTGCATTCACACATTAAATGTGAAACAGTTTCAACTTTGTTGTTGCAAAGTCAGCAGTTTGGATTGTTGGTGGATTTTTGTATCTTTGCTTTCATGGCATTAGTTTGTAGTGCTTGTTCTTGAGCAGCGAGTATTAAACCTTCCGTTTCTTTCTTGATGGTTCCCATCTTAAGCCATACCCATATAAAGTTGTCATCACATTTTCCTTCAATGTTTTTCAAGTGTTGTCCATGCAAAGCTTTGGTTTTCCATCTATTTAATCTGTCATCCAGCTGTTTTTCCTTATATTCTGCCTTTGTTTCTGTTGTTTTTATAATGTTCTCTGTTTTCACAGCCTGCAGCAATTGTTCTGTACTTTGGCTCACATAATCATTCAAACTTCATTTTTCTTCTTCTAAAGTTTGATGGATTTGCAATAGTCCTCTGCCCCTTATTTTTCTTGGCAGGTACAACCTGTCAATGTCACTTCATGGATGTAAAGCATGGTACATATTCAAAAGTTTGCACGTTTTCTGGTCCAAGTTTTCTAGTTCAGCCAAAGTCCAGTTGATGATTCCAGCTGAGTGGAACTGCCAATGTATTAATGCCTTTAATTATGTTTCCAGCATTAAGCTTTGATTTTAATATTTTGTGGCCCCTCCTGATGTATTCCTTTTGCATTGACTCTTTGACTTTCCATTCAAGATGTTATCTGCTTCCAATATGCCTAGATATTTGTAACCATCATCCTTTGTTAATGCTTTTACTATGTTTCTATTTCCCAGTTCTATTCATCATCATCATCATCATCATCATCATCATCATCATCATCATCATCATTATTATTATGACAGTATACACAGCAAACGAGATAACTATGCTGGATTTTGTATCACAGATCATTAGTTGAACACTTCCCAAGCGTTTAGGATTGCATGATGTATCGGCGAATTATGCGAGCAGATCCCAGTAAGGTGGCCTTCTGCAGCTGACCAATGGTGATCTTGTCAGCACCAATTGTTTTAAGTGCTTGCCTAGGTCTTTAGGCACAGCTCCCAGTGTGCCGAGTACCACTGGAACCACCTGCACTGGTTTATGCCAGAGTCTCTGCAATTCAATTCTCAAATCTTGATATCTGGTGACTTTTTCAAGTTGTTTCTCATCGATTCTGCTGTCACCAGGTATAGCAATGTCAACGAGCCACACTTTTTTCTTTTCCAGAATCGTGATATCCGGGGTATTGTGTTCCAAAACTTTATCAGTCTGTATTCGGAAATCCCACAGTAATTTTGCATGCTCATTTTCAATCACTTTTTCAGGCTTATGATCCCACCAGTTCTTTGCTATAGGCAGATGGTAATTGTGACACAAGTTCCAGTGGACCATCTGAGCGACTGTGTTGTAACGTTTGTAGTCGGTCTGAGCTATTGTCTTACAACAGCTCAGTATGTGATTAATGGTTTCATCTGCTTCTTTGCAGAGTCTGCATTTGGGATCATCAGCAGATTTTTCTATTCTGGCTTTGATTACATTTGTTCTAATGGCTTGTTCTTGGGCCGCAAGAATTAGGCCTTCTGTTTCTTTCTTCAATGTTCAGTTGGTCAGCCATAACCAGATCTTTTCCTTATCTACTTTTCCTTGGATCTTTTCAAGGAACTGTCCATGCAATGCTTTGTTATACCAGTTGTCAGCTCGAGCTTGCATCTCTGTTTTCCTATATTGATACTTGGTTTGCCGTACTTTTAGCAGCTTCGTCTTGTTGACCTCCATCAAAGCTGGTTCAACACTGTCTTTCACATAATCTGCCAGAGCATGTTTCTCTTCTTTGACTGTCTGCTTCATTTGCAAAAGTCCTCTGCCGCCTACCTTTCTGGGCAAATATAGCCTGTCAACGTCACTACGTGGGTGCAGCGCATAGTGTATGGTCATCAGTTTTCTTGTTTTCCTATCCAGGCTGTCCAGCTCTGCCTGTGTCCAGTTTACAATTCCAGCAGTATATCTGATAATGGGTATGGCCCAGCTGTTTATAGCCTTGATAGTGTTACTGCCATTCAATTTACTTTTTAGAAGTTTCCTGACCCTTTGCGAATATTCTTTGCTGACCACATTTTTCACTTGCCCATGCTTGATATTGTCCAGCTGCAGTATGCTCAGGTATTTGTAGGCTTCGGGTTGGTTGCACTTGATGGTTTGTCCATTGGGCATTTCAATTCCATCACTTCCTACGATCTTCCTACGATCTTTCTATGATGATGATGATGATGATGATGATGATGATGATGATGATGATTTTAAATAACACAACCTTTCCACTATTCCCCAAAGTTGCCTATCCTGACTCCAGATATATTTAGGAAATTGAGTAATGAGAATTAATTTTATGGCTATATAAAATCACACTTTGATATTCTTTTAACAGTGGCTTAAAATATGAATATTTTGAAAGGAGCTTTTTTAGAATTTATACCTAGATAAGCTACTTCCCTGTCAACAATCCTTAACATCTGTATATTTGGAATTCTACATATTTCCCTTTAACCTGTATGGCATTATTCCATACAGGTGTTTCAAGTTAATGAATAAAACACTTTCAAATGACATTGTGTTTTTCTTGGGGGGAGTGGGGAATGCTTGCTGTTGTCTTTCTAGGTCTGAGAACTTTCACCTGTGCTTCCTGCCTTTTTGAATAAATGGTGTCAGGCAGGATCTCTACTAAATGGCCAAACTGTACTAGCTAATCTTGTAAAAACTTTACTCTTTTGTGCCAAGAATAATCATTATTAGGCAATGAAAGAGTGTATAAGCAAGTAGACAATTATTTATGATAGAAACAAAATGAAACTAATGGGACAAGATTAGAAAGCTGTGATGCATGAAACGTACTATAGAAGCAGCTTTGGCACCATGACAAACAAAAAGAAAGGCTCAGTGGGAAGCAACAGTGTGAACATGGCTACCAAGGAGAAAGAATATATGTACTGATCAAATCCTTGCCATCTGTTGTTTATTTAATGCACAATGAAGGTCAAATGACCACTGATCCTTTCTGTCCTAGTGCAACTACAAGAATGGAAAGAATCAACCAACTTATCAATATGTCTGGAAATGCTTTATTATATGATCTGATGGACTTAATATGATTAGAATAATGTTCACCTTAATATTTCAAATGAGAAAGGGGAATGAAAAGTTTTCAAAGGCTAGAGAGAACAAGCAGATGCATTATTGCAGACCTGACAATAAAATTCAACACTCTTTATACTATACATTAATGATCTTTGTGACCATATCTCAAGTAATTGTGTTCTCTTTGCTGATGATGTAAAACTATTTAACATCACAGACAATACTTCTATCATTCAAAACGACCTTGATCATCTAACCGCTTGGTCTAAAAATTGGCAGCTCCAAATTTCAACCAGCAAATGCTCAGTCTTACATATAGGAAAAAAGAACCCAAAAACTAAGTACATACTAGATGGACATTACCTTACAGATGACCCCCATCCCGTTAAAGACCTTGGAGTTTTCATGTCAAATGATCTAAGTGCCAAAGCCCACTGCAATTACATAGCAAAAAAAGCTCTAAGAGTTGTAAACCTAATCTTGCATAGTTTCTTTTCCAAAAACACCACACTATTAACCAGAGCATATAAAACATTTGCTAGACCAATTCTAGAATACAGCTCACCTGTTTGGAACCCTCACCACATCTCTGACATCAATACAATTGAACGTGTCCAGAAATATTTTACAAGAAGAGTTCTCCATTCCTCTGAAAACAATAGAATACCCTATCCCACCAGACTTGAAATCCTAGGCTTAGAAAACTTGGAACTCCGTCGCCTTCGACAAGACCTAAGTTTAACTCACAGAATCATCTATTGTAATGTCCTTCCGGTTAAAGACTACTTCAGCTTTAATTGCAATAATACTAGAGCAACTAATAGATTTAAACTTAATGTCAACTGCTTTAATCTAGATTGCAGAAAATATGACTTCTGTAACAGAATCATCAGTGCTTGGAACACTTTACCTGACTCTGTGGTCTCTTCCCATAATCCTAAAAGCTTTATCCAAAAACTTTCTACTATTGACCTCACCCCATTCCTAAGAGGACCATAAGGGGCGTGCATAAGCGCACAAATGTGCCTACCGTTCCTGTCCTATTGTTTTTCTTTTCTTCTTTCTATATATATGCTTATACCTCCTTATATTTACCCATATATGTTTATATACTATATAATCTTTTGTATGATTCCTACATATATTGTTGTGACAAATAAATAAATAAATAAAATAAATATGTTTACAAAAGGTTATAAATTTTACAAATGACTTAACAAGCATGTTTTGCACATCTTGTCACCTTTTACCTCTTTTCTTATTCATTTTCTACCACTGCAGGAGTTATATAATTGTTCCCCTGGGATACATTAACTTTGGGTGAAATATGCTCACTAGGCATTTTGTGAAAACAATATGCACTATGAGTAAATTAGTTGCATGTTCAACAATATGTTACACATAACATTCCATTTCCTTCAGCTTTCTTTGTTTTTACATGCTCACGAAAGGAGTATTTTCTAATGAACATGGCACCATCAATTTAATATGTATTGTGAAAAAGCTTTATCTGTAGAATAAGAGGTATGAGGGGTTTCTTGGTTTTTTCGTTTTGTGTTTTTGAGGTAGTCTTGACTCCTGGTGACTGCCTGGAAAAGTCCCTGCAATTTTCTTGACAAGGTTTGTAATTGCCTCTTTCTACAGAGAGTGACTGGCCCAAGGTCACACATTGGTTTTGTCTCTAAGGTCGCACTAGAACTCATGGCCTCTTGATTTCTAGTCTGATGCCCTAACCACTACACCAGACTGGTTCTAGAATAAAAAGCTTACTACTGTTAAAATGGACGTGCATTATTAGGCAGTATATTTATTCTTCCTGGTTTTTTTTCAGTTTGTAAAAGAACAATTTAAACAACTATATAATTTTTTTTAAAATAGTTTAAGCAGAAAAAGACAATAGATAGGAAATGACCTCAGAAAGCATCATAAGGACCACCAGATTATCAAGATGTTTTTTCCCCCGTACAGCAGGGGTGTCAAACTCACATCATCACGATGGTATCACATCATGTATCGGGACTAAAATGAGGATAGGCGTGGCCAGCGCATGGCCAGTAGGCATGGCCAGCAACGTCACGGGCCCCTGACGTACAGAGAAGAAGTAGATATTCTCCTTAAATGTAGTACATCTTTCTGCTACTCTGGCTACTCAGGTGACGGCAATCTACTATAAGGAGAAAACAAGAGTGGTCAGAGTGGATCAGAGGAAGCCTTGACTGTTCTCATGCCAAAATATTACTATGCGCTGGACATGTACTTGAAATAAAGAAAAAAAAATCTGATGGAAGGGTTTTTTTTTTCTTCAGAGAATGTAGAGAAAGAAATGAAAATGCTAGTATTTCTTTCATCCCAGCCAGTAAAACCTATTGGGTTTAGGAATTTTGATCAGTCTAATGTGGATTATGTCTCTCATCCTGTAAGTTTTCTTAATGAGAACAAACTGGTTTATTTATCTGAATTATTTGATGGTAACATATCTACAGTATTTTAAATAAATTCTGCTTAATATGCCATACCTTTCAAAGGTATTTTCAAAGCAAGAAAGTTTAAATCCTGCAGATGTAAATATTTAATAAGGGAAAAAGTTAAAAAGGGAAAAAGTTTTCAAAGAGTCACAGCCCTTGTACTGTAAGTATCCAGATACAGTAAATCAAAGCAAGTGGCTCCCTGTATGTTATTTCCTTTAAAGAAAATCATTCTTAATTTTTTCAGAGTTGAGATTCCTTTACAGTAGTGGCCAAAATTGTGGAAACCTTTTGGAAAAAGTGTGTTTTCTAAAACTAGCTACACCACTTTTTTTGGGGGTGGGTGGGTAAGAGTAATACCATAAAATTATATATCAATTGAAAGATAATTTAATCAAGAATGTAATGCAATACATTGCAATATGAGGGATTTGCTATTAGAATAGCAGTTACAGTATAAAAAAGAAAAGTGAAACATATAGAAAAAACGAGATATGCAAACATCAGTTAATACTTAGCTGGTTACCATTAACATGAATTACGGCCTTACAATGTCTTCCCATGGAGTGAACCAAATCTTTTAGTACTGCAGCTGTTATAACGTGAAACCAAGATTGAATGTTTGCTTCCATTTTATTGCTGGGTCACTTCTGACTAACAAGTTTCTTTAGTCGGCTCCATAGATTTTCAATTGGGCTAAGGTCTGGGATATTCCTAGGCCATTCCAGCAGTGGAATATGATTATCTTGAAACTCCAGGGGAAAAAAAGTGGTATTAGCCATCAAACCTCAAAAATACACTTCCCAAGAGGTTTCCACAATTTTGGCCACTACTGTAGGCACTTTTTTGAACAACAATTAATGATCAGGTTGGATAGGTTGACTCAGCTTCTAGTATCTCCCACCTCCACCTGTTCAGTTGAGAACTAAAGAGGAAGTGTGTACGCAACTCAGAATCCTGTTGTATTACTGTCCCAGATTGTGTTGAGAGTTATAACCACTTTCGAGCAAAAGCAAGTACATCTTCTCTACAATATGTTCAGCCAAATGCATGGAGGGCAGAAGTAACAGGGAATGGGGCTGAGTAATGACAGAATATTTTGATTTAGTCATGCTAAGACCTCAGGAAAAGCCTGAAGCAGATGCAATTGAATCCTTGTTTGTTTCAGTTTTGTTTTTTGATTGCAAAATATTTTGACCTAGCCTTTCTCCTAACATTACAATTTCTAAATCCATGGAATTACATTATAACCTTTCAAACACCTTCCTATGCTTGTCAATTAATAAGTGAGGCCATTGAATTGAGAGAAGAATCTTTCCTGAGTATAAAGTATTACAATCTTAATCAATTAATTAGTTAGATTAATTCAAATCTGCAATGTATGGCTGTGAAAGTTGGACCATAAGAAAGGCTGAGTGCCAAAGAATTGAGGCCTTTGAATTCTGGTGCTGGAGAAGAGTCCTGCGAGTCCCTTGGACCTCAAGGTGATCAAACTGGTCAGTCCTGGAGGAGATCAATCCTGACTGATCTTTAGAAGGTCAGGTCCTGAAGACGAAACTCAAATACTTTGGCTACCTAATGAGAAGGAAGGACTGGAGAAGAGCCTAATGCTGGAAAAGATTGAGGGCAAAAGAAGAATGGGAGACAGAGAATGAGGTACTTGGATGGAGTCACTGAAGCAGTAGGCATTAGCTTAAATGGACTCCAGAGGATGGTAGAAGACAGAAAGGCCTGGAGGAATGTTGTCCATGGGGTTGTGATGGGTTGGACACAATTTCGCAACTAACAACAACAAAAAATTGGATAAATAGAATTAAGTAACTGCATTTATGGTTTAATGGGGTAGAGACAAAGCACAGAGAGACATTGAACTAAGGAAAGGAATCAAGCATGGGCATAAGTCCTTGTTGAGACCTACTCTATGGTGTTAAGGGAGGTTAAGGAAGGATCTTTGCTCCCTGACTGCATTAATGGACTGGTGACTTTATTAGGGTGATGAATTCCTTCCTAGGGATGGAGAGCAAGTAGATCTCCCTCTTGGCTACTGTGGCCATTTCACATAGTACTGGTCAGTATTGCTCAGACTTGCCAAGGTCAAAGAGCAGCAGAAAAATAGGGGAGAGAAAAATAAAAATTAAAGAAAAAATGCAGAGTTAATTAATTCTCAGTTTTGAACTAAGCAAGAGCTATAACCCATTTCACTAAGGAAAATCTACTATAATAGAATCCACAGCAGCATTTTGTGTGAAAAATGCTGTGAGGGGAAAGCCTGCTTCTGCAAAGTAGCCAATCAAAATGGAAAGGATGGTTTAGAAAAGAAGGTAAACACAACTGGCAAATAAGACAGTAGCACCTGAGTCAACAAGATGAGAAAAATCCTACTTTGAAAGTGAGGCAGGAAACATGCTTGAAAATCCTGTTATCATGGTGGTGGTGGTGATGAGTATGTAATGATGATATCATCTGCTCTTGTGATCTGGAAATGTTTGCTGTAGAAGAAGATATGGTTGAGCTGGAAGACAGAGTTAAATATGTCAACAGTTGCCACAAGAGACCTAAGGCCAGCCCCTTGTGAATTCCATTAGCCCTTAGCTAGAACAAATTTAGCTTTGACCGTTAGTTGACTAGATCAGGGGTCTCCAATCTTGGCCACTTTAAGACTTGTGGACTTCAGCTCCCAGAATTCCTCAGTCAGCTTTGCTGGCTGAGGAATTCTGGGAGTTGAAGTCCACAAATCTTAAAGTGGCCAAGGTTGGAGACCCCTGGACTAGATTCTTGTATTTATTTATTTTTATTTATTTTATTTATTAAATTTTTATATCGCCCTTCTTCCGAAGGACTCAGGGCGGTGTACAGCCAAAATAAAACACAATATATATACAATTAAAATCAAAATTTAAAATAGAGCATATTACAAAAAAGCCAATGTTTAAAAATTTAAATTTAAAATTTAAAAATTTTTAAACCCCACAACAATAAAACCCAGTTTAAAATGTTAAAAAACCATTATGCCAGTCCAGCTTGAATAAATAAGTATGTTTTTAGCTCACGGTGAAAGGTCCGAAGATGGGTAGCAGCACTACATTTTTCTGTGCTTTGAACTCAACAAATACTCCTGGTTATTTAAGTCTGATAGTTGCTGGCCCATGGCAGTGATGGGGCAACTTAACAGTTTGAATAAGCCCTGCAGCATCTGTGCTTGGAGGACATTATGGTTACTAAGTATTAGAAAAATATATCCCCCCCAAAAAAAATGACAGTGTTGTGTCCAGCAGTAACATCAATATGGCAGAATCAGATAAGAAAGAAGAGGAAAAGTAAGATAATTTGGGGCATCCATAGAGATCCTCAGCAAAGCCCTCCCCCCCCCAAAAAAAATTTCTACAGCAGAAGTATTGCAGGTGTTTGACCTCTGATTCAAAGCTGCCTTAATCTTCCTATTGCTCAGGAGAGACAATTTGAAAGCATGTGAAGCACTTCTGAACTTATTCTTTTGCGATGGCTACAGCTACAATGTTTTCGACTGCATTATAACAATTAGAAATTTACATATCAGAAAACATTGTTGATTCAAGCAAGCCCTGCTGAGAAGCCTTCATTCTGCTTCTGTCTTACTGAAGTGGCTTCCTGAATCTGTACATGTATGTCTGTAGCTTGTTTGTGAAGAGCATGGGTATGCATATGCATAAATAAACACACACACATATACGTAACACATAGTTTTCTTATTTTCCATTAGAGACTGTCATGATAAGTTGCATGATTAGACTGCAGGATGAAATTCAGGCATATTTTAGGGACCAAAAGGCCACGCACTAGGTTTGCTTTGCCTATTGTGCATAATTTATTCTCCTGAAAAGAAGGTTATTAGTTAAATATCTAAGTCCATGGGATATTTAATGCCCTAGAACTGGCCTGGGAATGACCAAGATTTTCAGGAAATTATATCCAGTATTATGGACCTTTACACTTTTTCTGTAGTATTGTTCGCTGTATGGCATAAAGAAAAAGTGAACATAATCTAAGTAATATGATAAGCATCTTTGCCTATCTTGGTGGACAGTGCTTCTGTCAGTGCATAGGTTGGAGCAAGAATCTCTCTTGATCCTTATTATGAAGATAATAACATAGGCTAGGAATGGAGAATAAGAGGAGAATGTGTGATCTCTCCAATGCCCCATATGTATCCCTTATTATCTTATTCATTCTGCCAAAGTTCAATAGCAAATTAAGAATTTTTTAACAGGATTTCATCCCATTTGGGTGTGAATGAATCATATTATAAAGAAGTTAGAAGGAATTTGGGTGATTTCTTGTTCCTTTCTCAAAATTACTGCTCTCCTGGGCTTAAATAATTTGGCCATACCCTTCCTGTGATGTTCAGTATCATTAGATGGCATGCTGATCTTTCAAAACATCAGAAAACTGAGTTGTGGTTCTGACACCTGATGTGTTGTCTAATATGAAAAAGAAGTATTTTTAATATGCTTCTAAAGCAACAGTTGTTTCCACCAAGAGTGATCACTTTGCAAAAACTAAAAACAATATCTTCTGATTATCTATCTATCTATCTATCTATCTATCTATCTATCTATCTATCTATCTATCTATCTATCTATCTATCTCTAGTCTTTAAATTTGCATCCACTTTTTCACTAAATAAATATTTGATAGAAAATCTAAAACATCTAAAACAATAAATGATCAATTAAAACACAAGAAATATAGCATGAGTCAAAGTCATGTAGGACTTCGGATGTTGTAAACCAGCACTATCCTGAGCAGCAATATTTCTGAACAATTTTCATGTGCTATGAGAGCCATAACCAAAAGACAGGGGAATATTTCTTTATATTTCTGGATCTTTGTGTTGGTTCTTTGTGGTTGTGCTTACTTGATTGTGTGCAAGCTTGGAATAATGCTTCAAGAAGTAGTCAGGAAATTGGAGTAGGAAGTGGCCACAACTCCAATGAAAATCAAAATATATAAATTGAATGAGATATTAGCATAGTAATTCATAAAGGAAGAAACTCTCCATAAGGAACATACTTGAATCAAAGAGTAGCCTCAGGGAAGACTATCAGCCAGAATCAACAGACATAGAAGATATTCTGTACCACCAGAAGTGGGAGAGAACTTTCAGGCATTTTAGAGGGGGGGAAAATGATACAGTATAAAAGGGGAGTGAATGGTGGATTCCTGTTAGAACTATAGATTCCTAGGTCAGAGATGTTGGATATGAGAATAACCAACTGCTGCTTAACACCAAATGTGAGAAGCACAAAGCAGGGCTTTTGTTAAATCATGTGGGAGATCAAAATGTTGAATTTAAACTGAAATGTCATTTTGTTAATTGGCAGTTGACAGTTCATAGCAGTGGTGAAATCCAATTTTTTTTTTTTACTACCGGTTCTGTAGGCATGGCTTGGTGAGTGTGGTGTGCTTTGGTGGGCATGGCTTGAGTGTGGCAGGGGAAGGATATTGCAAACTCTCCATTCCCACCCCACTCTAGGGCCAGCCAGAGGTGGTATTTGCCAGTTCTCTGAACTGTTCAAAATTTCCGCTACTGGTTCTCCAGAACCTGTCAGAACCTGATGAATTTCACCCCTCGTTTATAGTGGTTTTAAGGGTAGTGCATGGTAAATACACTTTTATTAGGTACAATCAGATGAATGTCTGGAAAGTTTCAGCATTTGCATTTAGCCAGTTAAGGGAGGGATAATTTAGGACATGACAATCTATAATAATTGGAAGAACCAAATAATCAGAACTGCAAAGAAGCAAAACAATTTGGTTGTTATAGGAGTCTGTATTAAGAGATGGAAGGAGGAATATGATAGAACAGATTTCAAGACTCAGCCAATTCAGTGACAGTTACCCTTTTCTGCTAATTGCAAATAACTATAAGCATACCTTCATGGATTATTTAGGAAAGAAGAACAAGAACTTGGCAGCTCAGATGCTATTTTCATCATTCTTTCAGTATATTCTGCAGAGATCATACAAAATTGATCTGTAACATTTGGAAATAATGCAATATTTACCAGGAATCAATATGCATTGATTAAAAACCAGTATTTACCATTTTAACTTTTCTTTAACTTTTAACTCATCTTTTTGGATTAGATGACATTAGAGGTGGGCTTCAGCCAGTTTGGACAGGTTCAGTTGAATCGGTTGTAAAGATTCTGCAGTTTGGTGAACCGGAAAATTCCACCACTAGCTGGCCCCGCCCCATCCTATCTCAACTCACCCACCTTGGCTGTTGGCTAGAGTCATGCCCGCACCCAGCTACTCTCTGGCTAGAGTCACACTTGCTCATCCAGACCATGTGGCCCAGCTGATCTCCGTGCTTCACCCACTTCACCCGCTTTGCTCATTGTGGATGCCCACAAAGGTAAAGCACTTGGTCAAAAGGCCGCCTTAGGATGGACCCAGTGAGGCTTGGCCGCCTTTCGTGCCATCCTTCAACCAGCATGCTGCCCGCTTGCTTTTCTCCTTGGGTCAGGGGACATGACAATCCCTGGCTCTGGCCTTCCTCGGGGCCTCCGCCCACATGTGCCCACTCATCCTCTGCTTTGGGTCAGGGGACATACAAATCCCTGGCTCTGGCCTTCTCCAGGGCCTCCACTCCCATGCTGGGCCACAGCTTTAAAAATGGTGTGAGCCCCATGGGCTAGAATGTAAGGCTGATGGCACAGAAGGAAGATCTGTTTTGGGCTTGCTATGCTCAGCCAAAAAACTACCTTCTGCCTCCAATAGCCTCCCATCGACCAGTGCGCTCTCACAGAGAGGGCCTCCTCAGGGTGCTGTCGGCCAAACAATGTCAGTTGGCAGCCCCCAGGGGAAGAGCCTTCTCTGTGGGGGCACCTACCCTGTGGAATGAATTACCTTTGGGACTACGCCTACTCCCCGACCTCTGGACCTTTAAGCGCGAGCTCAAGACCTTCCTGTTTCATCGAGCAGGGCTGGCCTAAGGGCAGTTTTAATGGGTGGTTTTATGATTTTGGTTTTTATAGTTTGCTTGTCATTTTAATATTTGGCCTATGGAATCAGATTTTTAAATTGAAATATTGTGTTTTAATTTTTCTATATGTCTTTTTAACTTGGCTGTAAACTGCCCTGAGTCTTCGGAGTAGGGCAGTATAGAAATACGAATAATAAATAAATAAATAAATAAATAAATAAATAAATAAATAAATAAATAAATAAATAAATACATACATACATACCTCGGTGGTGGGGAGGAAAACACGGTGAGGCTCAGCTACCTTTCAGGCCCAGGTTCGGCTTCCATGGGCCCTTCCGGGTGGGAGGCCTGAGAGAAAATGCCTCCCTGCCCGTTCGCCCATCCACCAGCTGGCCTGGAAGCGGCATGTGCCCTTGTTGCAGGTTGGATGCAGGACCCAAGGCAGAGTGGAGGTCAAGCAGGCAGCAGCCAAGAGCAGGGTCTGAAAGGTGGCTGAACCTTGCTGTGTCCCGCAGAAGCCTGCAGCCACCAATGTAAGCCTGCCCGTTTGCCCATCCACCAGCTGGCCTGGAAGCGGCATGTGCCCTTGTTGCAGGTTGGATGCAGGACCTCTTTGCCAATGCGAGAGGTGTGCAGCCTCTTTGCCAATGCGAGAGGTGTGCAGCCGCTGGTCTTTGCTGATGCAAGAAGCCTGCAGCCTCCACTTCTTTGCCAGTGTGAAACACAGACATAGAATAATCGATCTGAGTTTTAGAAAGCCAGATTTGGAGTGAATTCTGAGTTAATGTTCATAGCATTGTATATATTATGCATTGTTTTTGTTTTTTGTTTTTTTAATTTGAATTTATATCCCGCCCTTCTCCGAAGACTCAGGGCGGCTTACATTGTGTTAAGCAATAGTCTCATCCATTTGTATATTGTATGTTCATAGCATTATATAGATTATGAAACTATAATTACTAAGGTATCTAATTGGTTGTGTTCAATAGTCATATGTTAAGACCCTTTAATTTGTATTAACTGGCAAACTGGATTCAGTAACCTAAATCTGTGATGCTATGGTTCTAGGGCATTGGACTTTTAAGTTTCTCCATATAATCATAATTATAATCTTTATCCATTTAAATGCAAAAAGCTTGCCTTTGATAACTGAAGCATGGTTATATTATTTCCTGTTTACTTAAATTTATTAAATTTCATGTCTTCATCAGATATTAACACAATATAATCCAGGGGATACTATAGATAGCGGTCCTATTGCTCTTGTCCGAAACACAAAGGTAGAGATAGAAGAATGTGAACAGTATTAAGAGGCATCAAAGATCAGTTAATATCAAACTTCCAATTGATTTGCCTAATATGAAAGACATGTTGTTCATAACAGAAAAAGTTCCTTTAAGTAATATTCACATTAGTGAATATTAAGTAATATTCACATTAGTGAATATTAATATTACATTAAATAATTAACATTATTTTCTAGCTCACTAGAAAATAGTACTAGGCAAGAATTTCCTTTCAAAGTTTAAAAACAAAAATAATTGCATACATATATGCCCACAAAAAACAGTAATGATTTTTATTTACACCTTCCTTTTAAATAAAAGGATAGTGCTTAACAGACATGTCATACAGTGAAAAATAATAATCATTGTTTAAAAACACACCATTTTTTAAAAAAGTCTGGCTCTATTGCACATCAAAACAATAGATCTGCACTATTCTCCACAAAGGTATATTAGAAATAGTTGAAATTTCCTGAGAAGGGAACAATACACCTAAAATGTAAGACACTAATGGAGATGACATGGAAGCAGAACATCTTATCCTGAATTGAATTAACACAAGGAGTGTTATTTAGATTCAGACTAAATAAATAATGGCATACAAGATAAAAAGCTTCCTTCCCCATTTCTACCTTTAATATGTTTGTTAAATCTGTGTTTCAAACAAATCTTTAAAAGAATATTTAACAAATCAGAGAAGAATGTTGAGTCATTGCCAATATTCCTGTTACTTGTGTTTTAGGAGCATTGTGTACAATGCCATTTTGCTACTGGATAGGTGCACATAATTAATTCTTGCAATTCATTTAAAGAAAACATAGGAATGTGATTGTGTGGGGTGAGGGTGCAGGATAAGGGTTGAAGGACTGTAAAATCCATTTCTCAATTCTTATATATCTTTTCTTATTTAGAGAACTAGAAGTGTGATTATGCTAAGTCAGACTAAATTATCATTTAGCCTTGTATTGTATTGTTACTTCCATTCTGCAAGGTTTCAGTGACAATTTTGCTTGAATTGAAAATTCAAATTGAACATAGGAATTTTGGCATAAAAACCATGTGCTTATATATATATATATACACATACATACATACATATACATATGCACACACACACACACACACACACACACACACACACACGAGACAGAAATTAAAATATGATACCAATCTACTTCTGCTTCCTGAAAAAGTAATTTAAGACGAGTTACTTGAAAAAAAAATTGTATTGGAATGAAATGAAGCAGTATGTATTGTTATTTTCTATTCAGAAATCTAATATAATATAACTGTTTGATTTCTTGTAGTGTATTTAAAGGTCAAAAATCTGCAGAGGTGCTAATCTATTATGCAAACCCAAAGCGAATCCCTCAATTTTCTCTTAATGTATGAAAGAGTGTTTTGGATTAAATGAATGACAGAAAAGTGTTTTTATATGCAGGTCTATTTAAAAAAAATCTGAAATATTGAAAACAGATTTTACATACTGCTTTACTATGTTTCTAACTAACTCAACCAGAGGAATTTGTAAAACACACTGGTTGTAGTCATTTCTTCCTTAGCACCTGAGAATAGCTTCTTTTGGGACTGACAAAAATGTCTTTAGATTGGGTAATTAGTGACAAGTGACTAAGGAGGACTCAGGAGTCAAGCTTAAGCCTCTTGAAGCATCTTCATATAAACAAGTCAAACCACATCACTCGCTATTCCTCTTTTGTTTACTGGGAGAAAAGTTCAAACAATTTAATGAGAGGATTACCATACTTCAACTCTATTGTAAAAGTTTAATTGATATTTTCCTGTTAGGGGTTGAACCATTTGGATTTGGCCTCCTATCCCCTATTGTTATTGATGCTGTGATCAGCAGAGCAAAAGTTGCTTAAAGGTTAGACAAACTTTGCAGCATAAATTACACGAACTAATTTATGTTAACAGCCAAAGGAATTCTCTGAACTGCTCCCTGTATCTGGCATTTGAACAGTGAAAAAAGGAAGATCCTTCAGGAGCCCAGAATGTGTTAGAAGCCTGAAATTATATTAAAATAGTATCATATTTGTTAGAAGGAGGCAATGCATCTTTTAAAATAATATCACATGAACATCAAGAAACACATTGCATGGCAAATAGCATCAGCATCTTTAAATATACTTGTTTGGTGTGCAGCCTTGCAAATTCTTTTTTAACTGTGTGCATTGAGGACATATGGCTGCATATTTGTATAACCCTATTTGCATTTTTCAAATGTGTAATATTTTTAACTACTCATTTGGCTTTTGCTTTCAGAAAAGTAGACAGCTAGTGTAACCATTTTGAACAGGCAGTTTACTTAATTCTTTTCAAAGGACAAGAAGTAGATGGTATTTGTGTTCATAAATCATTTTAACATAGATGTTTGTGTTTTTATGTCAGAAAATGTAAGCTGATAATGTGATTTAGATGAAGCATGAAGGAAAAAAGAAAAGATTCTGTTTGCTGGAAGCAAAAGGTGCCCAAGAGGTATCAAAACGAACAGAAAAAGTCCTTTTCACCAAAGATATAGTACAAAAGTGTATGAAAGACTCCCTTCTATAGCCTTGATTTTGGAAATATTGTTCTGTAATGGCATAAATTGTAAAAGAAAACGAGAGAGTTCAATTGTGAAGAATATAAAGTATGAGTAAGAATAACCTTTTATAATTTTGCAAACTGAGAATTAAAATACTGAATTTTATAGATCTGTACTTAAAACTAAGACATGTAAGTATCAGAAAAACAGCTAGGAATTTATTATTTTTAAGACCGAGCAAAAATTATAAATATTATTCAGGTTACTTTATTATTCATATAGAATTCTTCATCTAGATAGAAGTATTTTGTTGCATGTTATTTTAATAATAAAGTTCAGATATATTACCATTAATTTTTAAAAAGCTCCTATTTTTTGAATATATGTTTTGGTTGAATTAGTGATGTTGTACAAGTATATCTGGCTTTTCAAGGTACATATACCGAATGCATTACATGCTAAAATACACAGTGATCAATATATTGTGCACACACTGGAGTATATTGGAGATATAATTAGGTATATAATGGGCATATTTGAATATTTTAGTGTCACTTTTAATTGACATGAAATAAGATGTTTTAAGGCACTTATTGATGATTATACATTCCTTCTGGCAAAAGCTGTTGATTAATTACCAGATGAACAATGAAATTAAAGCAAAATACAAACATGTATGCTATGTCTGATACTGAATATGGACAAATTTTATTGACCTTAAGCTGGGCAAATGTACTTAACCTTATCGATTAACTTGAGCCCATTTGAGTGGAATGAAAACTGTTTTACCACAAGATGCTACGGTATGATCCTATGTCAGCCTTTCAGTCTTCTGAACTTAAAAGCGCAGCTTAACGTATTGATCCTACTCACTGGTTCTGCTATAATAAATATTACATTCTTACTGCAAGTCTCCACTGTCATTTTAAGTGATTGGAGAATGGAGCTGTAATCAGAGAAAGTCCTGTGAAAGATAATCTTTCTTTATTCATCTCCCTTCTGCGGAGGCAGAAATAGGGACCAAGGGACAGCAGTAATTGCTGTCATAGCTCTTCTAAAATCTCTTTCCTCAGTGACAAAGTACCAGAGCTGTACAATTTAGTATTTATCCCTTTAAAGGCAGAAGTTTTAGAGAAACATGCATAAATGCAATCAATCAATAGAATGATTTTATTCTTGTCTGAAAGGGGGGAAAAAACATTACATGAAGCAAAGAATTGTTTTAAAAAGAACAAACCAGGTTGTTTTTAATAATACATTTCATACAATGCTCAAATAAGTTGTTTTGGGGTGAACATTATTACTGATGATACTTCTATTCTGACTTTATTTTTCTTCTCAGATGTGCAATAATCTTTTAATTAGCATCCAGCCAAAGATAAGCATGTAGGAAAAGAAAAATCAGTAGCTACAAGCTTTCCAAATAGGAAAAAAAAAGCACATACAGCAACAACAACAATACACAATTGCATCTTTCTATTTAAATGCAAGAATTAAACAGAAGGAATACCAGACTTAAACAAAGAAGCAGACAGATGTCCAGAAGTTGTCATTAGCTACAGCACACAGATTGTGATTAAATTTTAATGTGGCGTTTAACTTAAGTAAAGATTTTTTGCTTATCAGAGAGAAAGAAGGCTGGGGAAAATATTGTTATTGATTTCATTGCTTTAAATGTAACTGATCCTTTAAGTAATTTTTCTAGAGTTTGGTGTCACTTTTTGGACTGAGTCATTAGAGGCTATGTTCATTTAAAATTCTGTGTCTAATGCATAAATTGCTCTCCAGCAACTTCCAATTTCTATCTATAGAAAACAAAACAAAGCATTTTAGTTGAATGAATAACAGCAACACACAACTGTTCCCGGTTGGTTATGTGAATTTATTGGCATTAAAGCTTTCATAATTAATTTCAGAGTTTCATCACGCAATTCTTTTCTATAAATACTGCATGTTCTAAGTAATAAATATATGGCAAATTTGGATTAAAAATTCTGCCTTAGCATTTATTTTATGTGCCATGTATTTATGTATACATTTGATAAGTCTTTAGTTTGTCTATGTAAGTAATGTTGTAAGCTATGATTTTAAAGAAACAAATTTGGAAAAAAAAATAAGATTCCAATAATGTCTATATTTACTAAAACAATTTTTGAAGAAAGAAACACTTGATTTTCTAAAAAATGATTAAAGTTATGAAGATCATTTAGGCGCAGTCATGTTCTGATATACCATCATTTTTTACACTAATTTTAAGATTCCTAGGATTAAAGGTAGCAATGCAGTTTTGAGTTCATGGCTTTATATTAATAAATGAACAAAAAGATGTCTAAGTGAATGTATCTCTGAAATGTTGCTCATTGAATATATTATTAAAGATGGTTTTGCCTAGTTTGGAATCAAGCCATGCCTACTCAATTTAGAAATACTTTAAGACAATTGAAACTATTATTTATTATAATATTTAAATGACATATGGGAGAAAGATAAAGAAAATTCTAGTTAGGATGTAATAGGATCATAATATTTGGACCTCAATGTACTTTCAGGAACTAAGAGGGAGATGACCATGTCTTCTCTAGAGGAACAGCTTCCAGAATACCTCTTCACAGGTAGTCCTCAACTTACAACCACAATTGAGACCAAAATTTATGTTGTGAAGTGAGAAATTTATTAGGTAAGTTTTGCCCCATTTTACAACTTTTCTTGTCACTTTTGTTAACTGAATCACTGCAGCTGTTAGATTAGTAACCTGGTTATTAAGTGAATCTGGCTGCCCCACTGACGTTGCTTGTCAGAAGATTGCAAAATATGATCACATGACCTCATGACGCCATAACCATCATAAATGTGAGTCAGTTGCCAAGTGTCTGAATATAAATCTTGTTACCATGGGGATACTGCAGTGGTCCTAGGTGTGAAAAATGGTCATAAATCAATTTTTTCAGTGCCATTGTAACTTTGAATGGTCACTAAATTAACTGTTGTAAGTCGAGGACTACCTTCATTTGAAAGTGTTCTCTGTTTGAATAGCTGTCTGCTCCAGTTGTGATTTCAAAATAAAACGCCATAAGTAGGAATAGTAACAACTCATCAGCAGTTTACATCTACTTTGCTAACTGAACAGGCATACAGTCAAAGTGATCAAAGTTTTCTCTGCAAAGGTGATTATTTTATTTATTTATTTATTTATTTATTTATTTATTTATTTATTTATTTATTTATTTATTTATTTTTCGCATTTTTATACCGCCCTATCTCCCTAGGGACTCTTTGTAAGTATATAGCAGTCATTTCTAAACTTGCATTAATGCATATAAATCAAGATATACAATTCTTATGCAAATATACCACTTATTTTGGTCCCGTTTTTCCTCTTCTTTGGTAGTGCATCGGGGCCATCTCATCCCAGTTGCATATTTGCTTTGAGAAATATTGGAATAAATTTATCTTATAACTTGAATAACTAAACTGGGTGTTGTGCCTTGACGAGTGCATCTTGTCTTTTTATGTACACTGAGAGCATATGCACCAAGACAAATTCCTTGTGTGTCCAATCACAGTTGGCCAATAAAGAATTCTATTCTATTCTGTCCTGTCCTGTCCTGTCCTGTCCTGTCCTGTCCTGTCCTGTCCTGTCCTGTCCTGTCCTATCCTAAATGTAAACTTAAGAATACTAAAGGGTTCACCAGGCCTGGCATTAAACAAGGTTGTGTTCCTGAAGAGGTATGTAGTGTTTGACATGCAACTTCTTTCAGAAGTTTTGCAGGTTCTCAAATTCAAAGGTACAACTTTTCAATGTTTTTTTTTTCTCTACTTCCTATTATCTTCTTTTCTTCTGACTCCACCCTCATTGCTTTATTCTCTGAAACCATCATTCTTACTTAAATTGGGTATAATCATTTCTTCTCTCTTATCCACATAATTTCTTTTTTCCTTTCTCCCCTAAGGCATCATTTTACATCTGCAAAATTTAAATCTAATTTCTTTGTTCATTCACCAGAACATTCTTGGGCTTAGATATTCTTCTTTATTTCCCTTTGCATCTGTTATTAAGCACGTGCTAAATTCTAAAAAAAAAAAAAAGTGGCCCTTTCTTGTTCTGCATATGAAAATGATAACTGATCCCATGTTACCATGTTTGTACCAATTGATGATAAGATATTTATGCTTTAATACACTCCTCAGATACCTTCTAAATAACAGACTGCAGGAAAAATTCACTTAAAACTGAAGCTGGGTGTCTTATTTTCAGTGTTGGAGTTTGTGTATGTGTGAATACTGTTCAGTTTCTGGGCAAATCAATTACATTAATGATATAACAGGGACAAAACTTGTAAAAGGAAGAGGTTGCATATTGGAAATTCTGTTGATAGTAAGAAATTACTTTAATCTGAAGCTAAACTTTTCATCAATAATTGTATTACAAACAATCCATGATAGAATTCATATAAATTATTCCTATTTGTTAATTGTATTCAGAACTCCTGTATTTAAGTGCAAAATGACCTTCTGAAGTTTGTTCTTGTGTAATTTTTGGCTCTGGAACCATCACTACCATACTGTCTCTTTCCACATGGTGATTGTGCCATCTGGATAATGTGTCAACATTAATGTTCCACGCCCCCAGATTTCTGTGCTTGACAGTGAAGACAAAGTCTTGAATTGCTACAGCCCACCTCCATTACAATTCATCAAGTGTTAAGGAGTTTCAGTGGTTGGCACTTGTATATTATTCACTGTCACTGCTAAACTGTTTTTTAAGTTCTCCTAATGGTTTCAGGGAAAGTCAATATTAGGATTATCCTTGAAAGAGAGTGAAATAGATATAAGGCTTTGTGATAAAAACAGACTTGAATGCCAAATGACCCTAAAATACATTGAAGACCCATTGATTATAATGGCTGCCATGGAAACCATGCAGTAGAGTATAAATTCCAAAATATGTGCAGACTAAAAGAATGAATCATGTTGTCACAGTCCATGGCTAAAAGGTGGATTGCAACACTTGTGGATCCAAAGTTCCCAGTTGGATTTAGATGATGTGTTGAGGGCTCCATTCCCAAAGGTAGGTGGGATCAGGACAAACACTCATATATATATAATGTAATTCTTTTATTTTATTTAAAATGAAATTTACTTCAAATCTAATGTCAATATTATTATTGACTATACATTTAATAATATTCTCTTTGGGGAGAAAGAACAACTTCAGAAAGATTTCTGCAAGCATCCACAGAAAGAATAAGGGCACATAGAAGGTTTCAGTAGTCCATAAAAAGGCCCTGGAGTATTAAGCTGTAGACTTCTGTTCTATAACCAAATTAGAACCTAGCTTGCTAGCTGATATTAGTGTAATTTCAGCAATGTTATTTCACCCCAAAAAAACTGTTCTGGTTCTTTCACTGATGAACGGAAACATGTCAAATTGTTGCAAAAGTACCACAAACGAAAGATGAAAATGTTTCCTTTTCTAAGATCAAACTAACACCCACAAAGATGTTAGTAATACACACAAAAATATAATACAATTCATTTCATTTAGTCAACTGCCCATATTGTAAAATATTATAGCAAAACATCATGACATTAGCATCATTTGTTTCTCTTGATGCACTGGTATGTGGAGAGCCATATTTTATCTCACTCCCTCTATAATTTTTTTTTTCATACATTTCCTTAGGTCCCCACTGAGTGAAAGATAACAAAATGCATGTGCGTGGTGATGACAGTTGCCATCTGTGTTCTATTACCACTGAAAGGTATCTCTTCTCTTTCATCTCGTCTAACCAAGCTGGTGACTGCCAAGTTCGCAAATGATGAACATGGAGGTGCCAGTGTTCTAATAGATGACTGTAAGGGGCTAGCTGACACAAGCTCTGAAGAACTCTGTCATTATCAAACAAACTGTAGATCTCAAAATAATGTCTTAGACTAATGAATGGAACTCATAAACGCAGGAAATTGTGCTGAAGATTGAACTGCGGCAATTTCATTCTCACATTGATTCTTTCCAACAAACCCCAGGTAAAGTAAAAGTAACTCTACCAGAAGATTAAAAAGAGATCTTTTGTACATAAAATATGTTCTCAACTCTTGTCAATGACTCTACAGTTACACATCCAAGTCTTTGTCACTACTATTGAAGTATTAATAGTATTATAGAGAATAGGTCCAAACTGAAAGGTGCGCATGTGTGCAAGGACGCAAACATGTGCGTGCACAAACATGCATATGTGTGAACATGTATGGACATGCACATGCATGGCATGCACACATGCACAGCAGACACACGAAGACCGGCAGGACATGGGGCATCCCAACACCGCAGCACGGCAAGAGGTAAGTGTAAAAAAAAAAACCCAATTCCAAGGAAAAACTTCTGAAGATCTTTTTTTTTGTAAGCTTCTCTTTCATCATTTTCAGAGAAACAGAAGTTCATGAAAGAAACGCCATGGAGATCTGACCTGGGGCAACGGCCCTCATGCCAGCAGAGAAGGCTCTGTGTGCTACCTCTGGCATGCCTGCTGTTCTGTTTCCCTCTCCCAATACTCCCAACAAAGAGTCAGTCAAAGGCCTCCTTTTCAAATTTATTTACATAAATGGCTGGATTAGGCTGGATTCCTCTGGCACAGAGATGTTCTGGCCACGTCTACCCACGCGCCTGCCAAGTCTCTGGAGATAACTAGGAAATTATAGATAAGGCCACAGTTACTTACGAATATATTCTTTCCTCCATTGAAACAGTTTGCCTGCGCAAATTCACTGCTTTGTCCAAGACAAAAAGCCAGGAAGTTCCGCCTCTTGCTTTATAGCCCCTGTGACTCATCCGTGACTCATCATTCTTTGACTTTGTCCCAACGCCTCCTCTGATGCGCGCGCCGGTCACATCTGCGCAGTCTTGCATCAAGCCAAGATTGTTCTTGGGGCATTGCCAAATCAGAAGAAGGCCCGGGGGAATCAGGCCTTACCAGCCCCTCCTCCTCCTCCTGGGTGGGTGCCAGGGAGGGAGAGGGCCCAGGGGAAGCAGGCCTTACCAGTTCCTCCTCACTTTCTGAATCATCGTCCTCCAGGAGTCCGAGTCTGGGAACCAGGGTCACAACACCTGCCATACGTTTGCCATCTGGATCCTAGTGCTTGTCAGATTTATTCCTTTGGAACTAAGATGACCTCTGGAGGGCCAAGGACAGGGGCTGTTCCTCTGCCTTGGTCCTATTAGATCTCTCAGCGGCTTTTGATACCATCGACCATGGTATCCTGCTGCGCCGGTTGGAGGGATTGGGAGTGGGGGGCACCGTTTATCGGTGGTTCTCCTCCTATCTCTCTGACCGGTCGCAGACGGTGTTGACAGGGGGGCAGAGGTCGTCCTCGAGGCGCCTCACTTGTGGGGTGCCCCAGGGGTCGATTCTCTCGCCTACCCTGTTCAACATCTATATGAAGCCACTGGGCGAGGTCATCAGTGGTTTCGGGGTGAGTTATCATCTGTACGCTGATGACACCCAGCTGTACTTTTCCACCCCGGACCACCCCAACGAAGCGGTCGAAGTGCTGTCCCGGTGTTTGGAGGCTGTACGGGTCTGGATGGGGAGAAACAGACTCAAGCTCAATCCCACCAAGATGGAGTGGCTGTGGATGCCGGCACCCCGGTACAGTCAGCTGCATCCGCAGCTGACTGTTGGGGGCGAGTTAGTGGCCCCAAAGGAGGTGGTTCGCAACTTGGGCGTCCTCCTGGATGGACGGCTGTCCTTTGATGAACATCTGGCGGCCGTCTCCAGGAGGGCCTTTTACCAAGTTTGCTTGGTCCGCCAGTTGCGTCCCTTCCTTGACCGGGATGCCTTATGCACGGTCACTCACGCTCTGGTTACATCTAGGTTGGATTACTGCAACGCTCTCTACATGGGGCTGCCCTTGAGGTGCACCCGGAGGCTACAGTTAGTCCAGAATGCGGCTGCGCGAGTAGTAACGGGAGCCGCTCGTGGCTCCCACGTGACATCACTACTCCGTAGTCTGCACTGGCTTCCTGTGGTTTTTCGGGTGCGCTTCAAGATTTTGGTTACCACCTTTAAAGCGCTCCATGGCTTAGGACCCGGGTACTTACGGGACCGCCTGCTGTTACCCTTTGCCTCCCACCAACCCGTACGCTCTCACAGAGAGGGTCTTCTCAGGGTGCTGTCCACCAAACAGTGTCAGCTGGCGGCCCCCAGGAGTAGGGCCTTCTCTGTGGGGGCAGCGACGCTCTGGAATGAACTTCCCCCTGGCCTACGTCAAGTGCCTGATCTTCGGACCTTCCGTCGTGAGCTTAAAACACACCTATTTATTCAAGCGGGACTGGCATAATAATGTAGAATTTTAAATTTGGGGTTTATTAATATTTTAAAATTTTAAAATCTAAATTTTAATTTATCGGCCTTTATAATTTGCTTTGTTTTAAATGTTGTTTTAATTGTTTATATTTTGTTTTATCGCTGGCTGTACACCGCCCTGAGTCCTTCGGGAGAAGGGCGGTATAAAAATTTAATAAATAAATAAATAAATAAATAAAGACAAATTTTATTGCATCTGGGCAATTCTAGTCATTAGATACATACTGTAGCTGCAATAGTGGACTCGATTCTAGTAGCACTAAAGCCTCTGGATAGGAAAAATAATGACAATGAAGCATGCCCCCTGTTCATACAATGACATTGTTAGACTAGAGCATAGGTGATGTGAAATGTTGCAAGTACATCAGACAGCTGAATGAGAAAAAAGGGCAATAGAAGAATATCTGCAAACAATGAAGGTATACTGAAGCTACTACACCATGGTAGCTTCATTATTTACTGTAAACATTTTAAAACTGATGTCTGTAAATGTTCTTTGAAAACAACATTTGATGATCCAACTATGTGATAATGAGCCAAACACTTTTTTGTAATCATTTCAAACCATAGGTAAATTTCAACTTTTGGAATTATCCTAAACCATTTTATCAATCAGAAGTTGATCTTTTGTACCTGTTTTATTTCCTTTCTTTTCTATTGGAAGGGTGTTATTTTCCTCTAAATAATCTTAGATGTTGCCTGCTACTATGCTCACGAGTACTTTAAGTATTGTAGTCAAAAGTGTTATCAGCCTAAGTTTCCTGATGTGGTCCCTTTTGCTGGATCTGTTTGATATCTGTTTGATATTTTGCCTGTTATTAACTAGTGACTCATTTCTCCTTTATGCAATATTTTATAAAATGTTTAGCTATAATTGGGTGTAAGCTAGTCAGATATTTAACAGAATAACAGAATAACAGAACTGGCAGGAATCCCTATACCATTTCAGACAAATGTTTGTTCGATCTCTTCTTAAATTGTCCCAGTGTTGGAGCATTCACAACTTCTGGAGGCAAGTTGTTCCACTAATTAATTTTTCCAACTGTCAGGACATTTCTCCTTAATTCTAAATTGCTTCTCTTCTTGATTAGTTTCCACCCATTGCTTCTTGTCCTGCCCTCAGGTGCTTTAGAGAATAGCTTGATTCCCTCTTCTTTGTGGTAACCCCTGAGATATTGGAACATTGCTATCATGTCTCCCTACTTTTCATTAAACTAGACATATCCAGTTCCTGTAACCATTCTTCATATGTTTTAGCCTCCCATTCACTAATCATCTTTGTTGCGCTTCTCATTTGAATGAAAAACCATGCAATTGACTATTTCCAAAAGATTCCAGTTTTTAATTTTTTTCATTCAATTTTTAACAATTTCTGCTGTTATTATTAGCTCTTCCATTTGATTTTTACCAACTTCATCTTTAACTTGATGAAACCCTCTATGAGACCAATGGATGGTTAAGAAATTTAATATATATAAATAAGTAAATAAATAGTTTTATCCATCCAGAATTTTTAATGTAGTCTTTCTGAGTTTTTCATAGATCTTTCCAAAATTGGATTGTTTCCTTTTTGCTTAGTTTTCCATTTTCACAATTTTTATTGCCATTTATACTTGGGGAGAATCACCACTCGTTTGATTGAAATAGCTGGTTTTGCTTAAATTGTATTATTTGTGCATCATACCATTCAATTTCCCAAATAACATTGCTGTTATGTATTATTTTGTTTCCTTGAACTTCTTCAATTTTTTTTGTGCTAAGTAATATATTTTCAGAGTGTCTATGGAGATTCTCAATCATTCAGGTCATGGTTGTCCCAAAGGAGCTTTTTCCTTGAAGAAGCTTCTTGGATGAGAAGTGAGATCTTCTTTGAGATTTTCAAAGAAAAACCAGAAAGTCCAGTTGCCTCTAGAAAAAGCACCTTTGAGATACATTTTCTTAGGTTTGTTCTGCTGCTTATAGTTTGCTTTTTGCTGTTTTTTCTTCTTTAAATTATTTGCATTGGGTCTTAATTTCTTTATTTTGGTCTAATCTTCCATGTTGGAATTGAATATGATTTTTTTTCTGGTTTTCTAATTTCAATATACCACCACTGTTGTATTGTAGATTGGTTTGTTTGATACGTTTTTTTTAATCCTTGTAAGCACCTTATTTACATCATTCAATTTAGGTGCCAAGTCTTTTTCTGAGCACTGTTTTCAACATGGTAGTCTTTGTTCTGAATTGACTAAAGGTTATAGAAGGTTCAATACCATAACCCAGTTTTGAATAAGTAGTTTATAAAAGTCACATTGGTGTGCTGGTGTTTCTTATTTCACTAATATGAAGAATAGGCATTGGACAAGATATATATATATAAGAATATATAAGAAATATATTCTGTTCAGAGCCTGAATTCTTTGGAGAAATCCTATGCATTCATTGGGAAGCAACAATCGAAAATCCAGAAAGAAGGCTGATGTGGTGTCTTAATCTCTTCCCTTTGAAGTTTTGGCATTGTGCTGCCAATCAGCCAGGCTGCTCCAAATTCATCCAAATAACCATCAGCTTCTTATAGTTATCAGAATGCAAGTGACAGCCAGGGAAATCATGAGAGCTCTGAATCCCGTGATTTACATGACAGGAATGATCTTGGATATATTCTCCCAGGAGTAGCTGCAAAAGATTCTGTACACTCCCAGGTTTCTCCCTGATATTTTCAGGACCTATGTATAATAAGAAAGCCCATAGCCTCATTTAAAAAAAAATATTGGAGGTGACTTATTAGTGATCTGATGGGAACATGAAATAATGAAACTTTCCAGGTGCTTGATATAATGATTCCTGAAAAATATCTTGTGCCTCAAGTTAGAACTTGTGGTATTCCATAGTACACAGAACCATTAGTGGCAATGAGATGTGGGGAGATGAAACTTATGTGGCAATGAAACAGGTCTAAAGAGAAATGTTGAATTCATGGTTGAATTCATACAACCATAAATTATATAGACATAATTATAAGACATCATAGTAATCGGAGAAGAAAAGAACTACAGTAAGGGTTTTCCTTTCTCATTGCATTTGTAAAGAACCAATTAATGGTGAGTGAGTAGAGACCTCTTTTCCATTCCTGAAAAACAATATAGCAATTTGACTCAAAGAAGGAAGAACTCACCTGACTGTGAAATGTATAAGACCAGCCATTGAGGCAATACTGTAGAGTCCTATTATAAGTATAAAAACAGTGGTTTTTTTAGTTTCCAATACTTGGAACTCCTTGGAATGAATGAATGAACACATGAGTTATACACTGGTATGCCAGTATACATGCTTTTAAACAAATCACAGCTTAAAAGGACTAGATAAATGTTAATTTAGCATCAAAAAGAACTTTTAAAAATATCAGAAATGCCAGATGAACAGCCTCTATAACTTGTGAGTTATTATGAAGAAATCTCTCTTCTTGCCATCAAGAAGATGGGGGTCAACCTATTTTCCAAAGCACTAGAAGGCAAGACAAGAAACAATAGATGGAAACTGGGAGGGGGTCCTTGGTGCTCTCTGAGCTTGTTTGTTTTATTCCAGATGTTTCATTACTCAAAGTAGATAACATCATCAGTGCTGCTCTCTTTTATTGGATCTCCTTTATTGGATGGAAACTAATCAAGAGACACAATCTAGAACTAAGGAGAAATTTCCTAACAGTGAGAATAATTAACCATTAGAATGGCTTACCATCAGAAGATGTGGCTTTTAAGAAGAGATTGGACAGCCACTTTTCTAAAATGATATAGGGCCTCCTACTTCATGGGGTTGGAATAGAAGAAAGGTCCCATCCAACTCTCTTATTCCATTATTCTTTCTGTTGTGCAATAATATGAATGGATTCTTATTGGAACAGAAGTAACTGGACAGGGTATCATCTAATTACCAACATAGCTAATGATAAAAGGTATTCTGGTCATAAACTTGACCAAAACTATAGACTAGAACTTTTTTGGGGAATATAACATTCAGAATAGATTAAATGTCAAAGATTCAAATGTGTTAAGTGCTTACTAATATCCAGTACATTGAATCAATATTGTAATGTAATGTAAGGTGTTATGTTGTCTGTAGCTTCTTCTCATTAATATGTAATTTATAGGACTGGATTCATCTCAAACATTTGAATGGTTTTTCAGAAGAAGTTCTACCATCATGACGGAACTATCTGAATAGCATAATAAATGCACAGTATAAAAAGATAATGATAAATTATATATCTGATAAATTCTATATGTAAAACAGATTATCACAGACTGCAAAAAGTGACAGATGATCTGTTAAGGAAGCCTATAGTCCTCATGGATGGGAATGAAAGATGGAACTGGATACCTTATATCAAATAATGCTTCATTCTTAATCACAGAAAAGACCCTCACCATCCAGCTGCGCATAGTTATTAAACAGCATTGGAAACAAAAGAAAACCAGAATTCCATATGTTAATACCTATAAATGGAGACAAAGTTGTTTTTTAAAGAAATTTTAACTTGTTCAGCTCACACAATATTTGTTCAGGTGCTAAAGCCGTTAAATGACCTGATAACCTTTTAGTTCCCAATTAAGTTATAAAGATTTAATAGTTAATCGTGTGATGAGAAAAACATTAGCAGTCTGATGGTTGTCAAAATGTAGCACCAATGAGATATAAAAGATGGAGTACTAAGGGAAGTCAGGAGATCTTGAGGCTATTCATCTCAAGGCAACCTTTTTCTTTCTCTCTTGAATTTACCTCACAAAGTAGTTTGGTTGGATACACTGAGATGTCATCTTGAACCTCTGGAGAAAAGATTGGATATAAATTCAACAGGCAAACTTAGATGTATGCTATCTAAGATGGCTTCAGTTTCAAACCTGATTAATAAAGTTGATCTTGAAATAGCTGTGTGTTTTGAATCTTCACTGCATTCATGAGAAATCATTGGAACTAATTTCCTAGAAGACTCTGCTGTTGAAGTAATCTTTTACTGAGTGGTTTAGTTTCTCTCTCCAAGCAGCCAAACAGCAGCATGATTAGTGAACTGGAAGCTCTGTTGCTTGAAGAAGCCTCCAAACAGCAGTACAGAGCTGTTGACAATGCATACTGTTACCTTGAGTACAGCAAAGAAATTTGTGTTGTTTCTTGGCATTCTGGGAGACTGTTGCCCCTTTCCCTTTCTCACCCCCCCACTAGCAGTTGCTTCTGAAGTAGACAGTAACTCAGTACATTTGCCACATGGAGTTTTGAAAGCAATTTCCTTGACACTGTTTTTTTTTCATGCTGTAAGACACTGATAAGACTATTTTTATGAGGTGGTTATAATATTTTTGATGGCCTTTTATAAAGAACTTAAGTAGGCATCAGTTCTTTGTGCATGTATGTGAATCGGATGTTAGGCCTTATTTCCCATTCTCCTGATTATTGAAAAAGCAGCAGGACAACTATATAAATACAAGTTGACTCTGTTTCTTGAAAGCCAGCATTTTACATAGTGCTAAATGGTAGTGCTGCTTAAAATTAGATGCTTTCTCTTGCAAATAAGGTTAAAGCGACAAAGCAGCTGAATGTTGCAGGAGTCCTAGGGGCCTCACACAAGCATTTCAGGCCAGATATTGTTTTATATGAAAGAACAGCTGTTTATGGAACATATGTCAATTTATATTAAATTACAACTTTGGAGATACTAAGTTGAAAACTTAAAGCAAGCCATATGATATTACGCATTACATCGTCTGCCCATTAAGGAATCTTAAAGTAAAGCAACCAAAGACAGAAAATACTGGTTCAAATTTCAACCCACAAGAAGGGTGAATATACCCTCAATTTAATAAAATGTATAATGCAACTTCCTGAGGCTTAAATTTCTTACAATTGCTCTTCGAATGGGCACTTGTTTCCCCATTATTGGCCACTTTAATCTACTTATATTCTCGTTGTCTCATTTAAAGATCATTTTATAGGATTGGATGATCCACGTTTAAAGTATGTGTTCCATGACTGCCTGGTGGAACAACACAACAGTTTACATATTTCTGATTGTGATCTCAAAAGTGATTTAAAAATCTATAGAGACAATCCAATTGTTCTGAAAATATATACATACAAGTCTACTCTAAGGTGGCTAAAATGAAATAAATCCAGTTTGAGGAGACAGAAAGAAAGCCAAGACTGGGAAGTAAAGATCTTGAAGTAAATGGGCACTTGCAATGACCAAGTTCGAAAACCCATCTCTCCCAGGAGGATATTAGAAGAGGGCAAAGAAGACAAGCAATTGGAAAGTAGAATGTTTGTGCTTTTCTTTGAAACAGACTGCATTAAATATTCAGCAAAAGCTGCAAGATCAGTTTACTATACTCTTCTTGTTTCTCATGTATCGGCTGACAGATGCTGTAAACATACACAGGCAAACATGGGCCTAAGCTAGCAATGCTCCAATAACAAAGGGCAGAAAATCATTTCCTACAGCAATTACATTTGTACCTTTAAGATATCCTACCTGGAGAGCAGAATTTACTTCTTTCTAGACAGAAATAAGAGAGTTGGGTGTTATATTCTCTTAGCTCATATGCATGTGAAGATTTGGTTCCTATAGGCAATCGATAGAAGACAGTATTCACCTAATTATCTCTCTGAAGTAAAGTATTACATATTATATGCATATGCCAGTCTTACACGTAGACACAATATCCCCACAAAATTGTCGTTAGTCCCGCAAACCACATTCTTGATAGATTTCACAGGGTGAAAAAGTGCCTGGATCAAAGTCAAACAGTTGACCTCGGCTTAGAGATGGTAGCTGGTCTTTAAAACAGCCACTCATCATGTTTAAAAGATGTCACAGTAAATAAATTATGACTGTTTACACTTAGACCTAAGTATTTTCTTTTTCCACACTATTTGGCTCTGATGCTATCATTCAAAGTGAGCTAATCACACTGCTTTCCTCCTTTAAAACTTGAAATATATCTTCCTTCCTTCCTTCCTTCCTTCCTTCCTTCCTTCCTTCCTTCCTTCCTTCCTTCCTTCCTTCCTTCCTTCCTTCCTTCCTTCCTTCCACCATAAATTCCTTCTTTCCACCATAAATTGAACTGATAATGCCTAGCCTTCAGACCAAAGGGTCTAGGAATCACTATACTGGCTTATTAGCACCAGGTTGGAAGAGCTCAGTGGTGGGTTTCAATTTTTTTTTACTTCTGGTTCTGTGGGTGTGACTTGGTGGGTGTGGCATAGCTTGGTGGGCATGGCAGGGGAAGGATACTATAAAATCTCCATCCCCACCCCACTCCAGGGAAAGGTTACTGCAATATTTCCATTTCCTCCCAATCAGCTGGGACTTGGGAGGCAGAGAATAGATGGGTCAGAATTTTTACTACCAGTTCTCCAAACTACTCAAAATTTCCACTACCAGTTCTCCAGAACTGGTCAGAACCTGCTGAAACCCACCTCTGGAAGAGCTGTTCTAATGCTGTTAAATCTTTGTTGTAATTAATAAATTAAGTAGCCTGCAATCTTTGTCCCAAACAAAAAATGTACCATTTCAATTTTTTTTTGTATAGTCATCTGTGAGCATAACTGACAGCATAAGGAAATCTTCGGCAGTAACCTAATATTACACTATAATCCCAAGCATTGTGCATCGTAAGAACTGAAGCCAGTAAAACTGACCCTGTGTATTTTTCTTGACTCTGTTGGATCATATGAAATTTAATAATTGGTTCTGGCACCTTATTGCATATTATTATAACTTTGAGATGCAACAGTTTTATAGAACATATGGGCTTCACAGCCTCCAAACATATAGATGATACACCCTTTGAAGGAGACCTTCTGTCTTGTTTTGTTGAGCTTTGAAAGGTCAGGTAAATTTTGTTATCTAGTTGTGTTCTTAAATTCTTCAGTTGCTTTGCAATTTTGAAGTAAATATGCTAATGGATGACTTTTTTTTGGAGAGTTCTATATTGAAATTGAATGTGATACATATTTATGCAAACTACTGATATTGTGGTATCTTGCAATAGCTGTTTTTAAAATAAGCAACACCTTGAATAAACACTAAGAAATAGGGTTCTGTTTCCAAATAGGGATTATATATATTTTTTTGGTCACATTGCATTGTTTCATATCAGGTGTTAACCTATCCTGGGGTCTGCAAACTTGGCTCTTTTAAGACTTGTGGACTTCAAATCCCAGAGTTCCTCAGCCAACTTTGCTGCCTGGGAGTTGAAGTCCACAAGTCTTAAAACAGCCAAGTTTGCAGACCCCTGATCTATTCCATTATAAACCATATAGGATTGAGGGTAAATTTGTATTGTTTTTCTTCTACTCAAAGTGGCTGAAAGAGGTGCCCATTTTTCAGGGGACATAGAAAACATAATTATGCAAAGTCAAATGCAGTATACTAAAGTGAGTTGTAGCAGTTCTTACTTTTCTCCCCGAACTTTATATATACTCTATAAAAACACCAAGGCGTGACTGCCATTTGATTCCCAAGAATCTTCAGAAGAGAGAATGTTAGTATAGCCATAGTAGAAGTTCATGGCAAAGAACAAACTATTATTTAGCAATATGAGCCAATATGTTAATTGGACATTTTTGTCAAATCACAACTCTTTAATTTTATAGGGTGAGAAGTACAATATACGCATACATTAGAGAAAAAAAGCATTTTAACATGCATCAGCATTAAGAGCAATTGAGATTCCAGTTCACAGTGACATCAGTAGAGTTATTCTTGTTTGTTTGTATAGCATCTTATTCTCTTGAAGAAATCTAAGGAAATTATAAGGGCAATATGCAATTAAGAAATTAAATAAAACACATTCTGGATAATAAAAATGCAAATGTAAAACAAAAAATGCAAATGTAAAGCAAAAAGAAATCGTAGACACATTTTATTTTCCAGATAAGCTGTTACCATACAGAGGCCATATATACACCATATGAGATAGGAGCTTGCCTACTCTGTTCTAACTCCATGAGAGGAAGAGTATATGATTTAGCTGTACATCTGATTTTATTCTATGCAAATATTCCCTATTTTTGTAGTCCAGATTGCTATAGCATCTTGAAAGCCACTACAGTCTAATCTGAGCTACACAAAGCCACACATATTCAGGAAGTCTCCTATTCATGCACTGACCTATTTCTAATGAGGGTGGTAATGCATACTTGGTTCATACTGTATATCCGTGACCACCATGCTCCATGATTGATATTCATTTTGTTTATTCATGTTAGTAGAATTAAAATAATACATAGTATATGATATCAGAGAAAGAGGTGGCTAGATGGAGTCACTGAAGCAGTCAGTGTGAACTTAAATGGTCTCCAGAGGATGGTAGAGGACAGGAAGCCCCTTTCCATGGGGTCGAGTTGGGTCTGACTAGCAACTAACAACAACAACAACAAAATGACATAAAATTTAAAATATAAAATGCAAGATTAAAATCTGTACAAATTAAGCAGATTTGGTACAGAAACTAGCAACATTATTTGCCTGGTTGCATTGCCATGAGATCTTCAAGAGTGCACTGATCAGGAAACAAAGGGCAGGTATACATATGTACACTTATCTGCATGTCACCACAATGGCAAAGAGCCGAAGCAACTGGATAGTCCCGTTAGTTCAGAGTGTCTTTGGATCTTCTCGTATTCTTGTGCACTATTCAATGATTTCCATACAACCCAGCTTTCATCAGATCCAAATGCCAGCTCCTCCACTGGTTCCATCCAATGTTGATTCTTCGTAGTTTTCTATAGATCTTCTCGGCTTCAAACTTTGAAGAATAGATATTCATTCATAATACTACATTGTGTTTTCTCTGTACTACTACTTCTCCCACCCAGTGTCGCTCCCCTCTAATTTCCCACTACCTTCTCAGTCTTAATGTATATGGGTAGAAAAATACCTTCATATAAATATAATAAACAAACTAAGTTTAGGTTCTTTGTGAAGTACATTCTCAGTTCTACTGTTATGTTAATATTCCCCTATGGATACAAAAAGCTGCGTTTTTGTTAGCATTTTGCATAATATCTTATGAATTGCTATTACAGTCATACATCTAAGATATCTAAGGTGTGGTTGCATGGCAGCTTCCCCGGCACCTGGAGGAAGCTGTCTATCTAGACCCGTTCCAGTCCGGCTTCCGACCCGGTTACAGCACGGAGACGGCTTTGGTCGCGTTGGTAGATGACCTCTGGAGGGCCAGGGACAGGGGTTGTTCCTCTGCCTTGGTCCTATTAGACCTCTCAGCGGCTTTTGATACCATCGACCATGGTATCTTGCTGCGCCGGTTGGAGGGGTTGGGAGTGGGAGGCACCGTTTATCGGTGGTTCTCCTCCTATCTCTCCGACCAGTCGCAGACGGTGTTGACAGGGGGGCAGAGGTCGTCCTCGAGGTGCCTCACTTGTGGGGTACCGCAGGGGTCGATTCTCTCGCCTACCCTGTTCAACATCTATATGAAGCCGCTGGGTGAGGTCATCAGTGGTTTCGGGGTGAGTTATCATCTGTACGCTGATGATACTCAGCTGTACTTTTCCACCCCGGACCACCCCAATGAAGCGGTCGAAGTGCTGTCCCGGTGCCTGGAAGCCGTACGGGTCTGGATGGGGAGAAACAGACTCAAGCTCAATCCCTCCAAGACGGAGTGGCTGTGGATGCCGGCACCCCGGTACAGTCAGCTGCACCCGCAGCTGACTGTTGGGGGGGAGTTAGTGGCCCCAAAGGAGGTGGTTCGCAACTTGGGCGTCCTCCTGGATGGTCGGCTGTCCTTTGATGAACATCTGGCGGCCGTCACCAGGAGGGCCTTTTACCAAGTTTGCTTGGTTCGCCAGTTGCGTCCCTTCCTTGACCGGGATGCCTTATGCACGGTCACTCACGCTCTGGTTACGTCTCGGCTGGATTATTGCAATGCTCTCTACATGGGGCTGCCCTTGAGGTGCACCCGGAGGCTACAGTTAGTCCAGAATGCAGCTGCGCGAGTGGTAACGGGAGCCGTTCGTGGCTCCCATGTAACACCACTGCTCCGTAGTCCGCACTGGCTTCCTGTGGTCTTCGGTGCGCTCAAGATTCTGGTTACCACCTTTAAAGCGCTCCATGGCTTAGGACCCGGTACTTACGAGACCGCCTGCTGCTACCTTATGCCTCCCATCGACCAGACGCTCACAGAGAGGGCCTTCTCAGGGTGCCGTCCGCCAAACAATGTCGGCTGGCGGCCCCCAGGAGTAGGGCCTTCTCTGTGGGAGCACCAACACTCTGGAACGAACTCCCCCCTGGCTTACGTCAAGTGCCTGATCTTCGGACCTTTCGTCGTGAGCTTAAAACATATTTATTCATTCAAGCAGGACTGGCATAAATAGCTGTTTTAAATTGGGGTTTTAATAATATTTTAAATTTTTAAATGTTTTTAAATGTTTTAATAATCGGCCACATAGTAATAGTTCTTTTTAAATTCTTTTAATTGTATATATTCCGTGTTTTATTTTGGCTGTACACCGCCCTGAGTCCTTCGGGAGAAGGGCGGTATAGAAATTTAATAAAATAAAATAAAATAAATAAATATCAAATCAAAGCTTGAAAAACAAGGGGAGAAAAGTATGGCTGCAATAAAGGGATTGCAGTCTTTTAAAAATCATATGTCATCCATTTCCAGCTGAAACAATGAATGAATTTCTATTCATGTAACTGATCTAAATTGTACGTCTTTCCCCTCACACTCTTACTTATGGTCAGAAAACATTATATTTAGGATGGTAATTGGTGAAAAGGACCCCCTTTTAATGAGTTGGAATCAAAACCCAAAGACATGAAATAGCCCAATTTGGATCATATTGTACAAATATCCAACAGCTTTGGTTTTATACTGGCGACAACTTCTTTATTGAAATGCTTTATTAAAAAATAACAAATCTCTTTTGAAATCTTTTTTAAAAAAATTTGCTATTCTATTTCAAACCAGTAGGTGGAGTTCTTGCTAATAATAATTGAGAGAACAGTGTTTGGTCTTAATATATGCACAAAACATTTTTCTTATTATAAACTGCTAAAATCATATTTGCACTCAGCTCTTTCTATTGGTATAATTAGTTGGAAATAATATTACAAGGGCAGAGTTGAAGCACACGCAACCTTGTAGAGACATTTCAGAAAACACAGGCAAACAAAGCTCAGGAATGCCAACAGAACAGAGTGAACATGTCATTCAAGAAGATTTTGAAAAACATATTAATAAAAATTGGTGGGCAGTAATGTTCCATCAGCACCTCCACCCCAGGCTGACACCAAATTAGTTCTCGCCCTATTAAAATGAATTCCACTGCTTTGTATCAAGCAGATATGCTCTTTGAGTCTCTTATGTGGTGTTAAATTCTATATATCATTGTTGTTTATTTGTCTGGAATCTAATATGATCCTTAATGGCAATGTTAATTCCACAGAATGATTTGGAACAGTCATGTAATAACTAGTTTAAAATGCAAGCATTTGATTCCTATATAAGCATTACCAAAATATATAGTAGTAGTTGCTTACATGAATGTGGTTAAAGTTCAAACCAGTTTCTAGAAATATTATATGAATTATATGTTCATAGATAAGTGACATTAACTATGACTCCTGTAATTTTCTCTTATGAAGTAATAGTAGGTATAGGAGAAAATCAGTTCTAAACCAGACCATAATGACCAGGGATAAAAGATGGAATTGAATTTGGAGCATTTTTGTGTAGCATTGGCAATCTTCCACTTAACTCTATCTCCTTGATGGAAAGTCTAGAGTTTTAAGCAGGAGCAATGGATATGTGTGTGGGAGTTTTAAATATGTACATGCAAGCAATCTGCCTGTTCATTGGCCATAAATATGTAACTATCAACATAGTTCTGGCAATATATTAAGGAGCAATACATATAAGTAGCCAGTTTGGTGTAGAAGTTAATGTCTTCTCCTAGGAACTAGGAGGCTGTGAGTTCTAGACCTCCCTTAAACAGAGTTGGCTCAGTGACTTTGGACCAATCATTATTTCTTAGTCCAACACAACTCATAAATTGTTGTGGTAGGGAAAATAGGAGGCAAGAGTATTAGGTATGTTTGCTGTCTCCTCCTCCTCCTCCTCCTCCATCATCTATCATAAGAGGCTCCAAAATATGAAACAGCCAGCTTGGCAAATTACCAGATTCCCTGACTCCTATATATTATCAAAAACTAAATAAAGAAGCCAAATTGATTCCTTCCTTCTTCCACATAAGCAGTTTAATAGGAAAGGTAGGTACTTTTGTCCTGATTATGGACAGATCCTTAAGCCATGCTTGATTCCATTTGACCAGTTATTATTCTAGAGTTGCACTTTATTTATGAAATGTTCCTTTGCATTAATATATGTTTATGGCAAAAAAAGTGAGAATATAATAATGAAATAGAAAAAAAAATAAAAAAGTGACCTCCAAGCTTTAACAAGTATAAACAAATTTAGTGAATCTTCACTATCTAGTCCACTCATTTCAATTTATTTTTATCAAGGAAAAGACAATTATAGAGTTTTCCGTTTCATTTAAACACTGTGATGGAACTGGACACTGAATTTTGTTTGCATGTATAGGAATAGCACCTTCTAGTACATCCAGAAACATCAGATTAACTGAGGAGAATAAGAACAGGCCATGTAATTCTCTCATCTGCATCAAATTGCCGCCACTTCAACTCACTATCTGCTGCCTCACAGAGATGTCTCATTCTAATGATAGGGCCAATACTGGGCATAAATATACCATTAGTGCACATATTTGTACATAAAGTTCTCTGGAAGGCACCAACCACAACCCATTAATGCATTAAGGACTTCAGTGGAGATGCTGCATCTGTTGAGTAATTAGCTACACCATGACTTGATTGGCAAGCTAGGCACATTTTAAAAGCCACTTATTTGACATGTTTATCATTGTCCCTAGAAAACAACTCTGCTGTAGGCATTTATTTGGAAGACCCTTTAAACTCAATAGACTATAGAATACCCAGAAGATTGCACTGTAAAACATAAATACTTGGTGGGCCTAAAAAAATGGGAATATCATTACTGTTCTGTACATATACGTGCATTTGACCTTTGAGGCAAAAGGTAAGAAAAAAGTATTAAAATGCACAGGTATTCATTTGCTTGGTTTCTAATCTACATCAGTGAGACAGAAATATTTTTAATGCTTCTTTTTTAGTCATAATAAGAGCTGGAGCCACAGCGTGAGAAAGCAACGATTATTTACTTTGTATTAGATATGTTGTAATTTAGGCCCATCTTGGAGCATTCTTTTCATCAAATTATTTTGATTCACAAAATTAAACCATATGAAACTTCTTGTCAAAATTATTCTTTACTTTTCACTGAAATGACATCTGAAATCTCTTTATTTACTTTATCATCCTGCATTTGTGTCCTACACAAATCATTTATCATCCTACATTTGTGTCCTTAGAAATGAATATTTGTGTGGGCCAAAAATAACACTCAAAAAATCCTTGCTAAATTGTTAAAGTAACATCACCCCTTGCTTTGTTTTTGTTCTGTGTAAAAAATACACTTTTATGAAAAATATCAGGATAATAAGAATTTGTATGAAGAAACTGGTACAATATAATTTGTCCATTGAGAACTAGCTGACCTTGGGGGCCCAGACTTCAGCTAAGAGAAGCATCTTTTAGTTCTGTTTATAATATTCCTGCTACAAAATAAAAGATAAAGCAATTGTCATGTATTTTTCATCTTGCTATAGAAGTTCATTTCATGTTTTCTAAGAGTCTTACAGAGCACATTTTAGTGGGTTGTAGGGATCTGCAAAGACCCCTACAAATTGCTTTCTTGCCCATTCCATAAAAGCTCTAGTATTTAAAAAAGTTACAGACACAATTTGATTTTCTATTCATGGAAGGATTTTACTATAACTAAATTACTGTGTCTGCAATTCAGTAGCACAATCCAGAGTCAGATTCTGCCTTTTATAGATTAACAGAGCCATCACTGTTCAAATAACAACTACCTGGTTCTATATGTGGTTAGGAAAATTTTAGCAAAATTCAGAAATAAATCAACATTAATGAATAACTGAAATAAATGTCCCTTGCTCTGTGGATATATTCTTTGCAACTTTCATCTTTATAATTTAGCAGCAATAATTCTTTTAAATATTTTTTTTCATCCATAGTTGCTTTCACTTCAATACTCTAATGTTCCAAGCATATTATTAACATGATTCCATATACTTCAGTAGCACTCCGTAACTTTTTTCCCCTAATTTGTACTAAGCAGATTCCATACCTTCTTTCTTTATGTCTATTTTCCATTCATTCTGTTGGCAGATTAACATGGCTTCTAATACTTTGTCATGTGAGACTTGTACGTTCTCTTCCTGCAGTTATTCTATTTCTAGTCTACTTTTTTCACTTCTTTCTTTCCTTTTCCTCCATGTCATTTTTAATCTGACATCTTCTCTTATCCTACCAAAAAATCTGTCCCTCGTTAATTTTTTAAAAAAATTACCCTTGTTTCCTTCCCAATCCTCTTAATCTTTCTATCAAATCATACTGTTAGGTTTATCTTCATCCCTTTGCCATGTGTACATAAAATAGGCTTTTAGGCTTAACACACATATTCAAAGCAGTCTTTTCTAAACAGTAATCAAATAGTCATCATCTCATTTATTCTTGGGTCTCCAAACATGGTGTGTGTGTGTGTGTGTGTGTGTGTGTGTGTGTGTGTGTGTGAGAGAGAGAGAGAGAGAGAGAGAGAGATTGAGATTGTGTTTTTGCAAATGTTTACCAACATCCCATTACATTTATGAGTTTATTGTTCCATCATTTTTTTCTATATTCTTATCTCATTGTCACACATTTATTCAAGAAATCTTTGAAGCACTACATTCTTAATTTTTTTTCATTCCTTCCTTCATGCTTTTTACCATCTATTCTTCTCTCATTTTAAGTCACAATTTTCTGCATGCCATGATCATCAACATTTGAAATCAGAGGTCTTGATTGATGTCTGCTTTGGCACATTTAAACAATATGTTCAAGTACAATCAAAGACCAGTTTTACCTCAAATTAAACAAGAAATCATGTTCACAATTAGCAATTATATGAATGGTTTTTCCAAAGGCAAAAAGCAGAAAAGGCTTGATCCAGATCTGGTTGATCTCTTTCCATTGGGAAAAAAAAATGTTTTCAGTAATACAAGAAGAAACTTTTTTGGGGGATAGGCACAGGGTCTTGATTCAGACTAGCAATACACTATTAAGCATACTTATTTCCAATACAACTTGGACTATTCAAAAACAAAAAAACAACCCATTCATATGCTTGCTAGTTTAGTGAATGTTATCAACTATTATCTAGTTTGGCTCTGGTTGAATATTTATTTATTATGGGTTATTATTTATAATTATGTTGAGCAGCCTGGACAAAATACTGCGGTCTTTCTGTCAGTCTACGCGCCAGACAGCATCTAAGCCTGTATATGTCTTTTTCCAGACATGAACTTTGGCACACACATGCAGGAAATTCCACTGTCCACCTAGATAGAGAAAAGAAAATAAACATTGGGGGGGGGAGCAAAGAAACAACAAAAACAAAAACACCCTCTATCAGTTGAATTGGAGTAGTTGATGAAGATTGTACAACCAATCCCAAACTGTCAACCGATTTTGTTCATACAGGGACTATAAGGATTCTGACTACTTCCTAGATAATTTTGAAGACCTGTGTCTCAAGATAGCCCCTCCCAGCCCCTAAGGTAGACAAAAAAGATGCTCAATGAACATTCAGTCCAGCTGAAGCATGGCACAGAAACATAGAAAAGGTTCACTCAAAGCCTTGCCTTTTAGCTAATAGGCAAAAGTTTTGTCTCCTTTTAAAACAAAGGCAGAAGTAGTGTACTGGACGAGGGACTAGGGCAGGGGTGTCAAACTCAAAGCCCAGGGGCCGGATCAGGCCTGTGAGGCGCTTAGATCTGGCCCATGTGGCTGCCCTGGAAATAGTGAAGGGCTGGCCTGTGGTGCCTCTGACAGTGAAAACGGAGCTCAGGAGGACCGCACGTGGGTCCTCCCGAGCTCTGTTTTCACTGGCAGAGGCTTACAGGAGGCTGTTGGAGCCAAAAACAGAATTCAGGAGCCTGTTTTCTCTGGCAGAATGCTTGGGCCACCACAGGCAACCCTGACACAAGTGAGTTGGCCATGCCCACCCTGGACACGCCCACCCCAGCCTTCCAAGGTCAAACATAACCAGGATCAAATCCAGCAGGTTGTGGAGAACAGGTAGCAGAAATTTTGAATAGTTCAGAGAACCGGCAAATGCCACTTCTGGCTGGCCCCAGAGTGGGGAGGGAATGGAGATTTCGCAATACCCTTTCCCCTGGAGTGGGGTGGGAATGGAGATTTTGCAGTATCCTTCCCCTGCCATGCCCACCAAGCCACGCCCACAGAACTGGTAGTAAAAAAATTTGGATTTCACCACTGAACATAACCCTGATGTGACCCTCAATGAAATCGAGTTTGACACCCCTGGACTAGGGAAAGGAGCTTAGTCATGAGCCTCTGATACAAGCTTACAATTTATAAGAAACTGAACAAATCCAGCGAAGCAAAAATTTATTTATTTATTTATTTATTTATTTATTTATTTATTTATTTATTTATTTATTTATTTATTTATTTATTTATTTATTTATTTATTTATTGCATTTGTATACCGCCCTTCTCCCGAAGGCAAAAATATAGGTTTTGCCTTAGGAAATTCATTTATTTCTGAAATGATAGATAAAAATGTTTCATTAGAAAAACTGCTAATATATAATATAGAGATTATTCTTATTTTGCCTCAGTTTGCATTTTAAGGTTGCTTTATTTTCTCTGGTATTCAATTTTCTCAATGTCAGCTGAGTGATTTTATCATTCATTCATTTATCATATTTTAAAAGTACTCATCTCTCTCACAGAGGTTCTTCGGGTAGTTAGCAGTAGTGGGATTCAAATCCCGGTGCTACTGGTTTGCTATCTGGCATGAGGGCACAGCGCTTCTGCGCATTTTTAATAATGTCTGGGTGACTGGGCGGAGCCTCCCGCCACTGCCACTACTGGTTCACCCGAATCAGGGCGAACTGGGAGCAACCCATCACTGGTAGTTAGGATTAGGGCTAGGGTACTGAGGACTAAGGAAAGGAGTTATTATTTTGTATCTTAGACATGTTATATGGTATTTATGGCATTTAATATTGTCCTATGTATTTTTTTTTAAATTGGAGGATCTTTTGAATGATTTTCTTATTTCTTTATTTTTTTTCTTCTACCATTGTTTGTTATAAAAGTGAAGTAAAAGTAAAGGGTTATAAATGGAACATTATCTTTTTTTTCTTCTTTTTTAAAACAAGTCTTGATTTTATTTATCTCTTAGACCAATCTCACAAACGGGAAATGTGAGAAATGCTGCTTTCACTGTCTATATTCATACAAAACCAAGATATGAAGCTATAGAATTTATTTCTTTATTTCCATTTCTTCGTCTTCTCTTTTTTTAATATACCAGAAGAGCCATATAGGTTGTGAGAATTGTATTTTTCTCAGAAGCTAGGATGACAAGTCAGATATATTCTGGATAAAGGAGAGTGGAATGGAATGGAATGGAATGGAATAGAATAGAATAGAATAGAATAGAATAGAATAGAATAGAATAGAAGAGTTGAAGAGACCATGGAGGTCTTCTAGTCCAACCCCCTGCTCAGGCAGGAATCCCTATACCATTTCAGACAAATCTTTGTTCAATCTCTTCTTAAATTGTTCCAGTGTTGGAGCATCCACAACTTCTGGAGGAAAGTTGTTCCACTAATTAATTGTTCTAACGGTCAGGAAATTTTTTCTTAGTTCTAGGTTGCTTCTCTCTTTGATGATAGCAACAGTAAATACCAAACTATTATATTAAGGCAGAAGACAAAGTATGTAGACTGAGAGGACATTTGGGACACTATGCACTTAGTAGTAATACTAGAATTTCTCCTACAAGATGAAATCATGGCTAAAATTGACAGCAGAATGTACCAGAAGGAACTTCAAACATCATGATGGAAAGCACTTCAGCTTAGCAGATCTTCACCTACAAAATGGAGAAACATATGATACTTGGTGGGACTGTGCAGAAGCCACCAGCTACAGTAATACCAAAGGATGACCCTTATTTAAAATTTCCTAGGGTTCTTGCTAATGAAATGTCTTTTTATTAGTACCAGGTCAAACAATTCACACATTGTAATATAGTCATCTGATTTAAGACATGTGAATAAATTCCATCTGTCTGTTTATTTTAATTAATTTATGAAGATATTTGTCTCAATACTGTGTTGATGAACAATAATTTTAAGTATATAGTCACATAGTGCAGTGCCAGTATAGTAAAAAGTGAATTCCTGCACAGGCTGAAGAAAATAAAATGCTTAGTCAAAAAAAAAAGTTTTGTCTTGGTTCCATAATAACTGAAAATGATTCTTCACATTCCTATGACCAATTATTCCACAAATGGATACCATAGTGGGTACCATATAGTTATTCCACAAATGGGTACCATAGTGAACTTTTTAATTAATTCATAAAAATATCTTATACATTAACTTTACTCTCTATTTATTCATTTATTACAATTGTTAGATTTATATTTCAACTTTTCTCCAGGAGGTCAAGACTGCTTACCTAGGGATCTCCTTCATTTACTCCTACTATTGTATCTGTTGTAGAGATAGGATAGGCTAAAAGAAAATGCCAGGCTCAAACCTGTAGGTTGAAATCATGGCTGTAGACAGATTTGAATCAGGGTCTCCTGGTTTCAACACAATACCTTTACCATCACATCACAAGTTCTCTTTCTAAAAAAGGTAAAGCGAAGGTGAAGAGAGCAAAGAAAAAAATTCCTTTGAACAAGAAGCCCATTTAAATAACTGTCATAATATAATAACAGAGTTGGAAGGGAACTTGGAGGTCTTCTAGTCCAACCCCCTGCTTAGGCAGGAAACCCTACACCACTTCAGACAAATGGTTATCCAACATCTTCTTAAAAACTTCCAGTATCACAACTTCTGGAGGCAAGTTGTTCCACTGATTAATTGTTCTAACTGTCAGGAAATTTCTCCTTAGTTCTAAGTTGCTTCTCTCCTTGAATAGTTTCCACTCATTGCTTCTTGTTCTTGAGAGAATAGCTTCACTCCCTCTTGTTTGTGGCAGCCCCTGAGATATTGGAACACTGCTAGTTTCTTTTCATTAAACTAGACATACCCGGTTCCTGCAACCCAGTAGTGGGTTGCAAATCCCATTGCTACCAGTTTGCTCGGTGGCACTTGCGTGCTTGTGCGATGCTTCTGTGCATGTGCAGAAGCATCCAGGTGGGTGGGCGGAGCCTCCCGCCACCGCTACCGGTTTGCCTGATCTGGGGCTACCCACCACTGCTACAATTGTTCTTCATATGTTTTAGCCTCCAGTTCCCTAATCGTCTTTGTTACTCTTCTCTGCACTCTTTCTAAGGTCTTTTTGTATCGTGGCAACCAAAACTGAATGAAGTATTCCAAGTGTGACCTAACATTGGATATACATCTCTCTTGATAGAGCAAGGAGACCAACATCACAAGCTGGGATTTACCAAATTCCATCCTTAAAAGTATTTGAGTCGTAAAGTAGCACTTTTTATATCAGGTTTCCATGATTAGAACCAATTTAGGTCCAAGATAACTTACCAGCAGCTCAGTTTTATAAGATACTCAAGTCTAAGTTTCCAAAGACATTTCTTGTTAAATCACTTCTAAAATTTGTTATAAGTTTAACCTAAAAACCTCTTGCAATTTGCTTACCGAGCAAATAGATCAACAGATGATGCTGTTAATATGGCTCTGCACTACATCCTACAACATCTTGAGTCTCCAAAGACCTATGCAAGGGTCCTTTTTGTAGACTTTAGTTCAGCATTCAATACCATCATTCCAGACATTCTTCTAACTAAGTTAAACCAGCTACAGGTACCGGAACAGACTTGTAAGTGGATCACAAGTTTCCTAACAAACAGGAAGCAGCAGGTGAAGCTAAGCAAGTTCACATCAAATACCTGTACAATTAGCACAGGGGCCCCCCAAGGCTGTGTGCTCTCCCCACTTCTCTTCTCTCTGTATACCAATGACTGCATCTCCAATGATCCATCTGTTAAGCTACTGAAGTTCGCAGATGACACAACAGTGATTGGTCTCATTCGAGACAATGACGAATCCGCATATAGATGAGAGGTCGAACGACTAGCCTTGTGGTGCAACCAAAACAATCTGGAACTGAACACACTCAAAACCGTAGAAATGGTGGTAGACTTTAGGAAAAACCCTTCCATACTTCCACCTCTCACAATACTTGACAACACAGTATCAACAGTAGAAACCTTCAAATTTCTGGGTTCTATCATATCGCAAGATCTCAAATGGACAGCCAACATCAAAAACATCATTAAAAAAGGACAACAAAGAATGTCCTTTCTGTGCCAACTCAGTAAGCTCAAACTGCCCAAGGAGCTGCTGATCCAATTCTACAGAGGAATTATTGAGTCTGTCATTTGTACCTCTATAACTGTCTGGTTCGGTTCTGCAACCCAACAAGAAAAACACAGACTTCAGAGGATAATTAGAACTGCAGAAAAAATAATTGCTACCAACCTGCCTTCCATTGAGGACCTGTATACTGCACGAATCGAGAAGAGGGCCGTGAAAATATTTGCAGATCCCTCGCATCCTGGACATAAACTGTTTCAACTCCTACCCTCAAAACGACACTATAGAGCACTGCACACCAGAACAACTAGACACAAGAACAGTTTTTTCCCGAAGGCCATCACTCTGCTAAACAAATAATTCCCTCAACACTGTCAGACTATTTACTGAATCTGCACTACTATTAATCGTTTCATAGTTCCCATCACCAATCTCTTTCCACTTATGACTGTATGACTATAACTTGTTGCTCGCAATCCTTATGATTTATATTGATATATTGATCATCAATTGTGTTGTAAATGTTGTACCTTGATGAACGTATCTTTTCTTTTATGTACATTGAGAGCATATGCACCAAGACAAATTCCTTGTGTGTCCAATCACATTTGGCCAATAAAAAAATAAAAAAAAATTCTAAAAGGGATTATTTATGCAGTGCTATGACTATAATAATAGAAGCCAATCCCTCTAGCACACATGCAAATTATTATAAGTAAAATGATTGATCCTCTTCTTGAACAAGTCCTATTGATCTCAAAGGAATTGGCTTCCATTCAATGTTTAATCTAATCTTTACCCTTGATTTTCCTCTCAAAATTGCTTGATAGATGGTATATCTCTGCAGGGGACAACCTAATCCCTATCCAATATTGCAATATAGAATACTTTATGATTCTATATTTCTATATCTCTTCCACACAAAATGTATTTTTCTTTTTCTTTTTAGGGAGAGGAAAAACCAACTTGTTTACTTTTCTGTCAGTTGTCATTCATTTTACCTTGTTTTGCTTGCTTCAGTATGTTATTTCTCCTTACATTCTGAACGTGTCATTCCTCCCAATGCAGATTCTTTGCTTGGGAATCTATGCAGTAGACTTTACTAAGAAACATAAAAGAAGTGTTAGCCACCCCTCTCACCAAGATTATATTCTCTCTTAATAGAAGCTGTTGATAGATCCTGCGAGGCTACAACACTTGGGGTGTTGACTTGTAGAATGAAATCCTCTGCACACAAGCACAGCAAAATATTTTGGCGAAAAGTAATTATCGGAAATAGTGACACTAGTAAATTAGTTAGCTGCATTTCAGCATGAAGCTTGAGTTACCCCTGCCCGTTCTTGTTCAAGACCCATTGAAAATCAGCAGTTCAGCTTAATGATGTCACAACATTTGCCAGGCTGTGGGCACTGAAGAGAAGACGTGAAAATGTTCTTACGGAATCAGTTCTCCTCCTCTCACTGAGCACAGTTAAACAGCCCATCTGTCTCGCTCACATTGAAACTGTTATCTTTCAAACATCTTTCTATTATTACCATGGGTGGTTCAGAAATGCCTGCCTTAATTTTAGCCTCTGCTCTTGCTATCCAGTTTTGTTGTGTGAACTTCAGATTTCTCTGAAAACCTTTAAAATATTGGCAACAAAATTCGCACAAGCCATGGTTTCTCTTGTTGAGATATTTTGAAATCTATCTCCAGCATATCCACCTTGTTGTAAGCAATTCGATGCACATCAGCTACAGTTATCCCAATCCTACATATTTTAAAATTTTAAATCATAACAAAGACTGTCTCTCCCCCCACCCCCCATTCTACATGTGAATTGAAAAAGACTAGAGACAGATGGGACTGAAATGATCAGGTTACCTGTTACTAAGGCACATCTGCCAGGACAGTCAATCACTCTGATATTTCTCACAGGTCAATGGAGACCGGCTAGAAAAAGCTAATACAAGGAGGAAAATGGATGAAGAAGTTGCCCTTCACCCCGCCTGTTGGGTTTGACTGATCTGAAAGCTGTATTTGAAGTTGATTTGGGAAAGAGAAAGAGAGAGGGAGGGAGGAAGAGAGAGGGGGGGGAGAGAGAGAAAGAGAGAGAAGAGGAACAGCAGGAGGAGGAGGAGGAGGAGAAGACATTTATGATCTCTCTCTCCAACTCTTCAGTCTTCAGAGCAGAGTATAACAAGCAAATAGAATGGTAAAATTAGGGTTATTGAACTGGCAATCAGGGACAAAATTGTATTGGCTTTACAGTTTCAGAGAGAACGGAAAACAAATTTAACACCTCTTTTGGGATAAATTCATCCGCAATAACTAAGGAAAATGAAAAGAAAATAAAGATTAATATTTGGGGAAGAAGACAGAATAAAAGTAGCATATGTCAAAGCTAAACATAAAGGGATCCCTGCTCCAGTCTCTGTGTGTATGTTTAGGACTGATCACTCCATTAATTTGCATTACCCATGTTGTCAATCTTCTGCTTTCTCCAGCATATTTATTTTCAGATCCACAGTTCTGTAAGCAAAGGTTAATTGTCCTGTGAATATCTTACATTGGAATAGTAGGAGGGATTTTCACAGCTACAATCAACTTCCAGATTTTAGTAACATTTTATAAAAATGTGTGACAATAAGTACAATGCTAATTGTACTGCTATTTTAAAATGCTGGTACCAATGTGGGGTTACTTATGGGATAATAGTGTCTCAAAAAAGCACAGCTCCTCCCAAGTAAGTAATTAATCAGATATTAAATACAAGATCAAATATGGAATCTGCTTATATAAGAATAATCTATTCTATTCTATTTTGTTCTGTTCTGTTCTGTTCTGTTCCGTTCCGTTCCGTTCCGTTCCGTTCCGTTCTGTTCTGTTCCGTTCCACTCCACTCTACTCTACTCTACCCTACTCTTACTCTATTATTCCATTCTTCTGATGGTTGATAGATAATCAGACACATAGAAATGTATTCACAAAGACTATTGACTGATTTTAAAGGAGTTGTATTAACAGACGATACAGTTAGCAATTGAGGCTGTAATACTATTAACATTATGGAACAACAATAATAAATACTAATGGAGAGGGGGGGAAATACAATCCTTAATAGCATAAGATATTAGCCAACTATTAGCCAACTATGATTAGCCAACTATGATTCATATAAGACAATACAAATCCTTTGTCACTGTATCAAAATACTTCTCTGACGTCCTCATCTTTCACCATTGTTTTCAATGAATGACATTGTCCTTTTTATTTACATTCTCTCCTCAGCCTAACCGCAAATGCTCTTGTTACGTTTGGCAGCAGATGGTTTGACATAGCAGACCAGAACATGAGTTAATCATTTGGGTTCCAAATAGTAAAATGAATAAATATGTGTTAACATTCAAGAGCATGGTAAAAACTAGAAGACTAGGCAGAGGGTCAGGCCTGGTGGAAGGAAAAACAGTTTTCTTTATAAATGGATCTAGGAAAGGAGAATTGCTGACAATGTTTAAAAAAACTGAGACATTCACATGAACATTTAAGGAGCAAAACATTATTTATTATAATTCAAAAACTACATTTTTGTTTTCTATATTTCATTTTTTTTTCCTCCTTCCTTTTTAAACTCTTCTTCCTCTCTCTATAGAGATTTAATGGAACCCTAATAAAGAACCTATAAGGCAAATTATGAACACAATAGGAACCCAATATTCTAATATTATACTTCAATTCATTATCTCTCTCTCTCATAGATAGATAGATAGATAGATAGATAGATAGATAGATAGATAGATAGATAGATAGATAGATAGATAGAAAGGTTGCAGCCTTTCCCTGCAACCATTCTCTGCTTCCAACTCAAGCCAGTTTATGACATTCAGACAGAAGTATAGTCTATATCTAGAGCGTCAAATGAAGTTATCTGCTTCCAACTTCCATTAGCAATGAATGAGTTTCTTTCATATGCAAGAGGTGTGAAAATGAATATACATTCTTTTGCCCATTTTTCTAAAAATGAATATATATTCTGCCCATTTCTCTGAGTTCAGCTGTATATTTGGACATGCCTTGTCTTTATGCCTCTGATATGAATTTCCTTGTAGTTCTGTGCTGACCTGCCTAGCTGCTTAATAAGTATATAGGACCATCCAGAAGTGCTTTGCTATTCAAGGGAGCCCCTGATTTAAGCAGTCTTTTGTAGTTGAAATCTAGTACCAGCTATAAATGTCACGCTGTTCCAATCCAACCAAGTTTAGATTAAATGATAGTTTCCCTTTCTCAACCACTACAATTAATCTAAACTTGATAAAAGAAACTTTTAAAATAGAATCCATATTGCAGATGCTTCTCAGAAGATCCATTTCTCCTCTGAAAGGATGATCAGGTATGGAAAAATTCCATATTTGGCTTTAAGAATAAAAAAAGGGAGGGGGAGCTCTACCTTTGCTCATGACATCATTATATCACTGGCCATAATTCTGTTGCCATCAGGAAGCTCCAGATAAAAAGATTGTGGCAGCAAGGCTAAAGAAAATCTCTATAGAGAGTCTCAGTCAACCCTTGAAGACATTTTGCTTCTCATCCAAGAAGCTATTGTTCCCTTCATTATATCAAATTAATATAGTTGATGCATATTTTTTACTTATATATTTTCTTCAAGACATGTTGTTTTATCTATGACAATTGTTTGTGTATGCTGTTGTGACAAAAGAAATTTTAAAAAAAAGCAGCTTCGTGGATGAGAAGCAAAATGTCTTCAAGAGAAAAAAAAAAGTCCAGTTGCCTTTTGAAAAAGCACTTCTGGGACAACCATGACCTGGATGACTGAGAATCTCCATAGAAATTTTCTTCAACTTTGCTGTTATAATCTTTTTATCTGCAGCTGACACACAGCTTAAATTTAGGAAATTACTGTGCATGGTCATCTTAATTGTCACCCATCCTCCAACTTAACCATCTTTAGTAGTAGAAATTAACTCATATAGCTGCTCATGAAGTCCTTCCAGAAGAAACTCTGTTGTTCTTGGGGCAGGAACAGGGTGCTCTTCACATTTTAGTCACAAGGATCTTCTTGATTCAATTTGGGAACTGGAAGAAGTTTTGGCAGTTGAAGTGCTCTGTTAACAACCAAATTGTTCAAAATCTATGTGAACCAAAATTGAGAAATAGATCTCCACACCAGAGAATGGCAGCATGAAGAGTTCCTACAGGACACACAAGCTGCATTATTTGATGCAGGTTTCAGATTGTTTTCCGATGTGAGGAAGAGAATGAAACACACAGAAAATAGAGGAACATTTTGTGTTGATGCCCTGTTTGTCCTGCCACTGTCCCTTCACCCTTCCCTTTCATCCTACCTGGCATAAAAGCTCTGAGTGAAGAAAGATACCATCCCCAGCCAACAAGAATGTAATGAGAAGTTTAAAGACATTTCATTGGTCTTGATTCAGAGGTAGTTTGATGTACAGATTTTGAAAACAATTTCAGGTTGTAATACTACAGCCTATTTATTTTAATCTGGAGCTAAACCCCACTGAACTCAGTGGGCTTGCCTTTAAGTAAACTTGTATAGGATTCATGCAGAGAAATCCAGAATACAGTTATTCCCTCTATGCTGAATATTATCACATAAATATTTGACAGATGCAATATTGAAATTAAAAAATAATAGCAAAAGTAAGGTTTTGTTACACTGTCTGGTAAATTAAATTTCACTTTAAGAGCACTAATAAAAAGGCATCAATTGTATTCAAACACATATGTTGAAGAAGCAGAAACAATTTGCTTAAATGTATAAATTGTATTGTACTCTTAAACAGCTATTTGTCTTGGGAAGCTGACCCATCTCATTTTTTAATTATTATAAAAAGACAGATAAGATTGAGCATTATTTTCTTCAAATTAATTAAAATCTCTATCTCTTTTCTATTAGTGATAGAAACAGAAGCAGCAACTTGTTTATATTTTCAAAGATGTGCAACCATATTTCTCAGTCCCTGTAGGTTCGGTTTATTAAATTACATTTTTAGTTCAGATTTTCTCCACAGAAGCTTAAGGTGATTGTTGCCATTCCTACTGGGACTTTGATGTAACGTTTACACTGTAACCAAAGATTTCTTTGCATCACACATGACCAGACATAATTACACCTAAGTGGCAGTGCCTTGTTCTAGTTCAACTATTAAAAATTGTGAATGGGGGAGTTTCAATCTGCCCATACATTCTCTTTCCTTTGTTTTCTTTTAGCATTCAGCTCAAGGAATGCAAAATCTGGGTCTTCTTTCCAATCATTTGGCTGATTCAATTGTAATGTGAGCTTTGAATTTGGACAGAAATGGCATTAACGTGGTTGCCATGATTTATGTTTTACAGGGCATTTTCAATGGGGTGTCTGTGTTTGTCTCTGACAGCCAAAAAGATAATTTTTAAAAATTCTTCGCAACAGGAATCTAAGAAATGTGTTTTGTGAATTCAGTCCTGAGAGGCAATGAAGTTACAATAGAGTCAGAAGGTGGGGGAGGGAGCTAAGTTCTCTACAAGACCCCTTCCATTGAAATTGATTGATTTTCAAGTCCCTTCTACTGCCTTATTTGTGGTTTAGCAATAGTATTGATTTTGGAGAGCTCAGACCTTTCAGCCAATTTTGTGTGCAAAGAAAATTGGTGAAACAGCACACTTCAGCTGCTAAATATCTTAGGGCTGAAAATGCAACAGATGATTGTGAAACCATTGTACTGAAATTTATTGTTGACAGCAGAAGAGTCTGCTGAAGAGAGATATTGACTGCACTGGTAGGTTACTGATACCTGTGCTATATCTGTTTGTTATTTACCAGCCGTGTACTTCATAACACACAAACTTTTACTTCAGAATGATTACCAAGAATATACTTATGACTTTTACAGCTCTTAAACCATGAATATTTCAGTTGGTTAATCTGAAAATAATTGCAATGGACTACTGCTGATTTGCCAACATAAAAACATACATTGCCCAATACTTGAACATACCATTTAAAATCTGACAAATTGAACTGTTATCTTTCAGCTGGAAGGCATTATGGACCTCTAAAACATCTTCAAAGCTACTTCTGAAGACTTAAGATATATATAACATGTTTGGTGTGGTATGCTAGGGCTGTGCCCCATAAGGAACACTTGGGGAAAGACCTTTATGAATTACGTAAGCATTTGTAAAATTAAAGGCTTCCACTTTGCTCCTTAATCCCCTGAAATTATCAAATCATGCAAAACAGGTTCTTAATTTGGGGGCCAACTTATTCTGGTATTGGGTGTGATGGGCCCTATGTGGTCTTTAGGCCTTTGTTTATTTTGCCATCCCTGTAAAAAAAAAATCCTTAGAGCCCTTTGAGACTTGTCACTACATTTCTAATGTTACACACATAAAAAGAAGAAATTATTGCATCCATAATTAACTACTTTTATTTAATTATTTTAATCTAAGCCCAAATCAAGTTAAATCGTATTTAGATTTTATGTTAGCTTTACTCCAGACCCAACTGCCTACTATTTATTTAAAGGGTAAAATTGACCCACAGTATCAAATAAATGTTCTGCAACCTAACCCTAAACATAACAAATCTATTTCTGTCCAACTTTTTCTCTACATTTCCAAGGACTGTATATCAGATTCTTTTTAGCCAGAATATCCTATACCAGAATTTGAGATAATGACTGGTGTTACCAGGTATTTTAACCAAATCCACATCTTCACACTTCAGAAAATATTTGTGAGTCCATATTCCACAATTAGAAATAGTAAGATGTGTCATCAAGTCAAAACATGAGATGCTGTAACTCTAGGTTAAAAAAAAAAAGGAGGTGGGAGAATTACCTGATTTAGCACTTCATGCTTCCAAAAGCTTGATTCGAGCACATGAGCGACTTTTTCCCAGTGTAACAATCTTAGATACAATCCACCTCTATGAACATTTCTGGAAAAATTATTTATTTATTTATGTATTTTAGTAAGCAATGGATCACGCACAACAGTTCCACCCCATTTAAAAAAGTATCCATTTCAATCTCTCAGCCTGTATCTCTAATTTTGGAGGCCCAAAACTATATTAGAGGTATATTATATACCCTCATGATGAGGTTATAGCACAGAGGTCAAATGAAAAGGCATTTCATAATAAGCTTTTGCCGGCTTGGCTTTCTACACCCTCCATTCTCTCCCTCCCTCCCTTTCCTTCCCCAGATTTTCTGATACAGATTTCCTTATGTAGCTGCATTTTTTTTTATTGTTAGTGTTTGCTGTATGCTTTTGCATGCATTAAAGCCCCGGGCTAGCAAGCGAACAATGAGTATTGATTTGAATGAGAAAACATTTCAATATTGCTGCCTGTTTGATTAGCTGTCTGCCTTTCAGTGGAGCGAAAAGTCATCAGAAACAACATATTGTTCCCAAGCCTGGCTGGCTGACATTTCTTCTTCTTTCATTGCTGTTGCCTTTCCTGCCGTTTCTTCCATGGGCAAGAGTGTTCAAATCCATCAGTGATGCAGGCAGCCAAAAGCCCGACTTGATACTGTGCCGGTATGCTTTCATGGAGCTATTTTTAATATTTCCTTGTAACTGATTTGTAAGTGAATTGTGCTTAGGCAGTGTCAGAACTTTCATGTCAGCTACTTTAACAGCAAAGAGATCGCTTGATGAATAATTCATTGGGAGGCAATTTTCTCCTAGTCTCTGAGTCATCAATCACAGTTGGCTAAAGAGCCTGGAATTGGCCAGCAGAGTTATATTCACAGGTAGTTTGATTTAAGGGAAAGGAAGCCACGTTCAGTCTGACAGGTCAGATAGCAATAGGTAATGAAGGGTGTCTCCTTTTCAGACTGCTAATGAGGCACAAGAAAGGAGAAGGGGAGGGGAGGAGAGAAGGAAGCAAAGGAGAAAGAAATCTGCACACTGTTGTCTACCTTCCCCCCTTTTATTTTACCCTCCTCTCTCTCTCTCTTTTGCTCTCGGTTTCTTCCCCCCACCTTCAAAATATCACTCAGAATTGTAGCCATTGGGTAGTTTTGCCAAACAAAGGTGCAGTTGGATGAAAAACCAGTGTAAATATTTGCACTTTTTTTTTTCCTGGCAGAAATCCTACTCTGAAAAGAACCTCTTCAAAAGGGAAAAGTGATTTGATACATGATTGCATGCATTTACCCATGTAATTGAAATAATGAGAGATGATTGCTTTGAGCTAATAGTCATAAGTTACTGGTCTTTTTGTTTAATCCAACCATCAGCTGTCAAGAGCCTCACAGGAACATTGGGGAAGATGGCACCAAGGATATCATTTGCATCACCTCAGACTATAATTTTGTTTTCTTTTTTTACCCCTTCAGCACTGATACAAGCGTCAGATTCTATACAAATCTCCCTGGAGCATAAGCGCTCTAGTGTTGTTTTGATAGGAGAAAAGAGAAATGGAGCATGTAGATGCCTACTCCTTGGTGCTTAAATGCTCTTGTGATAGCAAATAAAATAAAAGCACTTTTTTTGTAGGGCAGCCTTCATGCAATGGTTAAAAACTAATTCCGCAGCACAGTCAAGGTATGCTTTTTATTGCTTGAAAAACCCCCATTTGAGTACCAGTTTCAAATATAGATCTCTTCCATCATGAGGCTTATTGTTCCAGCTGACAGATACCTTTGTGGTGTATTCTACATCACCCATTAATTCCCTAAGCACTACCTATTGTATTAATACCAGCTGTCTATGACTATTCAACCAGCTCAAGAAAACAAGCAAAAACAATGGTGCAGTGATGAGTCATAATTTTCATAGTCTTGCTTAATAAGGAGGTGTGAAAAATGTTTTCTAAATATTGTAGCTCTGCTGTTGTCTATATGTGATTATAATGTTTATGCAAGCAGCACAAAACAATGTGTACACAATCAACATCTGGCTACCCAGATTCCTCTGAAGAGAGCAATTCAGGGAAGGTTTATTGAGCTCTGTTCAGAATGGGCCAGATTCTGAACGCTCCACTGAAAAGGCCACAGGAAGCTGATTCCCAAATATTTTTTTTTGTACTGAAGTAAGATTTGTTTCTGCAACCAGAGTATTTAAATTAAAACATATTCTTTCAATGGCAAAGCTACTTGGAGTCCAAACTATGAAATAGCTACGTAGGAATTTGGTGGGATATTTCTATTATTTTGAGCTTTGTTGTCCCAGGGCCTATCTTACTATTTTCTAAGCAAGTGGTCTCCAACCTTGGCAACTTTAAGCCTGACAGACTTCAACTCCCAGAATCCCCCAGCCAGCTTTGCATGAATTCTGGGAGTTGAAGTCTGTCAGGCTTAAAGTTGCCAAGGTTGGAGACCCTTGTTCTAAGCAACTATTTGTTCCACTGTTTTGCACAATTCACACTAAGTTCAGATAATTTTCCAAGCTCACTTGATACTACCGATGTTTTGACAATAAGAACTGTGGTTTGAATAGCTGAAGCTAGGCATTTCAGAAACATAATTCCTTGAAATTATGACTGGCAGGTGTTTGCCCCCTCCCCATCTTCTTCAATCCCAAAGATGTCATGTTCTATGCAGGCTATATCTCTCTCTATAAGCTGCTGTGGACTGTCAGCATAGGTTTGCAATGAAACATGTACAATTGGGGGGAGGAGGAGGAAGAGAGAGGGAGAGATGGAGCAACGATTGGTATGCCAGTGAAACCAAGAGCATAAACCAACCAAATAAATTATTTTATCTAAAAAGATATATTACACTCTTACTCCCACTGAAATCAGCCTTGTAATACCTATCCATAAATCATGTGGTTAAATAATGTGGTTATTTATATATATTTACAGATCCCTCACATCCTGAACATAAACCGTTTCAACTCCTACCCTCAAAATGACGCTATAGAGCACTGCACACCAGAACAACTAGACACAAGAACAGTTTTTTCCTGAAGGCCATCACTCTGCTAAACAAATAATTCCCACAACACTGTCAAACTATTTACTAAATCTACACTACTATTAATCTTCTCATCATTCCCATCACCAATCTCTTTCCACTTATGACTGTATGACTGTAACTTTTGTTGCTTATCATTAACTGTTAAATTATACCCTACGACCATCATTTGTGTTGTAAATGTTAAATGTTGTACCTTGATGAAGGTATCTTTTCTTTTATGTACACTGAGAGCATATGCACCAAGACAAATTCCTTGTGTGTCCAACCACACTTGGCCAATAAATTCTATTCTGTTCTGTCTGTTCTGTTCTGTTCTGTTCTATCATCACAAGTCTGTCAGCAAAAAATTATTCTTAAAACTACTAAGCTGACTATGAATGTGTATTGCTTTGCTTTCTTAAATATGATCCAGTGTGACAGCTTAACTTCACTGCTTCAAATAAAACATAACAATCTCATGAGAAAAAATACACAGTATAATAAAAGTGAAATCCAAATCTAATGTCAGTACATTACATGACATCTGGTTTGGTACTGCAACCAAACAGGACAGGCGCTGTCTTCAACGGATAGTTAGGACTGTAGAAAAAACAATTGCAACCAGCCTGCCTTCCATTAAGGACTTGTATACTGCCTGAGTGAGAAAGAGGGCTGAAGACATAAATTGTTTCAACTTCTCACCTCAGGACGCCACTATAGGGCATTACATGCCAAAACAACTACACACAAAGATAGTTTTTTCCCCTCCATGCCATCACTCTACTAAACATCTACTAAACATCTGGTGACACCCAGAGGAAGGGCTTTCTCTGTGGGGGCTCCCACCCTCTGGAACGAGCTTCCCCCAGGACTGCGCCAACTTCCTGACCTCCGAACCTTCCGCCGCGAGCTTAAGACACATCTATTTATTTGCGCAGGGCTAGCCTAGGGTTTTTAGTTTTAAATTTAGTTTTAATGGGGTTTTATACTATTTTAGTGATATTTTAATTTCGCCTAATTAATAAGTTTTTTAATTGTTGTTTTTATTTGTATTATTCTTATGTTTTTATCTGGCTGTACACCGCCCTGAGTCCTTCGGGAGATAGGGCGGTATAAAAATTCGAATAAATAAATAAATAATAAATAAATCCCCATGGCTATCTAACCATGTAGCGGTACTGCATTACTACTATCCTTCTCATCTTTCCTATTACCTACTTCTATTGGTATCTTATGACTATCACTTTGTTGTTGTATCTTATGATTTATGATCATCATTTATGATTTATCACTTTGTTACTTGTATGTATACTGAAAGCTTATCCAATCACATTTGGCCAATAAAAATATTTTATTTTATTTTGCTTCTTCTACTCTATTCTACTCTACTCTACTCTACTTTACTCTAATCTACTCTACTCTACTCTACTCTACTCACATGTAAATCCAAGTTGGTGGGACAAGAATATTATGATGGCTTGTAGTCTTTAGATTACAGATTCTGGCTTCCATAGAATAGAATAAGCTTGGTTAGAGTAAAACTGATTTGGTTGCACTTGAGGGACACTGCCCCCAATTTACTAAAACTAATCAGTATTCTCCAGATACTTAGCAAGGTATGTGCTATGTGACATATCTGGCAATGTAGTTTATACCTTTAAAAAGGATTATGTAAAAGCTCTCATGAACAAAGCTATGATGGACAGAAGAACTCACTATCTATGGACCAACCTGGTGATAACCATGATATATAGAAGATTGAGATTTGGGATGTAGGAGTAATAAATTATAAAGAATATACATTAACAAGTTAAACAAACCGAAGGAAGATAGTTGTGTGTATCTAGAACTCTAAAGACTAATTCAATAGATCTTAGTGAAGGTAATCTTGTCTTATTGAATGATGTCGATGAATACATGCAAGGAAGTAAAGGTAAAGTTTGGTTCCTTTCAAACGTAGCTATCTTAGTCTTTGATGCATTGATCTGAGATTCATATTCATCACTGCATCATACAGCTGAGCTGAAATGAGCCACACATCATTCTTCTTCCTAGCCAACAACACAGCATTATCTGCATACAAAAACGATAGTAAATTTATCCCTCAACCACACATTCCTTAGACACTGATTCACAAAAAACATAAATAAATAATAGGTCTTCACACACCAGTATCTTCCCTGCTCATGATTTAAACATTTATTAATCATCTCATTTATTTTATACATGCTTTCCTTTCCTTTTTATACATTCCTTGTTTCCACTCTCATCATATTCAGTTACTTACCTTCAACTTGGTATTCTTGCTTGCATAATTATGCCATAAGTATTTCATAATTCTCTTCATCATCTTTTTTTAAAAAATCAACATATGTAACTAACTTTAATTCACACATGCCTCCCAATGACCGGTGCGCTCCCACAGGGTAGGCCTTCTCAGGGTGCCATCAACCAAACAATGTCGGTTGGCGGCCCCCAGGGGGAGCGCTAGGGGGAACTGAAGACTTTATTATTTCATCGGGCGGGACTAGCATAAGTATATTTTAAGTGTATTTTAATTGTAATTTTAAGGGGTTTTATGTAGGTCTAAGACCGTTTTAGTTGATTGGCCTACTAAATATTTGTTTTAAATTCTTTTTAAATTTGTTATTTATTCTCTGTATTTTAATATGGCTATAAACCGCCCTGAGTCCTTCGGGAGAAGGGCGGTATAGAAATTAAATTACAAATAAATAAATAAATTTTTCAGTGAGTCGTATAAAAAGAAAATGTGATCTGCACATCTCCTGCCTAGCATAAAGATACACTGCATCCTTTAAATATTCATTCATTCATTCTCTATTATTTCAGTCAGAATTCTGCCAGACATCTTCCCAGGACATTTATCAAACTATTTGCTATGTACTATTTGTATTACCCACTTTTTTATTTTCACCAAAATTGCTCTGCCATTTTCTGCCTCTTTTAACGTCTTTATTCTCTGACTATATTCTTTGTAACTTTGTAACTATTGTTTTCTCTACAAAGACAGTATTCAGAAGAGCATGGTGGTACAGTGGTTAGAATGCAATATGTCAAGCTAACTCACTAATCACTCCAGGAGTTCGATTCTGAGTGGCTCCAAGGTTGACTCAGCCTTCCATCCTTCCAAGGTCAGTAAAATGAGGACTCAGATTGTTAGGGGCAAAATGCTGACTCTGTGAACCACTTAGAGAGGGCTGTAAAGCAGGTGAAGTGGTATATAAGTCTAAGTGCTATTGCTCTTCAATATTTTTCTCTCGACCTAAATTTTTGTAGCAGTCATCCTCTTAAGTACATTTTTTCTCATCCACAGGCTTTCACATCATCATTTCAACATATATCTTTTTTCATATTTCCTGTTTCTTTTTCTTCCATATCCATTTTCCCCTAAAAAAGATCTACTCTTGATTTCATGAGTTGATCCCTTACTCAGAGCCTATAATTCTCACCATTTTTCATCATAAGAAAAATCAAATCAATAATATTTTTACATTTATATTCAATTATTTTGTTATTTCAACCTATTTCTGTTTAAATCACATATTCAAAATGTTCATTTTTGTTTCTCAGCAGATATTCACCATCATTCCTGTCATTTATCTTTAGGTCTTCAAAAGGCCACTGGTCACTTTTTTCTGTGTTTTGTATACACATCACTTTATATAGACAGTCAGTTCAAAGCGAATGTGAAAAATCAATCAGGGCAGAGAATTTGAATTTGTTCATAAAGTATTCCATAAATACTGCAGGAGGAGATTGATTATAGTGGGAAAAATCAGAAGTAGCCTGATAGAACATTTTCTAACAAAAGGCATAAGCTTTTGTGAATTGCAAATCACTTCTTATTTTTCCAAAATGGTCATTTTTATGTCTGCCCCAGAGTGTCCATGGGGGATTGAAATGCTGTGATATTATTTTCTTTTGAGTTCTGATGTCCCGATGGTATCTCCTAATTTCATATGAAGTCTTTTCTCTTTGTCTTAATAAGACAATAGTTTTTACATGCTTCTGGCATAAAAGTAAAGGAAAAGGTTCCCCTCTTACATATGTGCTAGTTGTTCCCGACTCTAGGGGGTGGTGCTCATCTCCATTTCAAAGCCAAAGAGCCAGCACTGTCTGTAGACACCTCCATAGTCATGTGGCCGGCATGACTAAATGCCAAAGGTGGACCCTATTTTTCTACTTGCATTTTTTTATGTGCTTTCGAACTGATAGGTTGACAGAAGCTGGGACAAATAATGGGAACTCACCCCGTTACGCAGCACTAGGGATTTGAACCACTGAACCACTGACCTTTCAATCGATAAGCTCAGCATCTTAGCCACTGAGCCACCCTGTACTTCTGGCATACGTATCCTAGAATCGTCTTCAAAGAACTTCTTTCTCATTACATAATGTTTATGCTGTGTCCAGGACTCTTGCTTCTGACTGATTTCTTTGCTTGGCCATAAACTGGGTGACACATTTCTAAGTTAGTTTGTATTTGCTTCAGCATTACATAGCATTTCTTACCTTGGTCATCTTAACTTTCTTCCCTTTTGTTATGAGGATATCATCCTCATTATTTTTTCACTCTTTTTCACCACCCCGTAAGATATTGTCTTGCTGACACTCTGTCCAATCACTTTTCCACATTTATTGTTGTCTGACTTTGAGGAGCATCTCATTCTTGTTCATATGACATCAGTAGATTCTTCTTTGCTCTTGTTTTTCTTGTGCGATTTCTCCAAGTCCTGCTTATTTGTTATTCATGCATACTTTAAGATTGATGATGGCTTTGTGAGGTAGACCAGATGGGAAACATGACCAGATGAGCTAATTCTACTTTGTTGTAAGGTGACAGGTACTTCTCTCCCTGCCTACCCCCCCCCCACTTTACAGCTCCAAACCCAGGTTGTGTCTCTTCTGAGCCCCTTTCCTTACCCACATTCTTACTGTGGGCTTTTATCTGACTGCTCCTTTGGTTGGATCCCTTGTCCTGTCTCCCAAGGACATTCTTACATACCATATGACCAACCAACTGCACAAAGAAGTCCACTGGTTTCGCAGCAGATGGCCAGTGAGACAGTCATACTGCCATCAAAGCTAATAGCTATTGATTCCCACGATTTCCAGGAACAAAATGGCTATGTACACAAAAATGACTATATACAAATCATTATTTTAACTACAGGTGGTCAGAATGCACATGAATCAATACAAATGGTTAGAGCCAAGGTGGCACAGTGGTTACAATGCAGTACTGCAGGCTACTTCAGCTGACTGTTAGCTGCAGTTCAGCAGTTCAAATCTCACTGGCTCAAGGTTGACTCAGCCTTCCATCCTTCCAAGGTCGGTAAAATGAGGACCCAGATTGCTGGGGGCAATATGCTGACTCTGGAAACTGCTTAGAGAAGGCTGTAAAAGCACTGTGAAGCGGTATATAAGCGCTATTGCTATTGCTATATGTTCTCCTATAATGTACCTGAAATCACCATGTTTCACCACAAAACTAACTCTGGACAGGCTCAAAACACTTTTTAAAAAATCTATATGTCAAGCCTTCAGAAAAAGATGTGAGGGATTTGCAGCATTTCCCCTTTGGGGCTAATAAGACTTAAAAACAATGATAACCTGCTGAAACCAATCTTCTTACTGAAAGATGGGATTAAGAGGCAATGTTGAGAGTGTCAGTCACTAAAGTGGTTGACTTAACACTGCATGATAGCACTTTGCCCCAAAGTGAAAAGTGGTAATTTTGTGCCAAGCTTAGCCAAAAGAACAATGAGTTAAGAAAGCTTTGGAGTCACAGAAAGGAAATTGGTAAATTATTGAGCTTCTGACCCACGGAAAGTTACTCAGCTGAAGAAGAAGATTGGCTAGGCACATCAAATTTCTGAATATACTGTTGCACAGACCAAAAGAGTAATGAAGCCTGGATTAAAACCAATATTACTACTACAAGTTTTTACTTCAATTCTCATTATCTTTCCTGTTTAGAAAGTAAACATCTGCACTGGGGAGCCTCATTCATTTTAGTAAGTTGTTTAAGGGGAGTGTCTAAATTATCAGAGCACCACCAAAGGTAGACGATTTCTATTTTTCATTGCAGGTAATCATACTCTACAGTTGAAGGTCAATAAAAGGTGAAGTTGGGCAGCTGCACATATTCCCACTTCCTTCCTAATACATAGAGATTAAATATTAATAAAATGTACCTAAAGTTCTGTAAAGTTTAGTTGATGTTATTCATTCATTCATTCATTCATTCATTCATTCATTCATTCATTCATTCATTCAATTTATATGACTTCCAATCTCACATTTGTGATTGTGCTGGCTCACAGTTAAAACATAAACAATAAAAAAATAAACAGTATAAAGAACCAAATGTTAAAAATAATTAAAACCATACAATATAGTCTCTGTGAGAGAATAGAATAGAATAGAATTTTTTATTGGCCAAGTGTGATTGGACACACAAGGAATTTGTCTTGGTGCATGCACTCTCGGTGTACATAAAAGAAAAGATACGTTCATCAAGAATTCTAAGGTACAACACTTAATGATAGTCATAGGGTACAAATAAGAAATCAGGGAACAATCAATATCAATATAAACCATAAGGATACAAGCAACAAAGTTACAATCATACAGTCATAAGTGGAAGGAGATGGGTGATGGGAACGATGAGAAGGTTAATTGTAGTGCAGATTTAGTAAATAGTTTGACAGTGTTGAGGGAATTATTTGTTTAGCAGAGTGATGGCGTTTGTCTAGCTGTTCTGATGTGCAGTGCTTTATAGCATTGTTTGAGGGTAGGAGTTAAAACAGTTTATGCTCACGATGTGAGACGTCTGTAAATATTTTCACAGCCTTCCTTTTGACACATGCAGTATACAGGTCCTCAATGGAAGGCAGGCTGGTAGCACAAGATGTTCAAAACAGCATAGCCATTATCATATGAGTTTATTGATGTCCAAGGTTGTTCAAGCTCTTCTGGAGGGCCATCAAGGACAGGCCCAGCCTTGGGAAAGGATGTGGGAATGATGTTTTATAGGGTGAATGCAGCAGCAGCAAAGGCTTTCTTCCTAAAGCCCATCAAATGATAGTCTAGAATAAAAGATCTGTAAGAAGCCATTTCTGCTGGACTTGATGGGACACAGAGATATCACTGAGATGTGGTAGTCCCTCAAATAACCCAGCCTTGCACCAGGTAAGGCTTTGTGGTTATCAAGCCTACTTTGAATTGCCTATCAGGAAGCAAATTGGACCAGGAAGCAAATTGGTAGACAGTGCAGCTCACAGAACTGAGATGTAATATGTGCAGATCTAGGTATATATGTCACTGCTTATGCCACTGCATTCTGTACCAACTGAAGCTTTTAATATTTGCTATTAAATTGCTAATTGTGACGATCATTTCCTTTTAAAAGGCCAGCCTAAATGCACACCCATTTTCTAAATTTAGAAGAGGTGGGAATGGAATCTGAGAAGCAAGGGTGAGGTGCTTTGCCCTCTCCCCCTATTGTGGGTCTTTCTGGGAAGGAATGGAAGTCATATGCAAGAAAATAAGTCTTTTAGAGACTGGGTGTTTTGAACTGGTCAGAAAGGCAGCTTTCTTGTCATTCAGAAATCCAGGTGCATATCGCTGTCCTGATACTACCAAATGCTTCAAACTACTGCTGCTGTGAATGACACAAGGAAATGCACCATGGCTCTCAAAAAAATTCCTGGAAATATTCATCCTCCTATCATGTAAATCAAAAGGGCATCTGCAGCAATATTTTCAGACCACAGACTGAAGTTGCCATGTAGAGCAGAGGTCTTCAAACTTGGCAGCATTAAGACTTGTGAACTTCAACTCCCAGAATTCTCCAGCCAGCATCGCTATGCTGGCTGGAGAATTCTGGGAGTTGAAGTCCACAAGTCTTAAAGCTGTCAAGTTTGAAGACCTCTGACTTAGAGAGAGATGACTGATTTTTGTTAAAAGTTTTGAAATAGTGAGGAGAAAGGTTTGTACCTGCCCATAGAAAATTCCCCTTGACTTGATTTTTGAAGGTGTTTTTCCCCCCCTTAACCTACAAAGGGTGGATTTGTTTTAGGGATAAGGTGGCTTTTAGAACAGAAAATATAAATAGAGCAGACATAATGAAAACAGCAACAACTACAACGCCAAAATGCAGCTACTTATTATTATGGTTGGTTTTTAGTTCCAGGCAAGAAGTCTTGTTTTTAATGCACACTTTGTTGTACATTTTAAATGCATATTTTGTTCTGCCAATATTATGGAGTAAAAAGCCATTTGTTGTTATTCTTCAGTCTCCAAGTTATTTCTGAACTGGATCATGGACCACAGCATGCTAGATCCCACCCTCCATCCTTCACTGTCTCTCAGAGTCTGCCCAAACTCATCCTCACTTCATCAATGACACTATTTAACAATCTCATCCTCTGCCGTCTCTTTCTCCTTTTGCTTCCAATCTTTCCCAACATCACAGTCCTTTCCAATGAAGTCTTTCTTCTTATTTGGTGGCCAAAATATTTGAGCTTCAGTTTCAGTATTTACCCTTCCAAAGAACAGTCAGGGTTGATTTCCTGAGAAGCCATGGTAAATCTACAAATTACAGTAACAACAACACAACAACAATGAATAATTATTCAGAGTCAGCATAGCCACCATTGGGAACCTAAGAATTATAAGCTCTATTCAGATACTACAGGTTGAGATGACTCACCCCGTGAATACTCCCAGGGAGTGATGGCTATCAGTGATATCACTGATACTGATATAAGAGTCTCTCATGTACATTCAGCTTAATATGCAGGAGAGATTCCTTCACACATACCATAGATTGTACAAAAGTTTCCACGTGAGTAACTATCCTGCTATGGGTTCAGGCTGATATTGAAGCCTGTATAATTGTGGATGTGGCAGTTTTCTTCCTGCTGACATTCTTCCTGGATATGGAACGTTTATAATATTTATAATTTATAATATTTCAATTAAATAGGGGAAAGGACTTATCAGGAACATTTTCAAGATTGGTAACACTAATTTTGTTAGCCCAAATAGTACACTAGTTCTATTATATATCAGCAACCAAGAGACAGTTTCAATATAAAATCTAAGTGACTGTCAGATCAGCATTATTCATCCATGAAGCAATTCATTCAGCAGTTCGTTTTGAGATTAAGACCTAAGAACTGAGAACTTCACCCAGTTCCCACAATTAGCAAATGAAGAAAAGACCAAATGAATACAACTCAAATAAATTTAGGAGCAATCTCTAGTCAACACAAGCAATATCAATGCACACAAATGCAGATGAACACATTAATACATGTAATTCAGCTATTTCAATTCCAGAAAGTTCTAAGAATAAGAAGGCGTAAGAAGTGAACGAACTAATCTTAGCTAGTTATACATAATTTTATTTCAGTTGGTGATGATAACAGATGAGTTAAATCCAAATTTTCATGCAAGAAATGAGTTTGGGGAAATGAAATATTCACTTTCACAAGAGAGATATCCAAAGGTACAAATGTTCCAATCCTGGTAGGTAATCTATCCTGGTTCATGAGTCTGATCATTCAGTCAGTCTTCAGGTTTATAAAGAAATATGAGGGAATAATATTGTCTTAGTGAAAAATGAAAAGTTGTGTCAGAAGTGAGAACATTTTAATAGGTTTCTTTCTCACATTCAGTTAATTTGAGTGAAGGATTCTTTGTTGGTGATATATAAACTATTATGGGTAGGGAGTGTTTTTAATTGTAAAACTAAATAGATAATATTTTTCTATAAAAATGTGAACATTTGAGAAGCAAATTATTTTTAAGTATGCCATTTTTACCCAAAGAGGAAAAGCTTTGCTGTTTTAAAATAACATATATGAAGATGAAAATAAAATAATGGTTCATTGTCCTACCCAAGTAGGCTATCTTTGTGGAAAGGGGAAAAAAACCCTTCTCATTTTCACAACTACACTGACTAAAAGGCAGTTACCTAGCAACATTTCATTGTGTTTACAACATTTCATCCAATCTGAGCTCACAGATGTGCTCCTGAAGCTAATATACATACATCATGCAGCCCCTCCTGTTTTGATGAAGAATATGAGCAGTATTAAGCAGATTATGAACTGCTTTCTATATAAACAAATTAAATAAAATGAATACAAATTCAGTATTCATTGGAAATATCTTTCTAAAAATTTACAGTATGTTGTCAGGCACTTAAAAGCAGCCTTCAGTAAGTTGAGCATGCTTCTAAGTATGAGAAATTCTGGAACTGCAGCCATGTTATGTTCACATTACTCACCAATTCATGGTTGGATTGCTGAAAACACCTTAGTCTTCCTTATGTGTGTGTCAATATTACAAAGAGTATCCACAGAATCTTATCGTTTCATCAGAATGTCAGAATTGTGGCACAAGAGTCATCATTTGTATATGTCTGTATGACTTCATAAAATATATGCTAATGGGGCTGAGCTTGGCATCATGATGCTCATTTCATCATCTACACCCACCCCATGGATGGCCTTGTATACTAATTACAATACATTGCTTAGAAAAGAGTGGGGATGAGGACAAAAAGTTCTAAATCTATTCACCTGTTTAATATAATTATAAGTTGCTTCCATCCATACTTCCAGCCAAAGGAACATCTAATGTATGGTGCACTGCCATTGACTTCAGCTGTGAGAGGCAGTGAGAGATAGCACATCATTATAACAGCCAAGGTGGCACAGTGATTAGAGTGCAACACTGCAGGCTACTTCAGCTAACTGCTAGCTGAAGTTCGACAGTTCAAATCTCACCAGCTCAAGGTTGACTCAGCCTTCCATCCTTCTGAGATGGGTAAAATGAGGAGCCAGATTGTTGGCAATATGCTGACTCTGTAAACTGCTTAGAGAGGGCTGTAAAAGCACTATGAAGCAGTATATAAGTCTAAGTGCTATTGCTATTTGTCCATTCTGCCACGACATGAAAATGCAAATAGCCATAGTAACAACATGTCCCCATCATGTCCTCCAACTTTCTGCATCCTTCATCATAAATTATGGGTTAGAAGTGTCCCATTATATGGGCTGGTTTTTCAGTTATATTGATGTGATGTTCACAGAACCAGTTCATAAAAAGCCAGGTTCAAATGCGGACCTTATGACAAACATGTAGTTCTTTATTATATAATACTCTGTTGTGGGAAAGAAAGTATAAATTCCACCTAAAAGATTCATATCATGAGGCACAGCAGAAATATTTTTTCATAAATGACTATTATTAGAATATTCCTATCTAAATCAGTTTATTTTATATCGGTTTAGCCATTTACCAAAAACTCAAAGCTTGTGCATTCAAACATTTCCTCTGCATCCCTTTCCTTCCCTGCTGCCACAAGTCCAGCTTCAATATTTACTGACCAAAAAATATTATTTTCTTGGAAAAATACGTAAATCTCCTTTCTCTTCTCCCCCCCCCCCTATCCTTCTAGCAATAGAAGTCCACAAATTTGCAGAATTTGTTCCAAATAGTTACCCAGTTTTTGTACAAGGGAACATCCATTTTCCCTACACAGTAAAACAGAATTCTGGAAAAACCCTGAGATTTGTGATGACCAAGCTGCCAAAAGGACTGCTGATCTCACCACTTACGGCAGGAGAAATAATAAAATTGGTGGCTATGGTGGGGAAGCTGTGCTGCAAATGTACTTTGATAAATTGATGGAGAATTTCTCCTCGCCCTGAGAAATTGTTTGAAATGACGCTTCTAACTTCCCTGTTCACAAATATGGGAAAGAAATCTGGGAGGCCGTTTGCACATAACACTGTTTTTGTTGCGTTTCTGACCAGCGGGATAGCTCTGGATAGAGACTCCCTAGCTCTATTGTAACTTTGCCTTAATCCTGATTGCTGTACCTCCTGATATGAGATCTTGCCTTGATTTGAAAAATTGAGCTCCTCCTCTCAATACCTTGAATCAAAATATTAAAGCAGTCAAACTCAGGGGTGTCAAACTCAAGGCCCGTGGGCTGGATCCGTCCCGCAGGGTGCTTAGATCTGGTCCATTGGGCTGCCCTGGAAACAGTGAAGGACCGACTCACAGTGCCTCTGCCAGAGGAAACAGAGCTTGGGAGGCTGCTACAGCCTCTTGCAACCCTCTTCCAGCAAAAATGGAGCTCGGGAGGCCTCCCTAGCTCCATTTTCGCTGTCAGAGGGTCACAGAAGGCTGTTGCAGCCTCCCAAGCTCCGTTTCTGCTGGCAGAGCACTTGGGCCACCACAAGCGCCCTTACATGAGTGACATCGAGTTGGCCATGCCTACCTTGGTCATGCCCACCTGGTCCCCAAGGTCAAACACAACCCTGATGCAGTCCTCAATGAAATTGAGTTTTACACCCCTGGTCTAGATGGCTGCTTTCTCCATGGAAAATGGATGTCTGCACCTATGTAATTCTCATACCCAAAGCTCCTTCAAGCAGATAGATTGCAACAGCACAACCGGTCTGATCCAGCACTTGAATGAGAAGAACCATTTCATCTGATGGTGCAACTTCAAAAGGGCCTTCAGTCAAAACTTCACTAAAATGAGCTTATGATGGTCTGCATAGCCCTATTGGCTCACCGCATATTTGGCAATTCTTGCATGTTGATTTTGTTCCAGATTTATCTGGAGTTCTCTTGATTTCTTGTGATTCTACCAACATCCTTTCTACTTTATGTAAATGCTTCAAATCCAGACACAGATTTCATTCCTTAACTCGTGATAAACAAAACAAAAACAAAACAAAACCTCACTTAAGTTATAACAAGTGGTAATGGCAACAAGAGTCAAAACAAATTATAACAATTAGCTGTCTTTTTTTTTTTTTCCGATTATGCATTACAACCATTCATTGTGATGTGGAAGAACATTGGCAAAAACTATTATCTCAGCAGATGGCAGCAACTAGCACAAGTTGGCAGATCTTGGAAGCTAAGTAGAGTCTGCCCTGGTTAATACTTAGATGGGAACAACCTTGGAATTCCAGTGTTGTAGGCTAAACTGGGAAGATGGGAAAAAAATTCTAAAGGCAATGGCAAACCACTTCAATAACAATGATGAGGAAACTGCCTAGCTTCAATCAGCAGACTCTGAGCATAAATCAGGGGCATTTCAATCCATAGTTTACCTTCAAAAAAAAAGTTCTGTTGTATACATGGCATGATTTCAAGCCCTTCCAAAAGCGATCAGCAGGTGGCGGTAGTATTCTGTCCATTGCCTCCTTATCCAAAGAGCATCCTTTTCCCCTCTCTAACAACCTATGGTTTGGTTGTACTCAAGGAATGGTTCTGTCCTCTGGGTCCTTAGCATTCAGAGCTGTGTTTAAAGGACAGACCATCCAGTGCATGAATATCTTTGGTAGGCTTTGACATCATTGCAAGAATTTAAACAAAGAGCCTACAACCGGTAAAACATTTTTTTTTACCAAAAACTTCAGGCAAAATCGTTACCATAGCTATTTACAATTACTTTTTTGGTGGTCAAAAGAGCTTACTAACCACTTGACAATCATTTCATCATCTCAAATTTACCAGCAGACTATCCAGAGCAATTTTCTTGGCTTTTCTGATTAACAGTATTGATTATGAATACATTTTTTTTTCTCTTGAGGAAATTTTCTCCATAAAATCAAGGCTGTAGAGAATCGCCTTTATGCAGCAACCTGTTCTCATAAACCCAAAAATCTACTGTGTTCCCTATTTTGGCGGTGAGAAGGTCATTATTTAACCCATTTTACTCTTTAATCCTCTATTTTTACCATCTATGTTTCCCTGATTAGTCAACTTAACATACAAACTCTTATAATTTCTTAGTATCACTTTGTCCTCCTTATTTATGCAATATTTTTTCTTCTCTACTTCTTTCCTTTCCTTAGGTTATGTTGTTTAGAATTAGTGCACTAGCCCTTATAGTAAGGCAGGACTTCCTAATCAAACTATTTTGTATTCCAGGAGAAACTCCTGGATATTTTTAATACTCAGCTCAGCAGGCTTTATTGTTCACTATCTATGACTTTTGAATGACATTTTCCCTATTTTTTATTTATTTATACTGCAGCTTTATAAATTTTTTTTACACTTTTTTAAATGTAAAAGGTGGTATACATACCCAATGCTTCTTTCTCCTTTTATTTTCCACACAACAACAACATGTTAACAGAACAGATAACAGATTAAGAGAGATACACAGCTGAAAGGGACCTTATAGGTCATTTAGTCCAACCCCGCCCCCCCCCACGCCCCCAAGCAGAAGACCCTACACCATTTCTGACAGATGGCAGTCCAGCCTCTTCTTGAAAACTTCCAGTGATTAAACTTCCACAACTTCTGAAGGCAAGCTGTTCCATTGGTTGGTCTCACTGTTGTTTCAATAGCACGAAAGCCATCAGGCTGAGCCAACAATAAGCAGTTATCATTATCACTGTTACTGCCCGAGAAAGCTAAAAATATCCAGGTGGATTCAAGAGGATGGCTGAGGGAAGCTGCTCTCAATAATAAGGCCCATCCGATGTCCACCACCTGAACTGGTTGCCTTCTGGTAGGGTTGACATTGCCCAATTCTCCCTTTCACATCTGTGTTAAAACTCATTCAGTTAAAAATATTCAGACCAACAATCTAACACCACCAAGGGGGAATTATTCTGTCTCCAAATAAGGAGTAAATTTATTATAGAAAGCCTGAAAGGATTTGGTCTCTCAATGAAATCAGACCAGATTCACTGAGCCCATTCAACACCCAGAATTGGTTTTCAGAATTTTATTTAGCAGATGCAAGTTAGAAAAATCAGATGTACTTTTAGCTACATTTATAATGGCACTGTCTCTTTAAAATGACCTTTTCTGACTCCAAACTAGTTATTTCCCCTCTATCCTAAATTTGTAAGCCAAACTCATAGTTTAATAAAACCCTCTGGCATTCAGGCAGCCAGGCATTCAGCAGCATGGTTGTAAGGAGTAAAGATATTACCACTGTTTCATAGTTAAACAATGTTATTAAAATGACCTCTAACCCTTGATCATTTAATCCAGAGCTGTCCAATCTTGGCAATTTTGTGGATTTCAACTCCCAGAATTCCCCATGAGCATGGCTGCCTGGGGAATTCTGGGATATTAAGTCCACAAATCTTCAAGTTACCAAGATTGGACCCTGCAGATGTAATCCCTCAAAAAGTAACGTCCTTCTCTATGGGGCAAGGGGACAGTTTCATAACATTAGATGTGTCCAGTGATCCAACTATAGAAAATGAATGTTAACATTCCTGCAGTCGTTGGAATAAGCAATGAGAACAATCCTTGTCTTTTTTACACAGATACAAGGAGAGCTGATAGGGTAGTTATTCTAAGATGAAACTTCTTGTGTTGTGTCTTTAAAGGTCTCTATTCCATCTTGTTGTATGTGTTATGGTGAAGTGCTGTCAAACCAGCATCTTGGTACATCACACCTCCTGTAATAAACCTAATAAACCATACAGTCTACTCACAAAAAGATGAGCATTTCAAGCCATTCACAGTTGCTTAATAGTGAGATAGCAGCATATCAAGTTAATTTTTATCTATCTGTCTATCTATCTATCTATCTATCTATCTATCTATCTATCTATCTATCTATCTATCTATCTATCTCTCTCTCTCTCTCTCTCTCTCCTGGGGGATTTTGATGAATTACTCTTCATCAGACCTATGCAACTGGGACAGTGATTATTAAGACCAACAAAAGTTGGCACAAATTGCCCTTGCCTATATCCATGGTTTTTAGATTCCTACTAGTACTTTCAACCTAACACTTTCCTCATAGGATGCTATGAATCTGAACAGAGCTCTAAATGACTTCAGAATATTTATTGTTGGAGTCTATTAATCTGGTTATTCTTTTATCTTTTTCTCCAAGATAATGTGGGAGGTTATCATTATTATGGAAATCTTAGATGAAAAGCAAAACACAGTTCTTTTTATTAGCATTTTAATAGCTTCCTTAAACGTAATTTTTTTTTCAACTTTGTGCCAGTACTCAGTAGGAAAAGCTGTATATTCTAGTAGAGAATTCTATTGAGAGGCATAACAATTGCTGTTATATATCTCAGCAATCTTCCAATAAATAATATAAGACTCTTGTTTGCATTTATCAAAAGTGATCCTTAAGCAAATACCCATATGCAGGAAAAAACCGTGCATATTTATAACTGTAAATTTACATATAACTGCACATAAAATCTGCCATTCCTTTTAAAAATACTTCCTAAGAATTTCCATTAAAATCATCATGTAATTATATTAAAGATACAAAAAAAAAGTGTGTGAAAGAAATGTTCTACAACTGAAAGAGCATTGCTTTGCAAGAATTCTGACATTTTCATTCCTGTTACTTGTAAAAGAATAAAACCTAGTGGGAAAGTGTCCATTATAAATGTCCACAAAAAACATTAAGTGGGTAATAATTCAATTTTAACTATGTATACCAAATTAGAGAACACACACTCTTATAAATATATGGTGGGACAACATAGTGGCATTACATTTGGAACATACAGTAGTTTGAACCAGTTTTTCTAGGTTTTATATTAGCTCAGATATGCCTATATTTGTCTGTGTTTGTATGTATGTGAGGGTGTGCATATACCTTGTGCATATTTTCATATGTATGTATGTGAGGGTGAGGGTGTGCATATACCTTGTGCATATTTTCATATATGAATGCTGCTCTTTTCTGCCTGCATTTCAGTTTGTTAGTAGGTGACATCTTCCTTTTTCTGACTTTTGATCTTCAGACTGGACTTGGACTAAGATAGAAAATATGTCCTAATAGAGACTCTTCTTAAAATGTAGAATCCCTGAATATATATTATATTGATCATTGAGTCCTTAGAGACATTCATTGTTGTGCCATCAGGAATGTTGTTTTTTCATCAGGAATAACAAGGGCCTCTTGTGACTCAACAGACTAATGCAGTCTGTTATTAACACAGCTGCCTGCAATTACTGCAGGTTCTAGTCCCACCAGGCCCAAGGTTGACTCAGCCTTCCATCCTTTATAAGGTAGGTAAAATGAGGACCCAGATTTTTGGGGGCAATAAGTTGACTTTGTATATAAATATACAAATAGGATGAAGACTATTGCTAACATAGTGTAAGCCGCCCTGAGTCTTCGGAGAAGGGCGGGATATAAATGCGAATAAAAAATAAAAATAAATATACAAATAGGATGAAGACTATTGCTAACATAGTGTAAGCCGCCCTGAGTCTTCGGAGAAGGGCGGAATATAAATGCGAATAAAAAATAAAAATAAAAAAAATAAAGAAATATAGGGAACGAAAAGTGGCATTTTACTTAGAAAAGCAGAGTGGTTTTAATCAAATATGGATGGAAAGAGAGCAGACTCCAAATGTACACTATATATATTCCTCTTTGTCAGCTTTATTTCAAATTACAGAAACACAGTTGATCGGGTTCAGCATCTTCTGGATTAAAGGAATTTTTTGCTGTATACTAGGTTGATGTATGCAAAAGCTATCCATTTGGCTTGATTCTCGATGACCATGCTAACATTTCTCTTTTACGGGATGGGTTTAGAAATTACGTCCTGAGTTCTCGATGCAGTAGCAGGAAAAATTATGATATGTCAGGGAAAAAAATACAAAAATCTATTCTGATTCTCTTCACCAAATGGAGTTTTTTTTTCATCTATCATCTAATTTTGAGACAGAACTTAAATTGGTGCTCAGAACAAAAAGCAGTGTGCATTAACTACAGTGTTGTCCAAAATCCTAAGAGATTCTGAGTCATCTTACTTTCAGGAAGGAAGGAATGTAGATTATGGTTTTGGAAGATCTTCCAAAACTCAGGTCATGTTCTACATAGCCCTTTATTTGGTACCTAGTACTGTAACAGCAGGAAAGTGTTGCTATCGTCAAAGAGCTATTGCAGGCAAATCTAGGTCACAACTCTGGATTTCATTAAAGGGACAACTTTAGAAAGGGACACATTCCCTCTTGAGTCACCCAAATCTTTTCTTGGCCACTGTTTTGGCTTCTTCTGTTTTCCCTTTCACTGCAGACAGGCCGTATCGATTAGGGCACTAGGACAATACACAAACTGGGTGGAGAAGTCAAGAAGAAAATCAGAGGGAGAAATATATGTCATGTGGACCAGGGGTCTCCAACCTTGGTCCCTTTAAGACTTGTGAACTTCAACTTCCAGAGTCCCTCAGCCAGCAAAGCTGGCTGAGGGACTCTGGGAGTTGAAGTCCACAAGTCTTAAAGGGACCAAGGTTGGAGACCCCTGCTGTGGACCACTAAGCTTCTTCTATTTGCAGAAAGTGTGTTTTATCTAAGGAGAGTGAACTGGAAGAACTCATTTTGAACCCATCTAATATAAACAGTATTGAAGGAGAGCTCACCTCTCTTTGTTCATTATTGTAAGCTTTGCTTATCTTGACCCAACACTTTGCATTTTATCAAACCATTTGAAATGTCAGCCAGTAAAACAAATTAGTCTAGCAGGGAAATTTGTCACTAGATATTCTCCCATTTACTAACTTACTGCACTGAGTTATGACAATAACAGTCCCTTCAGAAACACATTGTGCAGAACAAAATTCAAAAAACATTTGCAAGATTAAGCACTAATAAGCTATAATTATATGCACTGTGCTGAGAGCAAAGATGAGCATGAACAAAAGGACTATTACACCTCAGCAATAAAGGAATTTAAGAACATACTATGACTGCAATACGACCAACTTTAGTTTAAAAATTATCAACAGAGTGTAATGCATTGTCGTATAAAAAGATTGCTCTATGATACAACCTTTTAGGCACAATGGCATTTATCTGTAGCAACACCCAATTTGTAATTTAATAAAATAAAGTAGTTAGTCATGTTCCAGGCAGAGGTCACATTCCATGAGACCTAAAATGTTAAATTGCTCCAAGGGTGTTCATATAAGGCTATCAAGGGTCCTGTACTATGTCGTAAGTGGTGGCAAAAAGATGGAACCCTGGTGGCACAGTGGTTAGAATGCAATATTTGGGCAAACTCTACCCACAGCCTAGATTTAGAGTCTGATGGGGCTCAAGGTTGATTTAGCCTTCCATTCTTCTGAGGTTGGTAAAATAAAGATCCAGATTGTTGGGAGCAATATGCAAATAATGCTTCTACATTGTAAACCACCCGGAGATTGCTTTAATGTGCTACAGATGTGTGTATAAGCCTAAATGCTATTGGTATTGCTAAAAAGAGAAACAGAGGAAAAATTTGGGAATCTCAGAAACTGGAAGGCACTGGCTAGAATTTCAAATTCTTAAAATCTGAAAGAGAGTTGGGAATTTTTAATTCAAGAGAAGAGGGAAAATCGGAGAGGGGAGGGAACAATCTCAGCAGATGTTAGGGAGAATAGCAATAGTAGTAGCACTTGGAATTATATACCACTCCATAGTGCTTTACAGCACTCTCTAAGCAGTTTACAATGTCAACATATTGCCCCAACAATCTGGGTCCTCATTTTACCAGCCTAGGAAGGATGGAAGACTGAGTCAAACCTCAAGTCCATCAGGATTGAACTCGAGACTGTGGGTTGAGTTATCCTGCAATACTGCATTCTAACCACTGCACCACCAGGGCAGAAACAGAATTCTGTGGCAAAACTATTTCAATTGGGGAGTACCATTTGCAGATTTTTTCCCCCTGGGAAAACAATATCATTTGCACCCAAATCAAGATTTCAAACACAAAGTCCAATTTCCCGGAATGTAGGGGCTCAACAGCTTTCCCCCATATCCCTACCCTGTGTTAGGACTCCAACTTGCAGAATTCCAAGCAATGAAACTTTGCATCACAATATAACACAAATATTAAAAACCGAGTTACATTTTCTTGGAAGATACTATCTTTTGCAAAAGAATAGAAATTGTTTTCTATGGAGCGGAACTTATCTACACTAAATGCAATCTGCCTTCTAGGGAAAACCTTAAAGAAAACAATATGAAGCTCCTCTCTACCTAGATTTGGGTAATGGTTCCCTGAAAATAAATGAGTTAAAAAAAAAAAAAGAAATGGTTAAGAAAAACGCATGACTCACATGGTTCATATTAACACAAAGAAACAAATGGCCAACAAAATAATGTTTGTGTTTGTTTACTTAAGTTATTACCCTTCAACTAAAAGCTTCAAAAGGTTTATATATCATTTATGTTTACATCAAATGCATTGATACACCAACTGAAGATATAGTTAGTTTATGGTTCACTGAAATGTGCCAATCTAAATTGAATTAATTGAGTTAACTATTATTGTTGTTGATCTGATTTGGAGGACAATGACAGAATAACCAGGAAGCTAAACCATTCCCTCCCAAGAATCTTATTACAAAATAAATAAATAAATGAAGATTTCCCTATCATGCAATCTGTTTTTTAGTCTCGGGAATTATTTTTACTTTTGCTTTTGACTATTCCATTTTAATCTTTTTGATTCAATATTCCAGAAAGTCCTTAAGTCTTGGTTATGTTGTCAGGCCTGGCAATCCAACACCAAAAATGAGTTGGACATTTTTATCTCCCTCTCCTGCAATTTGTGTCTTTCACTTTGTTATAATATATAAATAATTATAATATATATAAATAATACTTGTTTCTTTTTATTTTTTGTTTGCATTTGTTGGCTGCCCCAAATTGTCTTCATTAATATGGACAGCTATATAAATTTAATAAATAAAGAGAATCCCTATCTGGTTCTACTTTTTTTTACAAGTCTACAATCTAACAGCCTTTCATATTTAGTTCTGAATTCTACACTGAATTTCTATACATACAGTCCACAGATATCCACAGTCTTAACCTCTTTTTATTTTATCCCTATTTAAGTCTACTTCTTTTTAAATTCAACTATACCCAGTTGATTAGGTGCTGGGTAGAGGGCTGGTATTGTCATCTTCAACACTTCCCAAAGGCCACTGTTAATCCTCCCCAAGTGGTAGTGATTGTTGTTGCCTTTCAGGATTGCCCCTTGCTAAATTCTTTCCCTTGCCAACACTTAGATTTTGGAGTTTCAGCCTTCGGGGACTCTTCTGTTCTGTTACCATCCTTTACCACTATTTCTTGAGGGTTTCTGGAACCAGTTACATCACTGTCTCACTGGCATATAATATGGCAGAGAGTGGCATGTTTCATTTACTATAATAGCTGATTTTTGCTAATATTCTGCTCTATTCCTGTTCAACCTATGGGGCTTGTCAGCTGCTTCTGTCAAGATACTACTGCTCTGCTGATGATCCCACAAACTTCTGTCCTTAATCCTTAATCCTTGGCTCAGTGCCAGAGCTTTCAGCTCTTTCTTTCTTATTTATTTATTTATTTATTTTCATTAATTTTTCACATTTTTAAACCACCCATCTCCCTCAAAGGACCAAGGGATTCTTCCTTCTTCAACTTTTCCTTTTCTGTCTTTTTTTTCTCCACCATACTTCCTTCTTCAGCCAATTTCTTTTCTAAAGGAAAACATGTACCAGCTACTCATTTTTGAAATGACATATTAATTGAGGATTAATTCATTATTCATTCTTTACTCTATTTCTTCTTGTTTTACCACATGAGCTTCTTACATAAACAATAACCTCTGCATTCAATTTTCTTTTGTGTTTCTGTTGACAGATCCAGTTTGCCCTTTATTTATTTATTTAACAAATTTTATAGCTGCCTTCTCAATGTGACTCTGGGTGGAATACAATTAAAAACAATAATGTGTGTGTAGATAAAACTGGGAAGAAACATTCCCAATTTAAAATGGTTCCATGCCATGCAGGATTTTAAAATTGAAAACCAGTACCTTGAATGCACCCAGAAGAAAATGGATACCTCCAGATTATGCACCAGATCAGTCTGGGTCATGGCCACCTCATCCAATACCACAGATGGTAAAATCTAGGATCCAGAAGACTCCCAAACCCAGATTAAACTCAGATTTGGTAGGGTTCATCTGAAGCCTGTCATTCCCTATGCAGACCCTACAGCCTCCTTACACATAGGTTTCACAGGACAGGATATCAGCAGTATCTTTAAATTTGCTATATAACATGTCAGATTATTCATGAACTGGCAGATACTTAGTAACAAGATCAGCCAATGAATAGGCATAGCAACTAAGTCAGTCAATGGGAGCTGAGACAGACTGGAGCCAGGGCAGGTCTTAGTCTGCAGTTTCTGAGTCTGTGTAGAAAATTGAAACTGAAACTAAGCAGTCTGTGCAGGCTTTTCTGCTCTGCTGAAATGAAACTAACTGTTCTCTCCTATCTTGTGTTCTGCATGTGACTTCTACCACATTGAAGAATCAACTATTGGTATTGTATATATATTCTTGTATATAAAGAAGTTAATTAATCTTGCTGAATCAGTTTATTTGTGTGTGCTTCTGGATTTGATTTTTGCAAGAAACTCTGACATAACAGGGTACCATCTGTATACAATAATAGTTCACCCAATGGTGACAGAAGATATTGCCCTATGGCTTCACACATAGGTTACACAGAAGAGGAGAGATTATTGCAATCCACAAATAGCCAGCTGGGATTGCAATAAGGGCAGAGACACAAGCCACCATAAGGTAGGCCTTAATAATTTATTTACTTTCATTTATTTTCTGCCAAGTTCATTCTGTCTCGACCACCATCAATGCCACAGACATCTCCTTTCCCATTTCATTACCCAAAACTCCTCTGTAAACCATAGAGTTTGACAGGATCCAAACAAGGGGAAGAGTTTGCATGGGTGTGATCTGATCTAAAGCCTTGTGTCAGATTTGGAAGCCATATTAGGCTGGAAGCTTCTGTGCTGCCATTTTCTCATGTGGGGAAAGTAGGAGGGGGGATTTAGTAGAGGGGTTTCTAGATGTAATAGCATTATTCCTGTTGGTCAAGGTCAGGCCAATCCTGCATCTGGAGAAGGAGTGGTCAGACTGCTGTCTCGAGATGGGACGGATGGTGATTGGAGCATGTGATTGACTGAGGAGTGAGGGGATGGTTTGGGGTTTTTTGATTTACTGAGGAAAAACCCGGACCTCTCAGATTCAGGTTTTCCCAGATGTGCCAGTTTACCTATTCTAGTAAATAGAACTTTGAAAAATGCTTGCTTCAGAGTTTTTACTTGGAGTTGGGGTCTTTTCTGGAATGCTGACACCTTGGCTGCTCTTTCATTTCAGGCAACAGCCAAGAACATAGCTGGATCATGCATCAGATTGTCAGGAATAACTCCCATCTCTCTCTATCTGGCTGCATTAGTTGTGGGGAAAGACCAATCTAAGAAGTTCTGCTTCCATACATCAGAAGTCAGCGCTAGAAAATCTCATGGCTACCAGGACCTGATGTGACTATGATACATAAGCCCGTGAAGGCTCCCTCAACATCATGTCACTGCTCTAACACTGCAATAAGGGCAGGGGTTATGCATCTGTCCTTGTTCTTCTTGACTTGTCAATGGTTTCAATATAGTTGACCAAGGGATCCTTCTGGATTGGCTCTACAAATTGGAAGTGGGTGTCACAGTATTGTACTCCATTGTTCCTCTAGTTGGGGTGATTACCAGAGCCAGATTGAGGTTATGTTCTGAATAGGGCCCTGGATAGGCCCATGGCTGTCATGGTGGTTATGAACTCTTATGCTATCTCAGAACCCATCACCAGGGAAGACAAATTTAACTCTCTCAGAACCATAAGTCTGGGAAATGCCACCTCCTCAAAATCAAAAGAATATTTTTCAAAATTTGTTTATTTTTGTATTCCTTCAATCAGAGTTCTGCAAGTTGATTTTCCAGAAAAACTTAGAAATCAATTCCCTCTGTTCACACTTATCTTGTTGTCTTTTCCTTTGTATGGAGAACAATGGCAAAATTATTTCAATTGTAAACCACAGATGGAATCTTTACATATGTATTACCTAAGTAAGGCAAATAAATCTAGTAAATAAATAAAAAACCTCAGTTGCAAATCGCATCCATGTTTTATTATTTCTCCAATTACACCATCTACACCTGCAGCCTTACCCTTTTTCAACATTCTGACAACATAAATGCCTTACTAATTCATTCATAAATTAATTGATGTCATAATGAAAAAGTAAGAATGTAATGATTTTCCAGGAAAAGTATTCAGGAATTTTGAACATATGTGCTTAATGATGGCCATGATAAACTATTATCTTCTATATAATAATGGCTTTTGAAAAAGAGAGAACAGGGCCTTTAACTTATTTCTGCTTCATATTTCCATACTTTATTTCTCCTTTATTTATAATAGTTATAAACAGAGGATTTAAAACAAAAAAAGAACCTTCATATAGAGAAACATTTTTGTTTGTTTGTTTTCAAGATGTGTTGCAAACTAAAAAAAGAGACAGGTGATAAAATATAATAATTAGCACAAGAAAACAGTATGTAAATCACCATCACATCCTAGCATAAGCAATTAAAATGTAGAAAATGAAGGCACTGAAGTGTTAAAAAATCATAATTTTCTCATTCTGTCCACTAGCCTGCAGGAGAATCAATTCTGGTCATCCACTTCTTCACCTAAGTCATATAGGACAGCTCAGTTACTTCAGCCTATATCCTCAAAGAACATAGGTGATAAATTAAAAGAGTGTTAACATCAAAACCATGAGAAATGTTTATGCTGCACTTGACACAGAATTTCTCACAACACAATCTTCCGGAAAATATATCTGAGAAGAAAATGAAACACTGCAAACTGTGCCTTTAGCTCCAAAAATGGGATAGCTGACTCCAAAGCATACACTGGTCAATAGCACAGAAAATTGAATACCAATAACTAAAGTGTTCTAACTCAACCTACTGTATTTCAAAGTCCTACAAGTTAGAACTCAGTGGAAGCATGGTATAGAATAACATGCTTTTGGAGTTGCTTTGCTCATCCAGCAAATATGAGATTGTGTGTATTTATTATAAATAGTAGGACCAAAGGTGTTTTGTCAGGAGGTATGTTATATGTTTGTACTGGTTTTGCTTCAAGGACCTTGGTCTGGCAGCCATGATTGAAACCCTCACATTAGAAGGAGATTCTCTATCATCCAGGTCATGGTTGTCCCAAAGGTGCTTTTTTTTCAAAAGGCACCTTGTTTTACTTATTTATTTATTTATTTATTTAAATTTTTATACCGCCCTTCTCCCGAAGTACTCAGGGCGGTGTACAGCCAAAAATAAAAACAGCAAGTATACAAAGTTAAAATATCAATTTAAAATACCTATTCAATAGTGGCCGAATTAAAACTGTCAGATTGACCTAACCTAAAATACCCCATATAAAATTACAAAGGATTAAAACTTTAAAATTTGGAATTTAAAAAATCAGTCAGTCCAGTCCCGCTTGAATAAATAAATGAGTTTTTAATTCCCGGCGAAAGGTCCGAAGGTCAGATATTTGGCGCAAACCGGGGGGAAGGTCGTTCCAGAGTGTAGGTGCTCCAATAGAGAAGGCCCTCCCCCTGGGGGCTGCCAGCCGGCATTGCTTGGCGGACGGCACCCTGAGGAGACCCTCTCTGTGAGAGCGTACGGGTCGATGGGAGGCATAAGGTAACAGCAGGCAGTCCCGTAAGTACCCGGGCCCTAAGCCATGGAGCGCTTTGAAGGTGGTAACCAAAACCTTGAAGTGCACCCGAAAGACCACAGGTAGCCAGTGCAGACTGCGCAGGAGCGGTGTTACCCGGGAGCAATGAGGAGCTCCCTCGATCACCCGCGCAGCTGCATTCTGGACTAACTGGAGTCTCCGAGTGCACTTCAGGGGTAGCCCCATGTAGAGAGCATTGCAATAATCCAGGCGGGAAGTGACGAGAGCATGAGTGACAGTGCATAAGGCATCCCGGTCCAGAAAGGGACGCAACTGGCGGACCAGGCGAACCTGGTAGAAGGCTCTCCTGGAGACGGCCGCCAAATGATCTTCAAACGACAGCCGTCCATCCAGGAGAACGCCCAAATTGCGTACCCTCTCTGTTGGGGCCAGTGACTCGCCCCCAACAGACAGCAGCGGTTGCAGCTGACTGTACCGGGGTGCCGGCATCCACAGCCACTCCGTCTTGGATGGATTGAGTCTGAGTCTGTTTCTTGAAGACATTTTGCTTCTCATCCAAGAAGTTTCTTCAGTTCTGAAGTTTTGAACTTCTGTTCTGAACTTCAGAACTGAAGAAGCTTCTTGGATGAGAAGTGAAACATCTTCAAGCAAAACAAGAAAGTCGAGTTACCTTTTGAAAGAAAACACCTTTGGAACAACCATGACCTGGATGACTGAGAATCTCCATAGACATAAGTAGTAGGAGTTTTGAACATTTAAAGAAAAGACTCTAAGTTAATTTTCATATTTTTTCATGAATATTCAAATGAAATCGATGCTTCAATTTTCTAACAGAATTATAGAATTTGTATGATTCAATGAAATTGTATTGATAAAGGTTGCAACCTCACCTAGTGACAATGACTAAGCTATTGCTCTGCTAGAATCTCATTGACAATAAACATCTAGATTTGATATCAGTCACAAGATATACACTAACTTAGTCCCTGATTAATAAACCATATGCACATTTTCTAATGGGCGATTCAGTTTGATTCAAACTGATTAAAGGGATCAGAGCCCCTCTTTGAGAGAGATAGGCAGTTTAGAAATATGAAAAATAAATACCGTATTTTTCGGAGTATAAGACACACCTTTTTCCCCAAAAAAAGAGGGTGAAAATCTGGCTGTGTCTTATACTATGAATGTAACCCCATCCAGCTTCTCAAACGGAGGTTTCAGAGGCTGAAAAAAAGCATCAGAAACAAAGCCCGCAAACAGAGCTTCACGGAACTTAGAAAAAAAGCCCCAAAAAGAGCTTCAGAAAAAAAGCCCCCAAATAGAGCTTCAGAAAAGAAGCTCCCAAACAGAGCTTCAGAGGCTTTTTTTCTGAAGCTCTGTTTCAAAATTTCAGAGGCTTTCAGAGGCAGAAAAAGTTTTTTCTGAAACAGAGTTTCAGAGGCAGAAAAAAAAGCAGAAAAAAAAGCAAGGCACAGAGCTCACAACCAAGGAAACTGTTGCTAAAATTCACCTCTGGAAACAGCTGATTGGGGATATTCCAGGAGGCCAATCCACCTGCCAATCATCTTTTTTCTTATTTTCCTCCCCAAAAACTAAAGTGCATCTTATACTCCGCTGCATCTTATATGCCGAAAAATATGGTAAAACAAACAAACAAACAAATATCAAATATTTTCAAATTGATTCAGAGACTTATGAAAATATGATTCAAAGATTCCAAGAATGTGTTGTTGTTCGTGCAGTATCTCAAACATGAAATTTTGGTTCCATATATGGAGAAAGAGTGTGTGTGTTTATGTATGTACGTGTGCATTTTGAATGGCATGATAGTGTTTGAATCGCTAGCTACTGAGTTTATCACTTCCACATACCATGCCTATCAAAGTACTTGGAGAATAAATGCTCCCTGTATATGTCTCCCTCTTCCAGTATAATTTATTGTGGAAGATTTTCCTGGTAGGAGGAAGAGAGAGAGAAATAAATCTATTATTACTTTTTGTGTGAGTGCCTCTGGTCGTATTTTTGCTGTTAGACTATCACATATATAAGACCATTTCTTTAACTCATGCTTTATTATATTTGCAGCCACAATAGCAGATACATTCTCACACTTACACAAGTGATACGCAACATTTCATTTCATAGCCAATGACTCATGCAACCAACCCAAAACAGCAACAGGTCAGAGAACATGGACTTTTCTATTTTTAGTAGAGCTTTATTTTTAAATAATTTTTGAAAGTAGCTATTTTTATACTGGAATAGAACACTTTCTGTGATAGCTTGGCACAAATGTTTTATATTTGGATGGTGCTTTGTTATTTTTCTTTAAAGATGTCAGGAAATTTATCCTTTAATTCAATGTTGGATATCTTTTTGTTAAGCTTCCATCCATTTCATCTTGTCTCGCCCTCAGGGGTTGACCCCCTGCTCTCTGTAATAACCGCTCAAATATTGGAAGACTGCTATGTCACCCCTATTCCTTCTTTTCATTAGACTAGACATTCCTAGTTCCTGCATTCATTCATCAAACAGTCTAGACTCCAATCCCCTAATTGCTGCTCTCTATACCCTTTCTAGACTAGAGTCTCAACATCTTTTTTGTATCGTGGTCACCAAAACTGGATGCGGTATTCCAGTTGCGATCTTAAAGATAGGGATAAAAGAGAAAGATATTTTCTCTTTTCCAGTCATTTAGAATTTGGGTAGTTCTCTTATCTTTCTAGGGGGGGAAATGATTGTTATTTCTGGTAAATATTGACTCAGACATGGAGATGGGGAAAAAGCCATTAAATCCCCCTTCTTTTTAAATATGTTATATATTTCCAGCGTATTAGAATTTTGGTGGCTAATTGCTCTATTAGAAGATAATGTTTAATAAATTGCAAGTTGATGAATTATTTGTTCATATATATGCAAAATATAAAACAAAAGTAAGTAAAATGCCCCTTTTTGAGAATCTATTGCCCTTTTGAAGATGATAGATAGATAGATAGATAGATAGATAGATAGATAGATAGATAGATAGATAGATAGATAGTTGGTAGGTAGGTAGGTAGGTAGGTAGATAGATAGATAGATAGATAGATAGATAGATAGATAGATAGATAGATAGATAGATAGATAGATAAACTGAGTGATAGGCAGAAGGACAAAGATAGAGAGATTCACTGTTTCCTTTCAAAGAACACTGTTTTTCTAATAAACTCTCCTAGCCTTAGGATAGACACAGATAATGGAGATGAGAGTCTATGGAAAACAGCACTTGACTAATAATCATTGTGGGGAAAAACAGATAAAAGAGGGAGTGCTATTACTTAGATTAACATTTGCAGGTGTGGCAATGGAAATGAAAAATCCAGGAAAGGAGAGGAGACATATTTTGACTTTTATATGTTCTTTTGATAGAGTTTGGTGTGGTCTAATGTAGTTTGATTCAGGATTTGATCTAGATGAGAATAATCAAGGGACCTTGGAGATCTTCTGGTCCAACCCACTGCACAATTAGCAGACCCTATACCATTCTGGTTGTCCAATCTTTTCCTAAAACAGAGAAGACAAGCCATTGCACTGATTAAAAAGGATGAAAACAATGAAAGGACTATGCAATACATGCATTTTGAGTGAAGATGAGATGTGTTTAGGGAGAGGAGTTAGTTTGATCTGCCTATGGTAGCCAGATCTTTGAGGATGGCAAGAACATTTTAAAAAGTCTAACCTTAGAACTTTGGATCTAGAACTGCTGAATGTTCTCAGGGCTTCTCTGAGCAGAACAGGAGGTTTGTCAAAATACGGCTTGGTGTAGAAATGAAGCATGCATGAAATGAAGGCAATTCAACCGGAATTTATGAGCATCGCTATATCACTCAGATTCTATCGCAAGATCCCAAAACCCTTTCCTCTTTCTACCAAGAATCTTCTCTACCATATTTACTATTTTCACAGAAGATTATTTAATTCTACAACCAGTTTCATCTAACTCTATTCCCAAACAAGAACATTACAGGCATTTACTTTTTTCATGACTGAAAAGTAGGGCAGGATGGATTAAACCTTGATACCCATTTCTTTGAAATTGGACCAACTTCTTCTTTTTCGAATTTATTGAGTTTGCAAATATCATCCTGTTATTTAAAAAAATAAAATAATATATAAAAGTCACAGTTTTTATGCTAGTCAATAAAAGTCAGGATCTGTTCAAATCTAGTCTGAATAGTTTCTGAATTGAATTTCAAAGTCACTGTGTATCCTTAGCATTTAATTTAAAAAAAAGATGTTTTCACTTCATGCTTTTATTTTTTGTTTAAGTTGTTTTAATATTTGTTTTGAATAACAAAATGTGATCCATAAATATTGCAATAAATAATTAAAAGAGTTATCTTTATGTGTAAAAATCCATAATTAGGGTCACGATAATTTTAAAAAGAGAGAAATAATTTGATCATATCCTAAATATATTTTCTTAAAATTTTAATAATCTCCGTCATTGGCAGTGCCTTCTAATCTTTAATAAAACTAGTAGCTCATTATGATATTCTGTTCTGTTAAATATAATTGTTCATTCAAGGAAAAAAAAAAGATTCCCATCTGTTGTTTTTGTCTGTGCACTTTCTCTCCTTGAATCATTTGCCCTTCTGTTGTGCCAAAAATAATTGTACTTAAACTAGCTCCATAATGAAATGATTGTGTAACTCACCACATTGGAATTTCTTTCTCACATACGCACATAGACACAAAAATCTCTACCGTTCTTACATTGTTTCATTACCGTGGTTAAAAAAAATATATTGAGTTTAATCTCTGTTCATTAATCACTTAGGTGCTGTTTCTCACATTTCAGGTGTGAAGAATCATCCAAAATAATAACAGAGAATGAGACAGAGACAATCAGACTTGTAACCATGGTTGAAATACCACCAATTGCAATTTTCAACCAAGAGAATTTTTGTCCTGTTAGAAGTTTTCTGTGGGTTGAATCAAACCTTCTGAAGGAACCATTCCTTCCCTAGCCTCATAGTTGAGGGCTCACAGATTGGCAGGAAGACATTTCCTCCTTCCAAGACAGCAGCTCTGAGCATTCCAATTGTGCTGCTTGTTTATCTTCAAAGCTACTGGTCAAATTTTAGATTGTCTTTATTTCAGATTCAGAACAAGTCGTTTATTGGGTTTTCTCTTCTTTTTTCCTGTTTTGTTCTGTTCTGTTCTCCTTTTTTGGCCTGTTTAATTAGTATAGATTTCTATTTTTTTCTGGAATGTGCTTGTTTGGTTTTCAGAATTTCTTAACAATGCCCCTTGACTAGATTATGCAAAGTTATTCTGTTTTTATTTTTGGATATACAAGAACTTCTGTGATTCAGTTATGGCATATTTAGATAATCTGCAAGATGAAACCAAGTACTTCTATTTCTTTAGCTTTGACTTTTGTATTATTTTGACCAAATTGGGTTTCCTTTTTAAACTGTCCTATTCTAAGGTTTAGTCTCACATTGTTCTAAGGAACTCATTAAACTAGAGAGGGCAACTATCCTATACGAAATGTGCCTCCAAAATGAAGCAAATAGATGCTTTATGGTATAAGGCTCATTAAATCCACACCTGACATTTAATAAAATAAAAAATAAATTGGAGAAAAATCCTAATCATTTTCTTTTTCAACTGTTTCTCTTTTTTCAAAACCCAGTTAGTTGTTTGTCACTTTTACAAAAAATAATTTAAAAACATGTTTAAAACCCGGCAGCTCAAATGCCATATTGCTAAATGTCTTTTTTTGTAAAAAAAAAAAAAAAAAAAAGCAAGGGAAGAAAAGATCTGCATCTTTAAAGTTGCATACTGGTGATGTGATGTTGTAGTTGCCATAGTAACAATATTCTTTATTGAACTGCAGAGTAAATAGCTATGCACAATATTTGAAACTTATTAGCTCATAATTTGCAGGCTTTACATTACCTTGGCTTCCCCCCTCCAATTTTCCAGATTTGTTTTTAATTTAGAATGTAGACAGTCAAGTAATTTGCATGGCATAAGGTCCTATTTAAGGGGGAGGCAATATTATTTAGAATGCAATGGAAAGTGAGAGCTGACTTTAAATACACAATGTAAATACGACAGCTCTAAAACTCAGGCCAGATATATAACCAAAATTAGAACAGCTAATTCCAAGGCCCCAGTCTCTTAACTGCTGATGGCCCAAACTCCTCTGTTTAATGTCCTACTTATACCCATTCCTATGGCTTGATACAAATTTGAGCAAAGAAGTTATATTTAGTATCATGGGCATAAACTATCATATGTATCCAGATGTTTTACCTAATATCAAAAAAATACACAGTTTGGTCCAGCAATGTTTCCAGTTGTAGTCTAGTAGAGTTCTGAAAAGAGGCTACTGATGCATTTATAATGTTTCCAACTTACCAGTCTGGGATTCCATGGATAACATTGTTAAGGTCAAATGTACTGTAACTTCTTTTCAGATTTTGGCATTAGTGAGCAAGTTACAGTACATTTAAAAAGGAGGTGGACCTGAAGAGGAGTTGGGTGTGGATTGCCTGTTCATCCACATTCCTTCTCCATTTTAGCCCTATTCATGTTGCAGACAAATACCTTTATAAGGTCTTGGTGTGCTAAACCTTGGCTTTAGTCCAGACCACATGTTTAAGTGTGATTTAAATCAATAGGATCTAAGCATGTGCAATTGTGGGCTGGACTGATGCCAAAATACTGCCAACCTTGCAAAGATTTTTTAAAAAGAAAAGACAGCTACATCTCAACATTTCCACTGTTCCCCTAAATTATTTTGAGTGGATTTATCCATATTAATTATGTATGTAGATGATCAGAACTATGACATTATTCCTAATAGAGACCAGTCTGCAGAGGTGTGACATCAGAATTTTCCATCCTGTTGAACTTAATTTTTTGCCTCTGGATGAAGAGAACTGTTATCCTTGCAATGCTACCATTGTATATATGTGTGTGAGCTAGTGTATGGCATTGAGGGAAGGACTGGCATATGTTCCTAATCATTTATTTTCTGGATGAGTCAGTCTCAGGTTGAGGGTACTGATTTCAAGAAAATACTCTGAAATGAAAGTTGGTGTTTAAAACCATATAGGCTGAAATCATTCCTACTGATTTTTTATGGAGCTGATGTATATAGCCTCATTATTATGGAACTGTGAAAGCTGCAGTGTGCTGTATCATGGAACTGCCATGGCAACAATTCCTTTTATTCACCCCTCCCCTCAAATTCCCCTTCCCCAATACCTTATTTTTATACAAGGCTAGATTAGAATACCCTTTAATTTTTTCCAGCGCTAAGCTGGGGTGGAACTTTTGGCTTTCCAAATGTTACTCAATCAAAACTCTCAGGAATCCTTACCAATGATTACCAATGGTGAGAATTATTGTTCAAAAACATCTGAAGAGTCAGAACCTCTCCATCCCTGTTTTAAAGTCAATAGCAGGCCTACATCTTCGTATTTCTGATCCAAACTTTATGGAACATGGGTAATGACTCTGCATTCTCTAGGAGTTATTATTTAATTTCTCATATTTATATGCTGCTCCAGTAGATAGACTTGAACAAGTCTTACCAACTTTGGCTTCACAAAACAGAGTAGAAGACTTTTCTGCCACCTATGATTCAAAGAAATCCAAGAACCACTTTGAGGAAAAACAGCTGCCTTGGTTAGGATGATTTGCTGCTGAGAGGAATCATGGCCACAGGGAGCAAGCCTGATGTGATGTTGTGGGCAGTGTATTGTATTTCAGATGCCCAAATCCAGAATGTGATAGACAGGCTGCTGAGATTGTTGAAGTCCTAAGTCTATCTTTTTCAACAGTGCCAAAAGGAAATGGGAATAGATTGCCAGAAACTATGAAGCTCTGAACAAAAAGGTAAAAGAAGTTAGAGGACAAGTAGTGTTTTCATCAGTCTTCTGAGTTAAGGGTCAAGGCATAAGATGAATAACAATATTGCAGAAGTCAACAATATAAATAGTGCCACTGCAAAGTGTTTGGGTTCCTAAACCATGGTTTCTGCTAACTATATGAAGGACTTCTGGCAAAAAAAATGGATTACATCTCACAATCACTAGGAAAGAGGAATTCAGCAGTCACCTTGCCAATTTCATTCAGACTAGAACAAAAGACAAAAACTATCTAAAGCCAAGAACGAAATATTCTGTCAAGGACTGGGGCCAACAATGCAGGAGACAAAGAAAGAAACATGAGGGAGGAAAGGAGACTTAGAAATTGGCATGAAACTATACCAGCAATACCAGTAGGGAGTACCACTTAAATCTTAGATAGTTGTATACCAATGAAGACAGTATGGGAAAGAAACAGAACATGATGTCCTAACACAGGAATCCAAACCTGTTAGGATAGCACTAATAACTGAAGCCAACCTGGAACACTACAAATTATTCAGAAGAAACAGATTTAAGACAAAGATCATAATGTTGGAGATAGTTAAGAGGAGAATAGGGGTAATGAGGGGGCTGGGAACCAAATCTTATGAAGATGCTTAAATAAACTGAACATTGAGTCTGTCATCTGCACCTCTATAAATGTCTGGTTTGGTTCTGCAACCCAATAATCAGGCACAGACTTCAGAGAATAATTAGAACTGCAGAAAAAACAATTGCTACCAACTTGCCTTTCATTGAGGACCTGCATACTACACGAGTCAAAAAGAGGGCTGTGAAAATATTTACAGGCCCTTCGCCCCTTCCTGTTGGTTTTCAGGAAAATCTTAAAAACAAAATATTTGGGGAGCATTCTGCAAAACTCATACACTGTCTCTCCATCTTTTGTTTTTGTTTTTAATCTTCTTTTGCTCTATTTTATTCTGTTTATATTGTTTGGTAGCTTTTATAACCATTATTCAAGCCATCACTTTAAATATTCCATGGATATTTTAAATGCTTTTCTATATTATACATCATGTAAGCTGCTAAAAATCACTAGATTGCAATGGAATATCGTCTCATTAAATAAACACATAAATAAGTAAAGTCAATATTCCCTTAATGAAATAAAAGTCATAAAGTACACATAATGAATATTAATAGGCATTCTTTTACTTCTCCTATTGTATTTCTTGATTCCTTGCAGAGTATCATCCAGAAAGAATTATGTATGACTGACCATGTAATAGTTCTAGAGAACCACAGAAAGTCGAATTTATTATTTTATTTACTTACTGAGACATATATGTGGCTCAAAGCCATGAAAGAGTGAACAACATACAAACCCTGGAAAGTAAGAAAATTAAAAACAAACAAAATAATAAAGAAATTAAAAAAACAAACAGACATTATAATTAAAATAAAGAAATTCACAGCACATTGCAATAATCCAAGTTAAATGTGATGTAGATATAACTGACTAAGTAGGGCCTACCTGTACAGGTTTGGTTTGACTGTTTCAGGACTAGGGACAACTCCTGGTCTCTCTCATGAACACCCAGAGTACCATCCTGACCCAACCTCTTGTTATTTCTCTGGAGTCTTCTCATTCAGAAAAAGCACAGATTCAGACTACAAGTGGCAGTGAAGAGATGAAACTTTTTAAGGACCAACAGTTTCAAACTAATCTCAGATAATTCTACAAGGTACGGTCTCAGTATCTCAATAGAACTAACGCAGCTAATGTCCAATTCCAAGCAAACCTATATGTTTTTATCCTTGAGACGTCTGGCAAAATTCTTCTAACCCACCCAGAGGTGAAATCCAGCAGGTTCTGATAGGTTCTGGAGAACCGGTAGCGGAAATTTTGAGCAGTTCGGAGAACCAGCAAATACCACTTCTGGCTGGCCCAGAGTGGGGTGGGAATGAAGATTTTGCAATATCCTCCCCCCAGGAGTGGGGAGGGAATGGATGTTTTGCAGTATCCTTCCCCTGCCATGTCCACCAAGCCATGACCACCAAGCCACGCCACACCCACCAAGCCACGCCCACAGAACTGGTAGTAAAAAAAATTGGATTTCATCACTGAACCCACCCTTTCTTTAAAGATATCAGATAATTTTGAACAGAGTCTGGGTGACAACCTGAGAATCAGATTGGTGGATTGGTAGAAATGTTTCTGATTCGACTGAAATGGAAGATTCTGCCTACAGCGTGCAATTCAAGCTTCATTTCTGCTGATCTTGGCTATAGCTGTTATTTGCTACTTTAGTATTTGTGGTGGTTCCTTAATCTTTTTTGTTTCTCAGTTGTTATTTCTTGATCAGGTATTCTTTGGTATCCTTGTTCTTCAGCTTCTTTTCTTTCATCTGCTGTAACTTGCTGCATCTGCTCTTAGTATGCCAATCTTATTTTCTAAACTAATCTTTTAATACTATTATTAGCATCACCACTATTATTACTTAAAATTCTTCAACACTTACAGTCATCAGATTTTGATTAAGAGGAAAAAAACTAAATCAAGATACAAAAACAATCCTTAAAAACTCCAAGGTAAAAGAGTATTTTGTGTTCATTTTTTTACTGTTACTATTTTTATCCAGTTGTTTTACTTTATTATCGCCAAATTCTTGACAGTTTGGCTATGAGTCCTAATATGAATATTATGTGCACATACAAAAAATCCTGAATGAAGTAAGAATTCATGGAGGACTTATGTCATGTGAGTACCAACTCTATCCCAGACAGTTTACTATAAAGAGCAATTTTGTTTGGCACCCATGGCTATATGTTAGCCAACCTTTGCAAATCATTTTGTTTGAGTAGCATCTAATTTACTATACCATTATAGTTGCTGCAATTTATTCTACATCAGTACATAAATCACTGTATAGGCTGAAAGTTTGTGTAGTAATCCTGAATCTCCTCCAGACTGAATAGAGTAGAGGTTGGTGATCATGTGTGAATGTCAATCACTCAGGTGGCTTCAGAATTCCAAAGTTCCAAGGTTTCAAAGTTGAATAATTAAAATGGTTTCTGTGCTAACCTTTGTTGAGCATTTTAAACCTTTCCATACATCTACTTGCATATAATGAGTCTTTGAGGTGCAAACAGGTGAAAAACTGCTAAGCTTGGTGAAAAAACCCCTCAAACATTTGACCCAGGATTAGCTTAAAACATTTTGGGGTTTTTTTTTTATGGCAAAGCAGCAGAAGGTTTTCCGATTCACTAAATTCTGAATTAGGTAGTTATGTAATAAAGATAAGGATAGAAATCAGACTACATGTATGAAATGTCTAAGGAGCTTCCTTAGAAAGCAGAAAAATGTAGTTTGATATGCAAGGATCTCATATAATTATCATAGTTTTACTAAAAGGAAAAGCTACATCAATATTTTATTATTGATTTCTAATAATAATAATAATAATAATAATAATAATAATAATAATAATAATAATAATAATAATAATAATAATAATAATATTTTAATTTGTATACCGTCCTTCTCCCGAAGGACTCAGGGCGGTGAACAGGCAGAATAAAAACAACAATAAAATACATACAATAAAATATCAGTTAAAAAACTTATTAAATTTAGCCCGAATTTAAATACCTTTAAAATCCAAAAACCTAATTTAAAAATTTAAAACCCTAAAAACAACTAAAAAGTTCTATGCCAGTCCCGCATGGGTAAATAAATCGGTATTAAGCTCGCGGCGAAAGGTCCGAAGGTCTGGAAGTTGGCAAAGTCCAGAGGGAAGCTCGTTCCATAGGGTAGGAGCCCCCACAGAGAAGGCCCTTCCCCTGGGGGCCGCCAGCCAACATTGCTTGGCTGACGGCACCCTAAGGAGTCCCTCTCTGTGAGAGCGCACGGGTTGGTGAAAGGCAAACGGTGGCAGTAGACGGTCCCGTAAGTAACCCAGTCCTAAGCCATGGAGCGCTTTAAAGGTGGTAACCAACACCTTGAAGTGCACCCGGAAGACCACAGGCAGCCAGTGCAGTCTGCGCAGGATTGGTGTTATATGGGAGCTCCGACCAGCTCCCTCTATCACCCATGCAGCTGCATTCTGGACTAACTGAAGCCTCCAGATGCTCCTCAAGGGGAGCCCCATGTAGAGAGCATTGCAGTAGTCCAGACGAGAGGTAACAAGAGCATGAGTGACTGTGCATAAGGAATACCGGTCAAGAAAGGGGCGCAACTGGCGGATCAGGCAAACCTGATAAAAAGCTCTCCTGGAGACAGTCGTCAAGTGTTCTTCAAAAGACAACCGTCCATCCAGGAGAACGCCTAAGTTGCGCACCCTCTCCATCAGGGCCAATGACTCGCCCCCAACAGTCAGTCGTGGTTGTAGCTGACTGTACTGGGATGCCGGCATCCACAGCCATTCCGTCTTGGAGGGATTGAGCTTGAGCCTGTTTCTCCCCATCCAGACCCGCACGGCTTCCAGACACCAGGACAGCACTTCAACAGCTTCGTTGGGGTGGCCCGGGATGGAAAAGTACAGCTGCATGTCATCAGCGTACAGTTGATAACTCACCCCAAAGCCACTGATGATCTCACCCAGCGGCTTCATATAAATGTTGAACAGGAGGGGCGAGAGAATTGACCCCTGCGGCACCCCATACATGAGGCGCCTCATGGTCGATCTCTGCCCCCCTGCCAACACCATCTGCGACCGGTCAGAGAGGTAGGAGGAGAACCACCGATAAACGGTGCCTCCCACTCCCAAACCCTCCAACTGGCACAGCAGGATACCATGGTCGATGGTATCAAAAGCCGCTGAGAGATCTAGTAGGACCAGGGCAGAGGAATAACCCCTGTTCTGAGCCCTCCAGAGATCATCAACCAACGCGACCAAAGCTGTCTCCGTGCTGTATCCAGGCCAAAAGCCAGACTGGAACGGGTCTAGATAGACTGTTTCATCCAGGAACTGGGGTAGCTGACATGCCACCACACTCTCTACAACCTTCGCCACAAAGCGAAGGTTGGAGACAGGACGGTAGTTACCTAAAATGGCTGGGTCCAGGGAAGGCTTCTTGAGGAGGGGTCTCACCACCGCCTCTTTCAAGGCAGGAGGGACAACCCCCTCCAACAAAGAAGCATTAATAATTCCCTTGAGCCAGCCCCGTGTCACCTCCTGTGTGGCCAGCACCAACCAGGAGGGACACGGGTCCAATAAACATGTAGTGGCATTAAGCCTACCCAGCAACCTGTCCACATCCTCAGGAGTCACAGGATCAAACTCATCCCAAACAATCTCAACAAGACGAGGCTCTGACCTCTCACCTGGATCTACCCAATTTTTGTCTAAACCGTCTCGGAGCTGAGCGATTTTATCGTGCAGATACTTACTAAAATCTTCGGCTCTGCCCTGCAAGGGGTCATCCCATGCCTCCTGATGCAGGAGTGAGCAGGTCACCTGAAACAGGGCGGCCGGGCGGTTATCTGCCGATGCAATAAGGGAGGAAACGTATGTACGCTTAGCCTCCCTCAATGCCACCAGGTAGGTCTGAATAAATGACCTAACCAGTGTTCAGTCAGCTTCGGAATGGCTAGACCGCCAGACCCTCTCTAGGTGTCTTTTCCAGCGTTTCATCTCCCTCAGCCTCTCAGTAAACCAAGGAGCTGGTTGAGACCTACGCCGGGTTCCCAGGCCATGACTAGTTCTTCGGCCGTGCCGCGGACCAGTCCCTCAGGAAACGGCCCAAGCTCCGTCAGGAACCTCTCCGGGTCCATCAGGCGCCTGGGACAGAACCAACGCATTGGTCCCGTCTCCCTGAGGTGTTGGGTAGCGGTCCAAAAGTCCAGACGAAGGAGGGAATGATCCGACCATGACAAAGGTTCAACGACTATATCACCCAGTTCCAGATCGTTCATCCACTGACCCGAGATAAAAATCAGATCTATTGTGCCTCCCCCTATGTGAGTAGGGCCGTCCGCTACTTGAGTCAGGTCCATGGCTGTCATGGAGGCCATGAACTCCCGAGCCCCCGAAGATGCCGCGCCGATGGCAGGTTGAAATCCCCCATGACCATCAGTCTGGGGGTCTCAACTGCCAACCCGGCAAGCACTTCCAGCAACTCGGGCAGGGCTGTTGTCACGCAGCAAGGAGCCAGGTACGTGATCAACAAGCCCACCTGAGTCCTACGGCCCCACTTCACATAGAGGGTTTCACAACCAGATATCTGAGGTACAGTGGTCTCCCTCGGTTCTAAACCTGCATTTGATACAGAAAGTATTTAATTAATGGTAACTGAAGTAATGTGCATCAATATATTAGTAATAAATTAGTATTTATAAGAAACGTTAAGACAGAAGTACTAGTTTTACCATTAAATACCTTTTTTCCATTGGATATTTGTATACTCAAAAGGAACATCTAATATTAATATAAGAAAAGTGTCACCAAGGAACCGAACCAGGGGTGGTATTGATTTACCTTTGCTACCAGTTTTCAAATGTGAAGCTTGCATGTGCAACATCTCTGCGCATGCATAGGACCTTCTGTGCATGCACAGAGCATCAAAAACAGGATGTGATGATGTCTGGGCAGGTGGGTGGAGCCTCCCGCAGCTGCTACTACCGGTTTTGTTGAGGCCACTTGGAGGTTTATCTAGGCCCTCAGGATCACATGAATAGTACAAATGGGTGTGGAACCTTCTTAGAACTGCTGAATTGATGGAACTCTGGAGTTGATTGATGAGGTATTGCCCAACATATTCAGTCATTCAAATTCCTTTGTATAATTTCATTTCAGCCAGGTCACATTATTAATGTTTCTTCTTTATGACTAAAAATTACCACCTGTTTATTTTACTTACTTGTAATTTAGTATTCTAGTGACCATTACATTCATACAGCCTGATAAATCTTTGAGTCATAAAAATAAGGTATTCCAGTTGGCCATGTCAATACAGCCTTAAAGTGATTGACTCAAGTTTTAGTAACAATTTCATGAGTTGATTGGATCCATATTTTTCATGGGCAGGATCATTCTCAAGACAGAAATATTCCTGCTACTGATATTCCCATTGTTCCTTCCTACTCTAATCCCAAAGGCCAATCTTCATTATGATTCTGTATCTACTTGGAAGTAGATACTTCCAAGGTATGTGGTAAATGGTCCTCAGGTGTAGAGTGAAACTAATCAAGATAGAGATCCATTCTGCTAATGGGTTTCCTATAGGATCCTATATAATCCTACAGGGGCCTATACAATCAGCTATGAACATAGTAGCAATTAGAAAAGTATAGCAGGATGGTCATGAACGTGATTTAACAGCCAGAAAACTTGGTTCCGGTACCTATCTTTTAAAGTCTTTTATTGCTATAGAACAGGCATAGAGGAACTTGAATCTTGCAAGTAGAAGAAAGAATGAATGATGCATTGGATCTGGTGCCAATGCTGTCAGCCTTTTCAAAACTTTTCCTGTGAACACCCCCGAGTGCCCTGCCACTCAATGAAAATCCACAACAATCCTTTGTTGCAGACATGGTGCTATTTTCAGAACTTTGGCCCTCTAAATTTCACCACATGAGCTGAATGTGACTTAAGTGAAGATTTCTGTGGCATAATATTTCTAAGAGCATTTTGATTTGAAAGATATATTCAACAAAATTGGAAACAGCTGTGCCAGAAACTACTTTTCTTCCATTTATAGTAGCCCCATATTAACTTCATCCTTTGAGTGTGAAGTTACTTTCCTCCTCCTCGCATCCAGATGTTTATAGAGTTCTTAAATAATCTTCATCAAAATTGCCAGCGCCTACAAAAAGTCTGAACATGTAAATTCAACATATTGTTTTGTTCTCATCATGGCCTTTTCTGCATTAATGCCGGTCCTCATCAGATTTCAGATGTACTTTGCCTGACACAACTGCAAAATACTGTTCTGAGTCATCACTCACTTTGGGATGGACTCTTTTAAATTTCTTTTTCATCAGATATTTTCTGGAATTCTAAAAATGGTTCATGGATTTCTTTAGAGACTTCACAGAATGCTAAAATTAACTCATTGCCTTGGCATTTGTGTTAATTTGAGCACTTTATCCAAGTTCTTTTGCCCTCCTTCAACACATGGATTTCTGCATTGTATGAAACAAAATCATTAAACGTTTAGGGCAAAGCAGAGGATATATATACATACACACACACACACACACACACACACACACACACACACACACACACAGAGAGAGAGAGAGAGAGAGAGAGACAGTGAGAGAGAGGGAGGGAGGGACTAACCTGAACTGGAATTATAGAGGCTGTATTGTATAACCCATGAAAATGCATTGAAAAGTTAGTATTCATAGTTTAAGGAACTTTTTCTGAAACCATTAAAATAGAAAATTAAGAAGGAAATGATTATAGTGTTAAGTCAATGGTAAATATCTAGAAAAGTTATAATAATGCCTCTGGGATCTTCTAATTCGTATGTTGAACTTACACTAATACGTCCACATGTCCATGATTTGATAGATCATGTCAAAACTTTAGGCTGTAATCCTTGATTTATAAGCTTGACCTATCCGTTCAAAGTATACAATTCCAAAAGGATTTTTTTAAACCTCAGCTGGTTCCTCCTCCCCCCTCTCTAAAGCTCACTTAATGTAATCTGAAAATTACTACAGGAAAGCTAAAACATTTCCCTTTAAACAGAAGTACACAAAACCTTGGGTACTCTACAAATGCCTCCCAAAATTGCAGCTTACCTCTAATTATTAGTATTACAGAAATGAATAATTGTTACATATATAGAAAGTGTTTGCATTAATTGCCTTAAATTAAACCAAATTTAGATTTGGTTTTGCTCTACACATTTACTTGTCCTGGCTTTAAACGCCTTTTAGGGTAAGGAAAAAGGCCCACCCTTCAAAAGCTAAGGACAACTCACATCCTATAATAAATTGTGTACTAATAGCCTAATATTGTATCCCTGGCTGCTAATATTACTTGTTTCATGAGAAAGATAAGAGCTTTATCCAACTTGCATTGTCTTAATAAAAATAAAAGGAATCTATATAGGTTCCCCAAATTATCCACCTTTTATTGCTAATACAGTTTGGAAGAAGGCTTATTTATTAGATTCCCCCCCCGTCTATATTACATTATAGGTAACATTATTAGTAATATTATTAATACATACTACTGAATGCTAACATTTCTGTTATTTTTGCGTAGTTTTTTTAATTGCTGAAGATTTTTACTTCACGCAAGTACTCTGGTTGTAATCACAACCAGAAATAGTTATGTGTGTGTTGGTGGGTGTGTATGAAAGTTATTCTGTTTCATAGCAATTTGTCCACGTCACTGAGTTCCAGGATTCCAAAACAAACATTTTCATAGCTTGATGTGAAACTACATAGTCAAACACCATATTTTTAAAGAAGTTATTTTAAAGCAGGGCAGGGGAATGGACTGCAACTCCCAGCATCTCTGTTTAGTATGGCCAATAATGAGCAATGCCAGAAGCTGTGGTTCTGAAGATTCACCTGCTTCAAATGTTTTTAGATTTCATGGCCTTGGTTAAAGTATTATGGATTTGTTCAAGCTATGTCTTCATTTAAGATAGTGACAAACTCCATCGCTAGCTCGCTTGCTTTTGTAAATTTATTTTCATGTGCTCTAAAGACTGTCTTTTCCACTGGATGCTTTTGTGATACAGCAGATCCTATTGACCTCTGTGCAGCAGTCAGGCAGGAAATCTTCTCCTGGATGTATTGTTTTCCCTTATTTTAATTCATTTCCCTCTGTTGAAACAAAACTAAGCCCAGTATTCTTCCAAAAAGCTTCCATGGTTATAAATAAACCTCTTACTTGATATGTGATAGCTGCCTACAATCATTTAATCAAGGCATTATTATTTTTTTTTACTTTTTTCAAATAAATAGGATGTGGCATGTAAAATCTCTGCTCTCTTAGTAATAAAAACAAGAACCAAGTAGATAAACAATGAAACTGAGAAGCCTGGTATGAAGCAGCACCACAAGGAGCACAATGAAGTATTCTGAATCAAACTGACAGTAATGCTTGTGAAATAACGCAGAAGAAACATTATCCACACGTTGGAAACTCTAAGAACTAGGAAGCACTTCTTTACCTAATACTATTGGATATTACCTCTGAAACTGACATCACATGCCATTTTATCCTAGATCAGGATTTTGTTCCCTTCTCTTTAAATCTCTTTGCAATAGAGTTCCACTTATTTATTTATTTTTCTAAAAAATTTGGAAAGTCCAGATCACAGAGAATGCCAAAGCAGAAGCACTGACTCTGTAGTTGTGCTGAATTCATATTTTCCTGTGGTTGTTTGTGGACTGCATTCATTCATAAAGTAGAGGTTCTAGGAAAGTCCCTGCAGGAAAAAGCCAGTTCATAGTTTGTCAGTTAATTGGGTGCCATTATCAAAGCACAATTCGATCAAGCATATTTTCACTGCCATTCTGAGGATTACATTACACCCAACTGATGACAGTGTTAAAATGACTTTCCCCATCACTTTCTCTCTCTCTTTTTAAGCCCATCTAGGGTAGTCAGGAACTATACATGAAGAGCTCCTCAACCTTTGTCTAGTTTAAAAACGAAATAATTGAAGTTGACCATCAGCAATTTAACCCCTGAAAAATAAATGGTCAGAGTTTGTTGCAGAAAAATCAAATCCAGAAAGCATACGCAGGTAAACTGATTCAGCAGGATTCATTAACTTCTTTATATACATAATAATACATGAAGATAAATTTACAACACTAACAGCAGATTTCTTCCAATGTAGCAGTTACAAGCAAAACACAAACAGAGTACAGCAGACAGACAAGTTTGCAGCTTCAGCGCTCAGAGCTTAATACACAGACTAGTTTTCAGTTTCCCTTTTGCACAGTCTCAGAGCTGAGCCACACCCAGACTCTTTCCAGTTTCAGTTTCAATTCACCAATCAGTCCCATTGGCTGACTTAGTTGCTATGCCTATTCATTGGCTGACCTTGTTACCATGTCTCCATTCAGTCCCCATTGGCTGATCTATTCCAGTCTAGGAATATTCATACTCTGACACTAAGCACATATTCTTTGAGGTGTACTTTGCAGCTATCAAAATATAGCATCTATACATAGTACAATATACCTAAATGTTACAAAAAATGTTATTCTCTCCATTAATCTCCTGGGGAGTTATTGTTAACTAATATAGTTAAATCATTACAGTAAGTATGTATATAACCAATGGTTAATCTGCGCTAGTTAGATATTACCCATTTTACTATTATCTCTGAACCATTAGATTTAATTTAGAATTAAGACCAAATTTGTATCAAAGTTCAATCTAGATACTTTCAGATACACATAGTATTATGAATAAAGTTAAAAGAATAATTAGTCATCAAATTCACAAGAGCAAAGTGTAAAAAGTGATTCTTTTTTCAAAGAATCATTAAAATAATACTGGCTTTAAAATGGTGCCTTTTGATGGTTTAGAGTGTATTCTTTAAGAAAATGGTGGAAAAAAACCAGTTCTTTTTTCAGCAAATATCCAAATCAGATTAGTAAAGTATATTCAGCCAGGCTCCAGCATTTGTTTCTCATAGTTTCATAGATCCTTGTTTTGTCTAGAGCTTGCGTTAAGAGCTATATCCTAAATAAGCAAAGCAACAATATGTTTTTGGTGTTGTTAAGCACAAATAACTTTCTTGGCAGTATGAGAATAACATATACAAGAGGTATCATGCCTTCTTGTTATATTCTTCTGAGTGGAATGTAAATGATCTTAAAAGGGTGTGCAGATTCCCACTGACTTCAGTAGGATTTCACAATAAATAACTTTGAATGAGGTGACAATTTTCCTATCAATTGAAATTGTAGTAAAATTACAGTAACAAAATCAACCTGGCAGAATTGTGCAAAGATATCTATCATGTATTACAAAACACAACCCTTTCTTGGAGTTTCTGCCTACCATGACATATAAACAACTAACTAGCTTTTTTTCCTCATTCCAGTGAAAATGAAAGCGACTCAGGTTGCTTACTCTATACAATGAAAGGAAAACTGTAGCAGTTTTCTGACTACTTTGAAATCCCACCGATTTTAATTGGAAGTATTTAAGCATATGTTTAAATTGACAGCAATAGGATAAAACTGCTATTTCATAATTGCAACTGAATTAGGAAGAAGTAAGCAATTCATTCAATTTGCATTTTGATGTCTGATTTAATCTTCCCATGCCAACACATGAACAAGAGATTTTGCTCTATATTTTTCAAAATATCTGAATTATGTTCAGAAAATTGTTTGCAAAAGCTGTTTAAAACCTGCATTTTTCTATGCAGATTTTTGTCCATTTTTGATGGACAATGAAACAGATATGATAATTTGATGCACTAAAATTCAAGTTGGAAAAATGAGACCTTGAGCAAAAGTGAATTTGATTAAATTGATCTGTCTCTGGGTATGAAAATGTGCTACAAATCCATTAGGTTTATTATTATAATATGCATTTAATGTTGCTGTAACCTTGTCAATTATCTCCATATTGAAACCACAAGACCTAACAGAAGCATTATTAATAACTAGGATCCATATTTATAGCTTTAAGCAGCAATGAATGAAGCACTCCTTGTAATACATACATACATACATACATACATACATACATACATACATACATACACACATAACATAACATAACATACATACATACACTCTTTTAATAGGCAGACTTTTTTGGTTACTTGTGTAGATGGATTTTCCCTCCTTTCCCTCTATCCTTGTCAAGTCCTCTCAAAATCCTAGGGTAGAAAACCTCTACTGTAGCCATATGAACATCCTCATTAATATCCAACATTTGATCTAAACATTGTTAACTGACAAGTACCACATAAATAAATTCTACAGAATATTTTTCCAACCTGGTCTTAAACATGAAAATTGTAGATATTATACAGCAGAACTGTACTTGGGGACAATATTAATGAATTCAATAGGTTTACTCACTGGTAACTATACTCTGACTATATAGCCCATTTATATCTTTAGTACAGAAGCTTTTTCAAGTCAAGTACTGCATATGAACCACATGATCTAATTCTGGGTTGTATATAAGCACAGCAAGGAGAAAGTAAGTGTGATGGAAATGGGTCTAGAATAAATGTCTTACTTTTCTGGCTCTGAACCACTAAAACATTCATCTCCAGATCTTGCAGATAGATTTATTTATTTATTCAAATTTGAATAAATTTGATGATTGTTGGAAAGTCAGAACATAAACTGTAATCTGGGGAATGCTTGCAGACCAAGTATCTTCTTCCACTAGTATTCATTTTTAATAAGTACATTAAAATTAAACTTAATGATTGTGGGTCAGAAAAAAGAATGAGAGTAAACCAATATATGCCTATATATTGTAGTCATGCATGCCACAGGGAGGAGAATTTGTGAACACTGTTAATCAATACGACACCAGTTTTCAGCATTCAATGCCATCAGTCTGGTACAAACAACAGGGTTTGGCAGTTTTCTAACATTATAATTTGGGGAATTTATACTACCACCATTAATTAATTAATTAGACTTAGATGTTGCCCAACTCCTATTGACTCTGGATGGCTCACAGCATAAAACAAAGCAGCAAATATAAGATCCAGATAAAAATATAGCAATAAACAGATGGCAGATCCAGTCAGCATAATATATAACATCTCACAAAAAGGGACTCCTATCATCCTAGCCAAAGTCTGAGAGAAGAGCTAGGTCTTTAATTGATGGGCTAGTTTTTTTAAAAGGGGGCATTATATAAAGATTTGCATTTTATAATGAAAGGACAATGAATCCAGCATGTATCACAGGCATTGATATCCGTATACAATTTTTAATTTCATTTTTTAGACATCTGGTGTCCTAAAAGTAGGCAAATACAACACCATCATCCGTACACGGATTTGTGTGCCACTTTTATATGTGGCTTATAGCATTTGATTTGGGTTCATTGCTTTGATATGTCTGTGTCAAAGCAGCCATAAAATGTAATCAAAAGTTCTTTGAGTAGCTTGGTGAAAATTTGGGACCAGCATTAAGGGCATCTCCTCTGTCAGCCTAAAAGACTTTGAGATGCTCATTAAATGCAATGCACTCCACCCACATTATATCAGCACTCTAGGAAGACAAGAAAAGGTGTTAACAAGGGTAATTAGAGTGGGTTTGATGGAGTTAGAAGCTAAGGTAAAGTAAGTAGTCTTCTACTATAGATAGTTTGAGAGAAGCCAGTCTTATAATGAACCTGAGTGTATGTCTGATCTTTGTTAGAAGTGTGAAAATTGAAAATGCATCTTTGCAATGGCTTAAGCACCAAAGTGAACATTACTAGAATTATACCACAACTAAAATCATTTTTCATTCTGCTCATACAGTGTTATACCAAATTACTAACACTTACAAAAATAAACCCCCAAATCTCTTTTTTTTTTTAAAAAACTCAGGCTTCAACTAAATTATAGGCAACAATCATTTCTTTGACCTAGAATGTATGCACAATGCAAATCCTGCAAATCCTGATAATATTCACAGCTGTTAGATTCTGTTTATTTATTCCCTGTTGGATAGGACAAAAAAGTGTACAACATTTGCTCAGATTTCTTCCACATCTGATAGACAACTTGCAGAAGTGGGAGTTTTGTTTAAAACAAAACAAGCTGTTTGTCTTTCTAGCTCAGTATTCTTTATCTGACTACCGAATAACCCACCAAAAATACCATTTCATCTACCCAAATTCAAAGTTCCTTGTATATAAGAAAGATTGAAAAATGATAGTACGGAGTCAGAGAGAAGATAGGTAAGAAACTTATAAATTAGAATCAATCTGAATTGAGGCAAACTGTATAAATATGCAATCTCTAAAGAGAACAAAATAAATAGGGAACCTATGAAATTGTCTCTGTAACATCCTGTAATTTAGAATGGCTTAAAGAGTCAAAGTGTCAAAGTGTCTAATATTTCCATGAAAATAAAAATAAAGCTTAAGATAGAATAAAGCTTTCTGCAGGTACTGCATTGGTTTCCAATGTTTCTCAGCACTTTTCAAGGCTATAAAAAGGTTTTTTTTAAAAAAAAATATCATTATTTTATCTATGCATTTGCAAGTTCATCAGGTGGAATCAGCCTATCTGGTTTGTTTATCCAGAGTGAGAATACTGAAAGTGACTATTCTGTGTTTGATCAGGAGAAAGAGGTCTAGAATTATTAATGGATTATTATTATTATTGTTGACGTGGTCTTATGGAGAAGATCTTACCTCTGGTGAGCCAAATGGCACTTCTCCCTACAAGTGAAGTAGGCTGTTTTACAACCAGTATATAAGAAATTTTTGAAAAGATACAGCTGAAACTAGGTTGTGCTTGTGGTCAAGTAGGTCAGGCCAGATCAAGGCCAATAAGCAATCAGATGAGGAATCCAGAGGAGAGGCAACTGACAGCATGAGCAAAATCCGAGGCCTGAGATATGGCAAAGATGCACTTCAGCTCTGAAGAGTTCTTCTGAGTATTTTAACAGGGAGCAAATGCAATAAATAAGCTGCACTGAGCATCTACAGCAGTTGAAACCTAGGAGCTCTCCCATGCCTTTGTAATGGAATGCAACAATAACATTAGAAGGCAGGGCAGGGTGGTGAGGGAAGAAATATTGCCCAGCGAATAATAGGGATAAAAGGAAGAGGAGCCCATTAACTGAATAGTGAACAGAGAAAGAAATTGAGAAAGAATCCGTTCTAACTTATTGTTGTTGTTGTTGTGGAGAGCTGGCAATGGAGTTGGACAGTGATGAGGCTGAAGTGAGGCCAGAGCCATCAGGAAGTGAGGTGCGGACTCCAGAGCCTTCAGAGACTGATAGTAATGAGGCAGAGGAACAGGAGGAGCCTGTTCCTAATGCACGCATGAGAAGAGCTGCCAGAAGGCAAGAGCAGCTCAAGCAGAGAGGACAACTTGGGAGTAGGGCCAAGAGATGATTGGCCCCTCCCATAAGGCTTAAAACAGACCAGCACCGGTGTTTGGCCTTTGCCGGAAAACAACATTGTAGCTGCATGTTCTGCTGCGTCTTCTGCTGCGTGTTCTGCTTCGTCTTTTAGCAGAAGACGATCTACATCTTTGTTTTTGTGGCTTCTTGACATTTGCCAGGAAGGGCCTTTGGCAGTTTGCCTAATTGGACCAAGGTTTGCGAGATAAATGAGAATTTGTGTTGGAAGGTATTTGTTTTACTTTGAGTTGAATGACACTGGGAATGAAGTAATTCCCAGCTGTTCGAATAAAGTTTGTTTTTTCATAGACTGAGTTTATTACTACTTACTTGGGCCTGGGTCACAACAGTTGTGGTCCACCAGCAGCTTGTGGAGCTGGCAGCTGAGTCAGACAGTGAGGAGGCTGGGAGGACAATGAGCCAGTCCTGAAATCAGCTTGGACTCGAGCCTCCATAGGCAGACAGCAGAGAGGCAGAGGAACAGGATGAGCCTATTCCTAGTGCACACGTGCAAAAAGCTGCCAGAAGGCAAGAGCAGCTAAAGCAAAAAGGAGGACTTGGGAGTAAGGCCAGGAGATGATTGCTCCCTCCCATAAGGCTTAAAAGAACAGTAATGGCTCTTGGGCTCTTTGTAGGAAAGCAATGTTGTTACATTTGTTTCTAGTTGGTGCTTCGTGAGGCATTGCCAAGAAAAGCCTTTGGTGCCAAAGAAGACAAAGGTTTGTGATAAGGCCGAAGGACTTTTTCTGAAGGATTTGTTTTGGAATTAATTTGGACTAAGTAATTCTCAGCTGTTCTAATAAAATATGTTTGTTTAGGACAGGTTGTGTCTGGTAATAACTACTTAGGCCTAGGTCACAACACTTATCAGGTGGTAAAAAGAGAAAATAGAGAACTGTACTTTCAAGATAATATTAACATAGCCTTTCAATAAAGTAGAATTAATTCATCTTGTTAAGTTTTCTTTCTGGTCTGCTTGGGAAGCTGACAACCTTTTAGCTAGTTTCTCAGATCCACAAAATAGATTTTTGTCTCCTGAAACTTCGTTAGGCACCTCTGTCTAGATGTAAGGAGTTGAACTTCTGAATTTGAGAGATTGTCAGCAGCTATAGGTGAGGAATCCTGGGAAGTTGCTGGTTCCATAAAAGCCCAAGTGAAGTCATTGACTCCCATGCTGCTGAAATCTCTAGCCATAGGATTGCTGTTACCAAAGTTTTCTAGTTTCATCCTTCTCATCTGAGGACATATCCTCCAGCAGAGTCATAACATGTGAAAAGTAGCTTTGTAAAATCAACATTTTATTTTTAATCTTCCACACATGGAACAATCCTTTCCACAAGCAGATATGCTGTGGGTATTTTTTTATTATTATTATTGAACTATCTATCTCAAGTCAAAATTCATATCCTGGTAAATCAGCAAATCTGAAAATAGTCTTAAGGTATTAGATTTTAAGAAGGAGTATACATAATAGAAGGCCAGATCTGCTTTTTTAAAAATCATAAAATGCAGGATATGGTATAACAGATTTAAGCTATGGAAAGATAGACTATGGTTGAATATTAGGGGTAATTTCTTAATGGTTCAGCAATGAAATCAGTCACCTTGGAAGACTGTAGCCTTCACTTTACTGGATGAGTTTCAAGGGGAATGGGGCTAGACGTTCATCAAAGATGCTTTAGTTTGGATTTCTAGACAGAACAGGGAGTTATAAGCAGAGACGATTTGATGAGTCTAAATGTGGTTCTGCAAAAAAGAAAAGGAGTGAAAAAGCACTAAAGTCCCTTGTAATTTCTGTTCCCTCTGTGCCTCCATAATGTCATAGCCACTATTGCTATGATGATTAATTCATGATGCCTGTGATGAAAAAGTCCTACAGTCAGCTTAATATAATTTCGGCATATCGTAGCAGGCTTGCCACAGAACTACTGCAGGATAATTTGGATTCTGATGGATTTTTTTTGTCATTTTACAGTGATTGAGACCAGGCTAGGAGACAGTTAATATCCTACTAATGTACATATTGGAACAAGTCATATACCACATTTATTTCATGAAACACATATTTTCAGCTTAATTTTAAATTAGCTTTAAAGTGCTTCTATTTTAAGAGTTTGACATTAGCGGCAAAAGATTGCTGATAATTATAATTTTTACCCAATGTACAGATAATTTATTCTGATTGAAATATTGAAATAGATTTTAATAATAATAATAAAATCCTTGGTCAGGTTTATGCCATACTGTAAATACCCCTGGTTTATGTCGTCTGGAGAATTATTGCTGAACATGATTATGTTAATTATGATAGAACAACAGGATAGTTAGCAAGGATCTGACAACTTGTTTTGTAACACTCAATCTAAATAATATTTCTATTATGGGAATTGCGAGATTATCAAATGATAGAGCAAATATGGGTTAGTTAATTACTTGTCTATTGCCCTTGAAACCTAGTTCTAACAAAATTACTATTTTAGATAGAAAGATTTTTCATGTTTACATCTGGTCCAGTCCTGAAAATCAGCTCATTTTCACTAACATTCTTGTTTGCTTAAAAACTAACTCTGTGCCCCTTAATAGAGTCATTGATTAATGTCATCCTTGACATTAAATTGGGATTAAAAACATTATTTACTCAAGAAGATATTGTTCCTGGTTGTTTTTTCAAAAATTGTGTGTTTTTGCGTGTGTGTGTGTGTGTTTCTGTTGAAGTACCTGGTCTGCCCCAATATGGGAAGGAGCATACTGCTTCCCTTTCGCCTTTCAGCTCCAATCCAGGAGCCCTCAAACAGTTGCATTCACGACAAGCCATTTTATACCAAATTTATATTTGCTGATGTATATATTCTGTATTCTTTGAGGAATGGATATTCTTTATTATCAGCTCAGGACCGCATTTATCCTATACAAAGAGTCCTGAGTTATTTTCAAGATTTTCAACCTATTATTACATTTGATGCTATGAAGAACTTTATTTCTGATTACATATCTATAAAATGATTAAACGGATGATTTGTGAAATGGAGGAAATCTGAAATGCATAGACCTGAAAAGCTGATTCTGAATGTAGCTTTCACATTTGCAGTTCTGAGATAGTTCTTAAGCACTGACATTGGGTACTACAAGAATTTAAGCAGGCATACCCAGGAACAGGAATTACATTCCATCTAAAGATGTAAAAGAACTTGGGCATGACATGATATGAGAATAGGCTTACAAAATCAGCTACCCCACTATTAGATGAATAGCAGGATTCTGAATGGATTTTGGTATCCTCTGCTTTTCTCTTATCAAAAATTATGCATACACAGACTTTCCAAAGGAAAAGTGTTTCTGAAAATTGCAGTCATATTATCAACTTAATATTCTGTATATATTGGTATATATTTGGTATTTTACTTGTAATATATATTTCTGGTGAATAAGGGAAAATTGACATAATAAAATTATTAGATCAGTTTTCTTTGACATTGAACCCAATCCACTCCTTATAACTATATCCCTGCAGCCTGGAATGGGTCTAAAATGGAGCTCATGGAGGCCAAAAACGCAATGCGCAGAGGCGGTGATGAGCTATGGCGATCCCCGCAGCCTGGAACAACTGATTGGTGATATTCCAGGAGGCCGATCCAACCACCAATCAGCTGCTCATGCTGAATCAGGCTGCGATAATGTGCTGAAGCTGACCAGGCTGTTTGCTGTGTGCTGCAAGGACGCTAGCCAGATGACTACCAATGGATGCTGGTAGGCAAAGGCAGAAATTTTCTTTCTTGTTTTCCTCCCCAAAAACTAATGTGCGTCTTATACTCCAGAGAGTCTTATACTCTAAAAATATGGCAATTAATATTATTGATTAATTAATATTAATTATTGATTATCTGTACCAGTCTTCTCTGATCTGTTCCTTCCAGAGATGTCAACAGTCCAGATATATAAAATCAAATAAACAGAACCTCCAGATTCAGAATGAGCACTGTTGTAACACAGGAAAGGCATTACATTGGGAAAAGTGGCACTTCATTTGGTGAAAGGTCAACAAAGAGAATAAATAGGTCTTCTTGCAAAAAGAGACTCAGAGGTTCTCTGCAGATGTTGAAAAAGTTATCTCTTGCATCTTCATTGTATCATTGGCAAGATACAGAAGGAATTTAACATCAGGACATATGTATTTGAAACAAGAGTCTTTTTAGGCACACATCAAGTGCCAAAAACAATGCACAATTTAGCCCTTCCTTTATCTTTACCTTATGAAGTGACTCCATAGTACTAGCCCTTGCTTTTCCCCCTTTTTTTGAGTGATGGTGGTTTGTTAACCATTAAGTGACAGCAAAACTCATATGCAAGCTGCCAGTTATGCTGAGCCTTAAGACTTCCTCACACATTTATATAGTTACATTATTATCCAAATACCATATTGTCAGCTTTCACACTGGATTAAAGTGCTGGGTTTATTATGGGTGTAACTGTCAATGTCTCTTTGTAAATGTCTAACTATATTAACTCCAGGCCTAACATAAAGAAAATAAACAGAAACTGATGATGTTTTACTGAGATCAAATGAGTTTCAAGTAGCAACAGGATAGCACTGTACTCACAAAAATGCTTTCACCTCTTCAGCCTGCCTTGTGTAACCCAATGCTGAGTTAAGGCAAGACAACCATTGCTTTTCCAGATAGCTCGTCTTGACAGGTTTTACCCAAGAGCAATCTGTGCAAGAAACCTAACCTTGTGGAAAGAAATACTAGCTTCCTCATCTTCTTGATTATTACTGTAAAGAAAAAAGCCACTTGTTTTACTCAACTGTTTTATGAAACCTGCAATTCCTCATTTCCCAATGACTTCCTGGCCCATCTCCATCCTTCTAAATTAGATGCATTTAGGGCACATCACGTAAAATGTGACTGCAAGCAAACATGTATTTGCAAACATATGGGGCATTCTTTTGTGGGTGAGTTTGATTGGGTGCAACACTCCAGTTTGGCTTTATCTCTGCATAATGGGTTAAATAGTTTTAAATGATCATTATTCAGTGATGCATTAGTATGGGGCTGCCGCTAGACCCTCCTGATTTCTACATTCAACAGAAGGCATATGAACCCTTTTAGATAGGCTATGTGTGCATGAGATAATTGTGATCCAAAGATGTATTCCACATTTCACCCATCAACATTATTTTAAGCTATTCAATCATCATCATTGCCATCATCATTATCCTCATTATCATCACAATAATCTATATTTCTAATTCTTTCTAATAAAGAAATGTCTGGGAAAAATTATTTTGTGGCATAATACAATTTAACAATTCATTCCTATGCTAAAATGGGAAGGATGGAGGCCGCGTGCATTCTTTTTCATTAAGACAATGTTTCTTGATGTGTCAATTCCAACTTAAAGGGAACGGTGGTTGGTGGGTGATTGGAGAGTGCTTTTTCAGAGAGGTTTATCAATCTTAAACAAAAGATCTGTATGCTGAAGATGTAACACAGCTACTCTAAAGGTGACTGTGAAGTCCAAGTGGGGCTTTTAAAACTAAAAACAAAGAGAGAAAAATACTGTATTTGCCTTTTACAGAAGGAGTAAGCATACCTGGGGGACACAAGGTTGCTATGTAAAATTCTGACTACCTGAACTCATATTCAATCTGTAGAGAAAATTAGATATAGATGAAATAGGGAATGGCCTTGAAGGACAGGATGAAAAGCTGCTACCAAGGCAATGGTCAGATAAGTGGGGCTTGAACCCAGGCCAAGAAAATAATCTCAGGAAACATCTCAGATAAGCTTCTTCCCAGTTCACATGAAGATGAAGGAAAGGAGCAAGAATCATATTTAGACTAGCAAGTTTCTGTTACTATAGGTTTACAGTAAAAGTAATACTGATCTACATGACATTGATTTCTTAGGTAGTCTACCATGAAGGGCTAACATTATGTCAGAGAGAAAGAGAGAAAAGCTATGCGGAAGCAAAGGAAAAAAGTATAAGAATGGGGGAAAGGGATTTACAACCATCAAACTGGAAGAGAATGTCCAGATGAGTAGTGACCATTAACTCAATATGCTAAATGGGTGGGTTGTTGTTATATCAGCTGGCAAACTGCAGCATTTAGGAGCAATTGAAGACAAACAGGTTTATGACAAGGAAGTACACTTTCCTTTTCCTTCACTCTGTTCAGTGAGAGTGGCTATCTTCCAAATGAAACTCAGATGTCAAGAAATATGCAAAAGAAAACAAGCTCAAGTTTCTCGTTATAAATATTGTTTTAATTGTTCAAGTGGATTTTTGTGTTTATGGCCAAACAAATGGCTGCCTAATAATTAATTATTTCTCTTAACTAAGTAGTTTGGTCAAATAAATCAACCAGGAGGGGCAATGACCAAATGAGAAGATTGTCTTAACTTCTTATCCACACTGTTAAGATCTACAAGATGGGGAAAAAAATCCATGTGAACAAGACAAGTAATTGAAGAGTATCTCCCTTAGACTATCAACATAAGGCCCCAAATCAAGGTCTTTGTCTGCAAAGAATGATAAAAACTGTCCATAGTGACTGTTTGCTTTCTTCCCCAAAAAAACTTGATGGAAGATATTCCATGCTGTATGAAAACATTCACTGATTGCTTTCATTCAATTGCAACGGGGGAAGAAAAATATATTCTTTTTTATGCATTTATGCTCAATCTGATTTGATTGATTTTTACAATCCTGCATTCTTCCCATCTGCTTCATTGCTTTCAGATCCCTAGTAATCCAAAACACCAAACTGACTTTATTAGAAGGAAGATAATACTTAGGAAGAATAGTGTCAATTGCCCAGATCATCTCCACAAACCATAGAATTGCCAACGTTTCAATAGTAGTATTAATAAATGAAGTGGGACATTCTTCAGGTACAGACATAACTATTTACTGCTGCAAAGATTTATAACAGTTACCAGTATAAAACTGACCGGTCTTAAACTGATTGCTCACATCAACAAAGTTTCAGAAAATGCCTCCATATCCAAATGATTATCTCCAGCTGAAAAGAATACCAAATCCAGCATGTGTTCTGCTAAACATATAGGCTCAGATAGGATAGCTCCATTATTATCATGGTAGCCACTCCTGACTGGCCAATCTTCAGTGTGGATATTGAATTCCCTTAGGAAAGAAATTTCTGTAGCTGGCTGCAATGCAGAGTTACCTGGTAGGCAGAGTAATCTAATTGGTAAACCTCTTCAAGCCAGATTTCCAGATTTTTTTAAAATTCTTTTAATTTTATTTATTTTGTCACAACAGTATATATAAGCATAAGCATGAAAGTAACTATATAATATATAAGCATATATATAAGCATAAGCATGCAAGAACTATATTAATTGGATATAATGAAAGGAAACAATAGGACAGGAACGGTAGGCACATTTGTGCTCTTATACACGCCCCTTACAGACCTCTTAGGAATGGGGTGAGGTCAGTAGTAGACAGTTTTTGGTTAAAGCTTTGGGGATTTTGAGAAGAGACCACAGAGTCAGGTAGTGTGTTCCAAGAATTAACAACTCTGTTACAGAAGTCATATTTTCTGCAGTCAAGATTGAAGCGGTTAACATTAAGTTTAAATCTATTGTTTGCTCTTGTATTGTTGTGATTGAAGCTGAAGTAGTCTTTAACAGGAAGGACATTGCAATAGATGATTCTATGAGTTAAACACAGGTCCTATCGAAGGCGGCGGAGTTTTAAGTTTTCTAAACCTAAGATTTCAAGTCTGGTGGCATAAGGTATTTTGTTGTATTCAGAGGAGCGGAGAACTCTTCTTGTAAAGTATTTCTGGATGCGTTCAATTGTATTGATGTCAGAAATATGGTGAGGGTTCCAGACAGGCGAGCTGGTTGAAATTTGGAGTTGCCAAGTTTTTGACCATTCTGACACAAAGTCAAGGTTTTTTTGAAGGGTAGCTGTATTGTTGGTAGTGTTAAATAGTTTGACATCGTCAGCGAAAAGAACACAATTACTTTTAATATGGTCACAGAGATCATTAATGTATAATATGAGTGTTGGTCCAAGAACACTGCCTTGGGGAATGCCGCTATTGACAGGAACAGGATTTGATAGGGCACTGCCTATTTTGACCACTTGTTGTCTGTTTGACATGAACACTGATATCCAATTGTGGAGAGGTCCGGAGATGCCGTAGGATTTTAGTTTTAGGAGAAGTTTGTCATGTACCGCTGAGTCAAAAGCTTTACACAAGTCTATGTAAATTGCATCTATTGTTTTGCCTTGATCAAGCTTTGTAGTCCATATGTTTTTGCAGTGAAGAAGTTGTAAGTTACATGATAATTTTTTTCTGAAACCAAATTGTTTATTAGAGAATAGATTGTTTGTTTCTAGGTGGAGGATAATGGATTGGTTGATGATAGATTCCATAACTTTACAGGTGACACAGCATAGAGAGATTGGTCTGTAATTTTAATAAGATCAGAATATTTATCCAGGAACTGATCTGATATTAAAAACATATTTTGAGGTTGGAGATGACCATACCACCGTTGTCACTTTGACTTTGTTGGTTAGACTACAAAAAAAAATGTATGGAGGGAAATCAACAGCTTGCCCCTTCTTTTCTTTTTTCTTTTTTTTTATTCAAAAAGTTTTACAAAATTTCCCCCTTTCCCCCTCCTCCCCTCCTTCGCAACCCCTCCCCGACTTCCCGGAACGAGCACAAGGTATAGTTAAAATAAAACAAACATATGCTAAAAATTTTCGTCCCAACTTAATTATACCCCTACAATCATCAATTCCTAACTTCCCCAAAAGCAATCAAAATAATACATCATAATCATTCAAAACAGTCTGATAACTCTTAGTCTGATATCTACGTTGAATATAGTCAATCCATTTTTTCCATTCCTTTAAGTATCTTTCTTGCGTATTGTCTTTCAAAAAGGCTGATATCTTCGCCATCTCAGCCAAATTGGCAACTTTCAATATCCATTCTTCTATTGTTGGTACTTCTTTTCTTCCAATATTGTCCTATTAGTAATCTTGCTGCAGTTATTAGATTTAAAATCAATTTAGTCTCAATTACTGTACAATCCGTAATAATTCCCAACAAGAAAAATTGCGGCAGGAACTTTATCTTCTTTTTCAGAACATTTTGTAAAATCCACCAAATTTTTATCCAAAAGGCCTTTATGTCCTTACAAGTCCACCAAATGTGAAAATATGTAGCGTCATCACAATTACATCTCCAACATTTTGCTTGCATTTCTGGATACATACACGATAATTTTTTAGGATCTAGATGCCATCTATAAAACATTTTATAAAAATTTTCCCTCAGATTCTGTGCCTGCGTGAATTTAACATTTCTAACCCAAATTTTTTCCCACGTTTCCAATAATATTGGCTCCTGAAAATTTTGTGCCCACTTTATCATACAGTCCTTTACCAAGTCCCTTTCAGAATCTATTTCAAGTAACACATTATACAATCTCTTTATATGCTCCTGAGACTGATTTCTAATTTGCTTTACCAAATTTCCCTCGTTCTGCTCTATACCAATTTTCTGATCTCCCTTCCATCTAGCATGTAGTTGCTCATATTGAAACCAAGTATAATTTTTCCCTTCCTCTCTTAATACTTGCAGAGATTTTAACTGCAAATTACCTCTTTCAGTATACAAAAGATCTTTATATGTAATCATTTCCTGATTCTGTTCTATGTTTATATTTTCTACTGTATGTCTAGGACTTGCCCATATAGGAACCTTATAATTTAGTTTATAAGAGTATTTTTTCCAAACACGCAGAAGGGCATTTCTTAGCACATGATTTTTAAAGGCCTTATCCACTTTTTTGTCATAAATTAAATATGCATGCCATCCATATAACAAATCATAACCTTCTATATTCAAAATTCTGTCCTCTGTTAAATTAAACCAATCACTTATTGCAGAGAGAGCAGCTGCTTCATAATATAATTTAAAATTAGGCATTTTAAACCTCCCTTTCCGAGAATCTTGAATTATTTTCATTTTAACCCTAGCTTTTTTACCTTCCCATATAAATTTGTTAATTCCCTTCTGCCATTCCTCAAGATTCTTATCTTTCTTAATTATTGGTATCATCTGAAAGAGGAATAAAAATCTAGGTAAAACATTCATTTTAATAGCAGCAATTCTCCCCAGCAAAGATAATTGCAATTTTTCCAAACAATCAACTCCTTCTGAACTTTTTGCCATAAAACCTCATAGTTATTCTTATACAATTTCACATTTGATGACGTAATATAAACCCCTAAGTACTTAACCTTCTTTACAATTTCAAATCCTGTTACTTCCTCTAGTTTTTCTTTCTGTTGTCTGGCCATATTTTTATTATCACTTTTGTCTTTTCTGATTTACCTTAAACCCTGAGACATTCCCATATTGATCAATTATTTCCAACAAAGATTTACTAGAATTTATAGGGTTTGTTAAAGTAATCACCAAATCATCTGCAAAAGCTCTTAACTTATATTCATACTGTCTAACTCTAATTCCTCTATCTCCTTTACTTCTCGTATTTTATCCAATAATGGTTCTAGAGTTAAAATAAACAATAATGGTGATAAAGGACATCCCTGTCTTGTTCCTTTCGCAATCTTAAAAGGTTCTGTTAAGCTACCATTGATTATAATCTGTGCTGTTTGCTCTCCATAAATTGCCCTAATTATTCTTAAAAAACCATCTCCAAATTGCATCTTTTCTATTAATTTAAATAAAAAATCCCAATGCAATCGATCAAAAGCTTTCTCTGCATCGAGGAAAATAAATGCTGCTGGAATAAAATTTTTCTTTTCTAAGTACTCCAGTAAATTAACAATCTGCCTAACATTATTCCTCATCTGTCTCCCTTTTATAAATCCAGATTGATCATTATGAATTCTTCGCTGCAGAATCAACATTAATCTATTAGCTATTATTTTAACAAAAATCTTATAATCATTATTTAAAAGTGAGATTGGCCTATAATTCCCAGGTTTAGAACAATCCTGTTCCTCTTTTGGTATCAATGAAATAAAAGAGGTTCTCCATGAGGGGGGAATTCCCCCTCCTAGTTGTATCTGATTAAATAATTCCTTAAGTGGACCTAACATCTCATCCTGTAAATTCCTATAATAACTAACTGTGAGCCCATCCGTACCAGGAGTTTTCCCCATTTTTAATTGTTTAATTACCAAAATAATTTCTTCCGAGGTTATAGGCCGATTCAGTTCATCCGTTTGTTCTAAAGTTAAATTTTTAACCTTATATTCCTTCAAATAATTATCAATATCCCTATTCAATATATTATCTTTAAGATATAAATTTGTATAATATTCTAAAAAAGCTTTTTTAATTTTATCCTGTTGATATCTCTCTTTACCTTTATATTCTATTTTTTCTATAGTACGTTGTTTTGTCTTTTCCTTAAAGTGTATGCTAACCACCTACCAGGTCTATTTGCATTACAAAAGTATTATGTTTGGCATATTGTATATTTGTTGCCACCTGATCAGCCATTATCATATTAAATTGATTCTGTAGTAACTTTATTGCATCTTTAAGTTTTTGATCATGTGGATTATGTATTAATAATTGTTGTTTCTTATAAATTTCCTCTTCTAAATACCTACGCTGTCTTTGTTGCTTATTTCTCTGTCTATTATTAAGATATATTAATACACCTCTCATAAAAGCTTTACTGGAGTCCCAAACCATTTCTATCGATGTTTCATTATTCAAATTATAATCAAAAAATTCTTTCATCTGCTTTTTACATTGATTTACATTATCCTGATATCTAAACAAATTTTCATTTAATCTCCAAGTTCTTCTACCCTCTTTTCCATATTGCAATTCCATCCAAACAGGACTATGATCAGACAAACATCTTGGAAATATCTTAGTTTTCTTCACCCTAAAAAGCAAATCATTAGAAATTAAAATAAAATCAATACGTGAGAAGGATTGATGCCTATCAGAGAAAAAAGTATAGTCTCTTTCCTCCAAATTCCGCAGTCTCCATACATCTCTCAACTCAAAATCTTCTATCATATCAAAAAAGGATTTAGGCAGCTTTGCATGTGCAGGTATCTTCTTGGAAGAAATTCTCTTGTCCTTTCGTGTATCTATTACTCCATTCCAATCTCCCAATATAATGCACGATTTATAATCCCATAGATTCAATTTATCATATAACATTCTATAAAATTTTTCTTGTTGCTGATTGGGTGCATATATACCAAGCAAGAGAGTCCTTTTTGTTTCTATTGTAAGTTCAATAGCAATATATCTTCCGTGAATATCTGCCTCTATTAACTTGGCTGGTATATCTTTTCTCAAATAAACCACTATGCCATGTTTTTTCTCCAAAGCTGAAGCAACAAAATGTTTACCTAACTTTGAGTTTATTAGGTACTTTTGATCTGATAATTTAATATGCGTTTCTTGTAAGCAAATAACATCATTTTTAAATTGTTTCAAATAATGAAATATTTTTCTTCTCTTCTGAGCTGAGTTCAAACCATTGACATTCCAAGTCAAGATTTTATTTGCCATTACTGGGCTGCTGAAGCCTTTGAGCAATCAACTGAAGATCGTCCTCCCGTATCTTCGGCCATGCTCTTCCCACCGCTTCTGTAGCAGAATCCTGAACTTTACTTTGAGTTTGTTGCTCCTTTTCTTTACGCTTAAGGGCTCCCCTCGTCAGTCTTTGTTCTTGTGGTTGTTCCTCTGATGGTAACATCACTGGAATCACCTCAGCTTCCACACCCATTTGAGTCTCTTGAATTCTTTTTTCTATTATTTCTATTTCAAATTTCAGCACTGTAGAAAGAAAATCTTTGGCCTTAAGCACTGTGTCAATACGATATCTCCTTCCTTGATAATACACTGTCAAGCCAACTGGAACCTCCCATCTAAATTGAATCTGGTATTTCTTAAGTTCTTGTGTAAAAAATGTAAAGTCCTTTCTATCCCTTAACATCTTGGGAGGAATCTCTTTCAAAACCTTCAACTCCTGTTCCCCTATTTTCAAGTTTTTCTGAAAAGCAACTTGCAAAATTTGATTCCTCACTGTTCTTTTCAAAAAATAAACCACAATGTCTCTAGGAAGTTTCTTTTGCCTAGCAATCCAAGAATTAACTCTATAAATTTTGTCAATTTGATAAGCAACCTCTTGTGGATCAAGTTCAATAAATTCAGCCAGAGCTTCTGATAAATTTTTTTTTAAATCTTCCCCTTTGTCCTCATTCAGACCCCTAATTCTCAGAGCTCCTTCCATCATTCTATACTGCATCACCACCAGTTGATCTTCATTTTTATCCAATTTGATTTGCATTCCCCCCATTCTATTTTCTATTTGTTGATTTGACTGAACAATTTCTTGCACCTCCTCCTCCACCACCTCCAGTCTTTTTGCCAAACCTTGAAAAGCCATCAAGATATCTTCTCTTATTTTTTTATTATTCTCTTTTATTTCTTCTCTTATTTTCTCATTATTATCCATAATCTCCTTAAACCTTTCTTCAGACACTCTCCCTTGTTCTTTAATCAGATCTTCTAAAGCTGGTTCAGAACCCCTTCTGCCCCCAGTCTTAGGTGGTTTAGTAGCCATTTCAGTTTTTAAAATTCACAAAATATAAGTCTAGAAACTTCTCTTTTCCCCTTTAAGTATAGGAGAGCTCAGTTCACTTCATTAAAATCCACACATAACATTTCTTATCTTCTTAGTTGCACAGACTGTTTGAAATTCCATTCGTCACTTTCACTCCCGTTCAGGCGCCATCTTTAAGAGTCAATTAAAACAAAGGAAAAAAAGTTTCTCTTTTTTAAAAGGTAGAAGTCAGGAAATCAAAAATACTTGCAATCCAATAATTGTCCGCTGGCACTCATTCCGTCTGCTTAAAGAGATCCATAAAGATAAGACAATTAGCAGAGATGGACACTTTCTTCTTTTCCTGCTTTTGCAGGCACGCACTGAAGTTGGAGGGCAGGAATATTTATGGGACCCGTCGACCCTTCGAGGCTCTGCTTAATTAAAACAAAGCCTCTGGGGAGGTCTACCAACATTTCCTGCTGCTCTTATCTTTCCCCTTTCATCCAGGGAAAAAGATTAAAGCCGGCTTTTCCTGGCTTTTACGATGTTCAGTGCGGAGCCCCTTTAATTAGGGGCTCAGCGAAGAGGTGGAGCCACCCGGAAGTCCTGCCCCTTCTTTTCTTGAAACAACCACATTGCAGTATCTTCTCCTGCTAGTTATTCTCCCAAAGCATCCATTCTCATAGATATTGCCTCTTCAACTACAATCTTTATACTTCAGAATTGCATTTGTATAAGGTTCAGAGAGCAGATGATAACATCTCTGCATGCAGATTTCAGACAGGCAGAACTTCAACACTCCTGGTTCTGCAAAGAAGGCCAACCGGCCAGAGGTTATTTTCCCACTTTCTTTGCTGTTATAATTATTTCTCAGTTGATTGCAGCTTTTATGATAAAACACATGCCTATTGTAAGAGTTGAAGGAGATAAAGCATGAATCTCTGATTCTCTTGCCAGAGAAAGCCATTTTGTAAACAAGAGACAGATGGTAAAAAACCTTAAGACCAGGAAAACAAGTAGCCACACAGCTGTTGAATTAAAACCAGGAGAAAAACTACCGTAGATAAGGGACAGAATCTCTGGATGTTTTTAAACAGAGAATTTCTTTTCTATATGTCTTTTTAGTTGTCTGTACCCTTACCTTAAATCTGCTTGGGACTGCTGAGTGGATAGGGAAGTTAACTGAATGCACCTGTCAGGCCTGGAAGCCATATTACCTTGGTGCCTTCAGGATCCAGGCCTGCCACAATCCTACCGTGGGAAGTTGGGAAGGGGGATTGCATGAGTGAAGTAGAATTAGCTATAACAAAACTTTTCAGAGAAGTTCAAGGCCATGGTGTCTGACAGCTGTGCAGAGAAGAAAATGAAGGTTGTCTTCTGTACGTGAAGGAGCAGTGGTGGACATGTAGGAGAAATGGGCAAGGTCTTGAACTTTCTTTTGGGTAAGGAAAATCCGGAAGCTCTCAGATTTGGGTTTTCCCAGATGTGCCAATATGACATCTCTAATAAAAGTTAGCTTTGAGGAATCACAAGCCTCGGAGTTTGATTTCGTTGGGGAATCCTGACAGCACCTGATGTAAAATCTGGACACCTATGAGTTTCCTTGTTCAATAATGTTTATAACATCTCAATGCTGCAGAACTCTGTGCAACATAAAATTGTTTATGTGAACTATATGCTTCCTTACTGTTTAAAACAGGATTCAAGGTTGCTTATAATTTAAAACAACATATACACTGAAAAATTGAAATTAGGATTAGTACACAACTAGCACCATAGTCTTGAGAGTAATTCCGGTAGTACAAATCCATGTAGTGGTAGAATTCACGCAACTGTATATTGGCTTGAAAGGCAGTCATACAGATCATAGCTTGCACAGGAAAGTTAAACTGACCTTTGATTATGTGCAGAATGCACCAAAACTAACCAATATTGTGTCTTTATAATTAGTAGGAAATACTGAATGTGGAAATAATTAGTAGGAAATACTGCACTTAGGCTGGCTAAAAGATCTTATATGAACATTTCAATTGGTGAAAGCCATAGGCAGTAGAAGTCAATATTTATGCCCATCAATAAAAAAAAGATGGAAATTAAAATTTGGAAAGTGAAAAATATATATATAGCAAAAATATGGAAGATGGAAGTGAAACTAAAATTTATGTATCCTAGTGGAGGTTAGCTGATCTTGAATAGCAAAATTAATAAATGCATGATGGAAACTGAAATTTTAGATTTAATCATGAATGAAAGGGCTAAAATCTATGCAAATATGAATTAGTGCTATCTAGAGTGCCATGGACACATATAAAAGTAGGAATGTATGAGAAGGTGATAGATTCATCTTACAGTCCAGTTGGTGACAATCATGGAAGAACCGGAGATGAAAAAATTGTGTAACATTCTAAATGAATGCAGTCCAGAAAAATGCTAATCTCTGATGGCTATAAGGAATGAAATGAGAAAGAATAGAAAAAATAATGGGTTATTTGAAGAAAGAAACATGAATAAGAAGTGATTATTCATAAGCATTTCTTTAAAATGTCTGATTTTTTAATATAAAGTTTAACCATAAATGTAGTCATGTGTATATAAAGCAAAGGGAAACTAAAAGAATACTGATGTGGTTATTTATGATGTAAAATTAAGATAAATAGTAAAGGATGCAATAATGATAAGAGCTGTTGAATAGTGCCAATAGTGGATCTTCAAAAAATGGATATGAAAGAAAAGCAAAAGGAATTGGAGTGAAGCAGAATGAAAGTACAAGGCATGCATAGAAAAATATTGATAAACAGATTAACAGATTAATTGGGAAAATTAAGAAAGATTATTGAACTATGCTATTAAGGGCCACAGAAATCTCTGGACTTTAACTGATGAAAAGTATGAAAGACAACACTTAGTGGAATGATGACATGAAAGAGGCCATGGATGAAAAAAAACTGCTCTATGTTTTCATCCAGTGCTGCAAAGATTGAAGTTGAGAAAAAAATATTGCATAATTTATATCCCAAGAACAGGATAGTTGCAAAGAATGTAGGCAAAATTAAAAAAAGAACACTTATGATTTTTAAAAGTAGGGGAAATGCTGAGGGACTCTGCAGAAGATAGAAGTGATTTGGAGACTGGTGAAGTAGGAAAGAGAACAGAAACGAATTATGAAACTTTTTTCATGAATATAAAAATTGGTTGTTGAATGTAATAAAAGTGGCATCCTCTATGAGGTTAGTAAAACGTGTGAGAATAAGTGAAACATTTAGCAAATTGATCATTTTGTGCAGGGAATAAGCAAGTATGGGAAATCTACTTTAGGCTGTTCTATATATTTTGGGGTAAATGTAAAAGGAATGCTATTGGTGATACTAGAGGTATTTGTGGCATGGATGATGACACTGTCATTGGTACAAGCAATTTGCAGTGAATATTAGAAATATTAGGGGTAGTGTTAGGGTTATGCAATGAGAATTTGGATCCGAAAAGTGCATATTAGACATAAGTAGTAGAAAACTAAGGAAAATAGATGAATTTATGCACCTTTAGAAGGCTGTTTACTTCTAAACAAGTAAGCTGAAGAAATTTTAAGATTAAGAAATTTTAAGATATGTAAATGCTTAAAATACATTTAAGATATGTAAATGTAAGATTAAGAAATTTTAAGATATGTAAGATATGTATGGAGGTAATTGTTAATGTGTGTGTAACAAATGAATATTTGTCAAATTGGTTCAGAATGTGGGCCCACACACAGTGTTGGGCACTCCTTGTTTGTCCATATCACACTGTTCTTGAGCTACGTCATAGTTTCTTTCATGTTACAATTAAAAGGAATGGTTAACAACTAAAGAAATCCTATATGGTATAGGGCTAGGTTATTTACCAAATCATCTCTCGCTGGGGGTTTCTGCCTCACAAGATCCTTCCTTTAAATTGTTGCTATGTAGTAGGAGTTAGGAAACATGTCTTTTCTATAGACATATTTCTATGCCTATGGAAGACATGTTTCACTACTCTGTGGCACACACTACTCTGTGGAACACATTCAGTGAGCCCCCACTCTCAGCTTTCCAGAAGGGCATGAAGAGTTTGTTCTTCTCTAGGCATTGAGATAAGGTGAGATGGGAGCTTGTAGATGATTTGTTGGAGCATCTCAGAAGGATGGCTGAGGCATGGAGTTTTTGGTTTTATGTTCTCTTTTATTTTGGTTTTACTGTTGTGAGTTTTGCTCTAAGACAAGCAATCATAGAAATCTTATAAGCAAATAAATAAATACATTTTAACAGATCAATGCTTCTACCTACTTCGTTATATTGAAATGAAAGCTGGATTTTTTTTGTGAGTACTTTACACGTAAAAGTATGGTAAATGCAGTGGGAATTAGATACGCTACAGAATTAGATGTCACTATTTTCTTAGTAGGATTATCTCTGCCTAAATATGAGGCTGTCTCTGGGCTCTGTAGCTCTAGTAAGGTTTGACTTGACCTAAAAAACTTCCTGTCTTCCTGTTCTATTTCTTCAGTCTGCCACTCAGCCATCTGCCATATGCTCTTCTTGACAACTGCCAGTCAAGGATCATGAATAATACACACAGGGACTGAGTGCAAAAAGGACACATGGGTTAAATGGCATAAAATGGCATCTACACACAGTAGATAAGTGCAATATAAATTTGGATCTGGATTTCATAACATAAGTGATGGGAAATGTCAGTGGTTTGACAATAATGACATATTTCTATTTAAAAGACACTCAGTACTACACATATGTCAAGTTCCATCATGTGAAGAAAGAACAGTTTGCAAGAATGCTTTTAAAGATTAAAACTATATTGTCAGTTTCTTAATTAATATTACACCAGGTCCAAAAACGTAAAAGAGAAGTTGCATAAAAAGGAGGCAAATACATATAATTTCAATGAAAAATAAAGATTTCAACCTTTAAACCTTGTCAAATTGATGACAAGATGTGTACTGCTGTGTTTATTTTGGCAGACTATTATTTAATGAAGCATGGAAGTATCAATACAAGGCTTTGCAAGAGAAATCCATGACAAACTATGTCACCATTATTTTATTACTAAATATATATGTAAACATCTATGACCAACAAATTAACCTTATCTAAAACTTTACTAATAAATCTCTAAAAATATGACAATATGTATTCTTGCTGGCTGCTGTAAGTATTTACATCATATGATAGAAAACAGATTTCCTCCCCTCCCTTTTCTTCATTAGATAAGCAGAACTGAGTGGGAGTTTGGTAGTTGTATTTATAATTATAAACTTGGTATACCTGACATTTTGATCAGAGAGGTTTCTTACTTGATAGACAAGTGCTTGGTAAAGAATTCAAATGCTTCAGTAAACATAGCAACCTAGCATTCTAATATCAACTTCAAACCTAAATTGGAATTTATTTATTTGAAAGACAAATTCATCAGGTGCATATAAGAAGCTAAATCATTGAGGATTGTTGTTATCTTTAAAAAAAAAATAGAGTGAACTTGACAGATTACCTTTCTGCAGGATGGAGTGGTAGGATATTGCTATATTTTCAACAAATATTAGATAATTCCAAAGTAGCTATGTTTTATGTGCACCCCAGGAGTGAAATCCAGCAGATTCTAACAGGTTCTGGAAAACCAGTAGCAGAAATTTTGAGCAGTTTGGAGAACTGGCAAATACTACCTCTGGCTGGCCCCAGAGTGGGGTGGGAATGGAGATTTTGTAATATCCTCCCCCTAGGAGTAGGGAGTGAATGGGGATTTTGCAGTATCCTTCCCCTGGAGTGGGGTGGGTATAGAGATTTTGCCACACCCACCAAGCCACACCCACAGAACCTGTAGTAAAAAAAAATTCACCACTGGTACACCCCATGTTTTCTTGTCATGTCTGTTTAAATTGGAGAAATAGACTTCTTAGATCACTCAAAAGAATTTTCTTCTGACTTCATAGTTTTTTGTGACTGTGTCACAAATAAGTGCAACGAAAGCTTCTCTAGAACAAGACTTAACTGGAACAACCATATAACTTAACTGATCAATGATTTCTGGAACAAGGAATATGAATGTGTCTTTTGTGAAAGACAAAAAAGTCATTCAGATGTCTCATTTCCTGACAAAATCGTTATTCAACGTTACAATGCAGAAATGATAAATTAATCTGTGTTGGAAGCAATGAAATATAACCTTTTCTTAGTCTTAGCAGGAGATGTGTTCTATCAGCTATTCAGTTTAATCTGAGTTCAGCTATACAAGCAGGTAACACAAAACAAATGAATGCTACAGGTTAATTAAGCATTGAATTCCTCAGTAGGTAACTCACCCTTTTAATAGTCTGACAATCAGTTCATGTATATGACCCTGAGTTTTATTGCAGAAGAACATAAAAAGAAAGCAAAGGACAATTCTGTTTCTTCATTGTATCTGACCAGTAATTTTATATTTCCAACTCATGTATAATATTGTTCAGTAGAAATTCACTTTTCTATCATATCTTTTCCATTAAGTATATTGGTTTAGAATTTTCTTGCATATAATTATTTCATGAAAGATGGATGAGAAGATTCTGAACTAAAATATTAGTTGCAAAAACAATGTATGCAAAATGTTAAATGTAAAAGGAGTCCCTGCAGATTTTACTCTGCTAGTAGTTGCTGACTATAAGAGGTGCTGTTCATCTCCATTTCGGGGCCCTTGATCCAGCGCTGTCTGCAGATGCTTCCATGATCATGTGGCCAATATGACATCATGGAGCACTGTTACATTGCCACTGAAGTGGTACCTATTTATCTACTCGCATTTGCTTGTTTTTGAACTTCTAGGTTGGCAGGAGCTGGGGTGAAAATGAGAGCTCATCCTGTCATACGACACCCGGGCCTCAAACCTGGGCTGTCATTTTTCCAGGCCATAAGTTCAGTAACTTAAGCTCTGAGCCACTGCAACAAATATTAAAAAGGAGACTGTATATCAGTAGTGAAATCCAAATTTTTTACTACTGGTTCTGTGAGCGTGGCTTGGTGGACATGGTGTGGCTTGGTGGGTGTGGTTGGTGGGCATGGCAGGGGAAGGATACTGCAAAATCTCCATTCCCACCCCACTCCAGGGAAACATTATTGCAAAATCTCCATTCCCACCCCACTCTGGGGCCAGCCAGAGGTGGTATTTGCCGGTTCACCGAAGTACTCAAAATTTCCGCTACCAGTTCTCCAGAACCTGTCAGAACCTGCTGGATTTCATCCCTGGTGTATATTCACAGAAACCACATTGGAGTCTATGTACAGTACTGTAATTTTGATCTTCACATCTTAAATATCATGGAGTTGAACAAAATCCAATAAATGATAGCAAAAAATTAGTCTATTGAAGCAACTCTTGCATGAGGAAAAATTACAGTATTTAATTTTTTATTGTTGGTGGGGGGGAGAAACCATCCTAGCAAATGATAAGATCTGGATACCTTTGCTTGGGCTCAGTAGCTAAGCAGAGCTTGACCTGATTAATAATTGGGTTTACTATTATTTGATACCTTCAAGTCAGTGTTGATTCCTGATGACTGCCTGGAAAAGTTCCCACAGTTTTCCTGGCAAGATTTCAGAAATGATTTGTCTTTCTAGACTGAAAGAAAGGGACTGGCCCTAGGTCATCTAGTTGCTTGGTGCCTAAGGAGGGACAAGAACTCATAGGTTTTTTTGTTGTTGCTGTTGTTGTTTCTAGCCTGCTGCCTTAATCTCTTCATCAAACTGACTCTGATATGTTGGTCATGAAATCCCAGGGTTGTTTCTCAGGGAAAAGATATTACATTCCAGAGTAAAACCCAAATTAAGAGACTTCACTCTTTAACTGCTTTTGAGCTGTCTGGACTAGGGAAGAAGAGGATCAGGGTAGCCACACTCTAGAATCTCCAGAGCTTTAGTCTGGCAAGATTCTATCCATTATGTATAAGCAAAGACTTGTAGACTTGATTGGATTTGAATCTGTTGTTTTGGCCCTGACAATGTCGTAATATTACTCAAATTTAATACTCCCATTTCTTCATTAGCAATAAATTGTCGTAGGCATATCAACTATATTTCACAGTAAGACTTTAGAAAACCTCATACTTACTGATATGGAGGATCAAAAAGTATTTTGCAAAAATACATCCAGAAAATCAAAATGAAGATGTATCTTCTTTGGTCCCTATGGTGTTTTAGACTTTGTGCTCTTAATTGCTTTACATTGGCTACCTTCCAATCCTTTAGTTGATTGATCAATTATGTGCTATTAAATCAGCTCTTAATGATCATGTAGATTTTCTCCATAATGATCTGCCTCTAATGGAAACTTTCAGGTCTTTCAATAGCGCACTCATTACCACTATTACTGAATCTATCCACCTTGCTGTTGATAATGTTCTCTTTCCTTCCACCTTTCCCAAATTATATAATTCTCTAGAGAGATCTTTGCACAATGTGCCTGACTGAGTCTAGTAATTTGTGCCTCGAGTGAGAGCTCTGGTTTGATTTGTTCAATTATCCATTTGTTTGTTTTCTTGGCTATTCACAATATTTCCCCCCACACTAAAGTTCAAAAACACAAATACTCTTAATATCACCTTCTTCTTCTTCTTCTTCTTCTTCTTCTTCTTCTTCTTCTTCTTCTTCTTCTTCTTCTTCTTCTTCTTCTTCTTCTTCTTCTTCTTCTTCTTCTTCTTCTTCTTCTTTTTCTTCTTCGCTTCAGCATAGCACAAATTACAGATGTTTCTTCCTCCAATTTAAAAACCACACATCTTTATCCAAACCAGTTTCCCTTAACATATATTCAGCATGCAGATTAAATAAATTAGAGGAGAGTATATAGTCTTCTCACTCCTTTGCCAACCTGGAGCCAGTCTGTTTTGTCATGTTCAGTCTGTACTGTGACTTCCTGAACTGAGTATAAATTTCTCATAAGGATAATGAGATGGTCTGATATTTCCATTTTAATAAATATAATCCACAGCAAGATGTGATCAACACAATCAAAGGCCTTTCTTTAATCAAGGAAACACATACTGACTTCTTTTTCATATTCTTTGGCATTCTCAATTATCTAGTATGCATCAGCGATAATGTTTTGTGTTCCTCGGCCTTTTCTAAAGCCAGCTTGAACATCTGGCATCTGATTTTAGCATCATTATATATATTAAGTGTCAGCAATTTCATATATTTTTTCAAAACTCTATAGTAAATACTACCAGGGACCACACTAAAGAAATATCTTCTAATTTCTAATCCTCCTTAATTTATATTAACCTTGATTGCAGTTTGTGGATCAGTAATAAAGTCTCTTTTCATTTTTCTTTCTAGATCTCCCTCATCAAATGAAGGCATTACCAACTGCTGACTTCCATTCCTAGACTTTCATAGAAGCTTATTAATAAAAAATTGTGCCAATTCTTTAGCTGGTGCTGGCCTTTATACACCAAATTCTTCCCAAGAATCTAAGATGTTGTAATAAATCAGCATCCAAGTGGTTTAGCCTTTTGCAATGACTGATGGAAATTTTGTCAATGTGCAGATTTTCTAAATGTTGTCCAAGGCTTTTTGTTATGGCACCCAGTGTGCCAATAATTACTGATATAACCACAGCTGGTTTATGCCATAATCTTTCAATTTCAACTTTCAGATCTTGATATTTTGTAATCATCTCCAATTCTTTGTCTTCTGTTATTGCCTGGTATTGCCACATCAATTATCTACCATTTCTTCTTTTCGACCATTGTTATATCTGGTATATTATGAGCCAAGACTTTATTTATTTCTGGAATTTAACCTGCTCATTTTCGACTAGTTTTTTGACTCTTATGTTCTCACCAATTTTTCATTGTAGGCACATGATAATTTTTACAGATTTTCCAGTAAATCGTTTTGGCGATTGTGCTATGTTATTGTTTATAAGCAGTATCTGTGCTTATAACAGTATCTGTGATTTCACAGTATCTGTGATCTCCTTGTTATGTTTTGATTAATTACTATTACTATTAATCAGTATTCAACTAGAGGGGATAATATGTATTTTTTATGCACCCTTTTTAATGCTTTGATTTGTGAGTTTTTTTTCTGTTTTGTTCTCTTAGATTTTTATTTTGAGTTCAGTATTTTGTATTTTAACTTTGTTTTGAATAAAATAAAATATATGACTGATTAACTACTTGAAGTCCAAGTTTCAACCACAGTTATGCAAGCCACCCAAATCTCAATTTCAGGCTTGGCAGGAAATGAACTCTCTTAGTTTTGTCATCTTGTGAACCCAAAGTCAAGGCTAATTGATAATAGACACTTTTACTATCTCTCTCATGCTAGATCTCAGCTCCCATCTCATTAGAAGGTTATTCTGCAAAGTGATAGAAAATTCACCAGCTAGTTTACATATCCTTTAACCAATTACATATAGATTAATATAACATTGGGAAAATGCTTGGATTTTTTCCCCAACAAAATATATGCACTCATATAAATAAATATTTAACTAAACATTTCCTCTAAATGTACAGTTTTTTTCCATGATTATACCATTGTATGCAGGAACCATTCTATCCTCTTATCACGGTAACTTTGTAAGAATATGAAGCTTATTCTTACATTTTTGCTGTGTTCTTTTTCCTTTGCTATCAGTTATTGAGATGCTTTTAAAACAATGAAAATATTCTGCTCTGATTATATCATGTTTTATTCCATAATCCCATACTTAATTTCTTAATATTTCCCTATGGGAAACACTTCCAAACTTGACAGTGTGTAAACAAATGCTGCAAAACAGTATGTAGAAGAGGAAGGGCCATTATTTTAAGGATATATATATATGAATTTAGGAAGCAAAAAATGCTTAACTTTTATTATGTATTGAATTCCCAAAGCTGTCAGTTTTATGAAACAAAATGACAAGATGACTTCTGTCATTTGTAACAGTTTTTTAATTGACTAGTGCACAAGAACTGACAGAAGCATTACATTAGGACTAGCATTACATAGCAAGAATAAAATAAAATCTTGTCTATTACATTTTAAAAAAAATATTGTTGATATAGGGAAGGTATTTTTATTTATTTATTTTATTTATTAATTAAATTTCTATACCGCCCTTCTCCCGAAGGACTCAGGGCGGTGTACAGCCTTATTTAAAACACATAAATACACAATATAAATCCCAGATTTAAAATGCATTTAAAATGAAATATTTAACATATTAATAAATATTTTGTATGCCAAAAGGAAATTCATTGTCAAACTATAATGAGAGAACAGCATTAAAGCTGTAGTTTTCTTGTCCAGTCCCAAAACTGTAGAATTTTTCAGATTTCCCTGTCAAAAATAAGAAAGAGAAAGGATTCCTTTTTCAAAGTGGAAGATCTAACAATACAGCTTTCCTTTTAGATCCTGTGGAAACATCATCAGCCCTTCCCTTTCTGATAAGTAAAAGGTGGTGATTTAGTAAAAACAGAAACCCAAAAAAACTTCCATTTTGTAAAGTTGAGGAAAACATTTGAATTATTTAAAGCTCCCACACTCCTTTGAAAAATGTAGAATTGCTTTGTGACTAACTTAAAACGTGCATACCATAGTTCAGGAAGAACATAGAGGAAATTCAAGGATATAGCTATGGTTCCTGTCCCTCTTCATGCTTTGTCATTTTCACAGCTTCACTCTGTTGTTTCTAATCTGAAATGACAATTCAGACCTTGATCTTTAATATCCTTTATGTCTTCTTCAAAGGTCCATCTCTAATGTCATCTCTGGTGGCTGGCCACAGGACAAAAGGCTAGATGTTTACTAATAGCCACTGCACACAGTACTCTAGCAGTTCTTGTGTTGCTGGAGAAACAAAGTGTGTGATCTTAAAAGGAGTATAATGCTGAAATCACTTCCTACTTTAATTATAAATCCAAGTTGTTTTCCTGGTTGTTGCATACAAAATATTTGTTTGGAGTCTCAGATTCTTTAACTTTATAAATAGCATGCTTCTTTTCTCCCCTTAATATTAATTAATTAGTCAAGATAGACATATTCAACCACAACAATACATGAGCACAATAGATACAAACTTAAGGTAAAACTCACCAAACTCAATTGCAGAAAATATGACTTCAGCAACAGAGTGGTCAATGCCTGGAATGAACTACCTGACTCTGTGGTTTTCATCCCAAAACTTTAATCTTAGACTGGCTACTGTTGACCTCACCCCATTCCTAAGGGGTCTGTAAGGGTATAAGAGCACCAACATGCCTACCATCCCTATCCTAATGTTCCCTTTAATTGTATTCATTTTATTTATTCAATTCATGCTTATACTTATATATATTATCTAATACGTGCTTGACAAATAAATAAATAGATAAAGAATAAATATTATATCTGCATGCCCCACTTATGGAGGGTATCTGCACATCTACCATGACCAGCGCATATTCAATTCAATGTTGTCCATATCGCATGGGGTTGGTCAAATCCAGGTGGCTTTTCCAACATGCAGAGGAAGCTACAACATTGCAGGGGGAAATTTTCTATCCAGTGTTGTTTCCACATGTTGCAAGTGTCAAACATCATCTTTTACAAGTGCTCTAGCAGTAGAGATAGATGGATATTTAAATCTCAACCTGTTTAGCTCCAAGCAGGCTATGTCGATCAGTACTGGTAGCTGGGAATTTTCAATAATCTATAGGTGTTCTTAAAGACTCTCTCAAAGGAGAACCTTTTTTTGCCTTCCAGATATGGTTCATGACTCAGAACAAACAACCAATATGTGGGGTAGACTGAATCATCCGAGTCCAGGAGTCTGGGTCCAGGAACCTGGGTCACAACACTATCCTCACCGCAGGGCCCTTCCCCGGGCTGACGATCGGGATGCGGTCGGGCTGGGTTCTGCTCATGGAAGGCCTGCACCAGGTCAGGGCATGAACGCCGGAGGCATCTACCCAGGAGAAATCAGTCCCGTATCCCTTCCACGCGATCAAATATTGGAAACGACCCTTTAGCCAGCGAGAGTCTCGTGACGCTGTGGACTTCAGATTCCTCCGACCCGTCCTCGGCGACAGTGACGGGTGCTGTTGGGCACAAGGGACTCGTGTGGCCTCAGGAACCAGAAGGGACCGTGAAAACGGGTGGATCCGCATGGATCGTGGCAGGGTCAGTCGGTAGGCTACCGGGTTGATGACTGCCTCGATAGGGAACGGGCCGATGAATCGGTGGTCCAACTTCTTTACCGGGCGGTCGGACGGGAGGTGTTTGGTGGAGAGCCACACCCGGTCTCCAACTGCCAGCGGGGGCGTTGCCCGTCGGGAGCGGTCGGCGGACCGTTTGTAGTCCTCCTTTGCCCGATCCAGCTGTTGACGTACCAACTGTTGGACCGCATGCAATTCCGTCAGGAAGGTCTGCGTTCGGGAACAGGAGAGTCCGGTGGTGCCAGAGGAAGAGCGGATGGTACCCACATTGGCAAAGAACGGGTCATCTGAGTAGAGGTGTGCTGAGAGTTGTTAAAAGCAAACTCCGCCAGAGACAGGTAGTCGGCCCAGTTGTCCTGTTGCTGGTTGATGAAGCAACGGAGATACTGTTCCAGTATACCGATGACCTTCTCTGTACCCCGCCGGTCTCCGGATGGTGCGATGACGACAGACATACCTGCACCTCCAACGCGCCATCAGGCTCTTCCAGAAGCGGGCTGTGAACTGAACTCCGGTCCGAAACCACCCTGTCCGGTAGACCATGGAGGCGGAAGATGTGCTGCAGAAAGAGACGGGCCGCTTTTGCGGCTGTGGGCAGTCCGCTGCATGGGATGAAGTGTGCCATCTTGGTGAGCATGTCCACCACCACCAGCACCGTGGTGAACCCAGAGGACGGCGGCAGGTCTGTCAGGAAATCCATAGGGATCGCCCCCCACGGTCTGTCGGGTGTCGGCAAGGGCTGGAGGAGCCGGGAGGGGCCCCGTGGTGGTCTTGGCTTGCCGGCACGGCACGCAGGATGTCACGAGGCATGTATATCATGCCGCACTCGGGGCCACCAAAAGGTCCGTGTCACCAGGTGGAGGGTCTTGAAGAACCCAAAATGTCCTGCTGCAGGGTTGTCGTGGCACTGGGTCATGACGAGGGCTCGGAGTGGTCCTGTGGGCACATATAATCGCCCGAAACTTGAGTAAGTCCTCCTCCAAGGTCCAAGGAGACGGGGCCCACCTCCGCTCTCCTTTGCTGCGACCAGGCGTCCTGGCGCTGCGCCTCGCACCTGGGCCCGCAAGTCCACTGGCTCCGTGCTGCGGCCAAGGCTTCTGCCGGCAGCACTGTCCGTGGAGGAAGGGGTCCTTGGCGCAGAGGTACTCTGGCTATGGACAGGGCATCCGCCCTCCGGTTGTGACCGCTGGGAATGTAGGTCACGCGGAAGTTGAACCGGGCAAAACAACGACCACCGGATCTGCCGCTGGTTTAACTTCCGAGCTGTGGTGAGGTGCTCGAGATTCCGATGGTCCGCTCGATCTCCAATTCTTTGTCTTCTGTTATTGCCTGGTATTGCCACATCAATTATCTACCATTTCTTCTTTTCGACCATTGTTATATCTGGTATATTATGAGCCAAGACTTTATTTATTTCTGGAATTTAACCTGCTCATTTTCGACTAGTTTTTTGACTCTTATGTTCTCACCAATTTTTCATTGTAGGCACATGATAATTTTTACAGATTTTCCAGTAAATCGTTTTGGCGATTGTGCTATGTTATTGTTTATAAGCAGTATCTGTGCTTATAACAGTATCTGTGATTTCACAGTATCTGTGATCTTCTTGTTATGTTTTGATTAATTACTATTACTATTAATCAGTATTCAACTAGAGGGGATAATATGTATTTTTTATGCACCCTTTTTAATGCTTTGATTTGTGAGTTTTTTTCTGTTTTGTTCTCTTAGATTTTTATTTTGAGTTCTGTATTTTGCATTTTAACTTTGTTTTGAATAAAATAAAATATATGACTGATTAACTACTTGAAGTCCAAGTTTCAACCACAGTTATGCAAGCCACCCAAATCTCAATTTCAGGCTTGGCAGGAAATGAACTCTCTTAGTTTTGTCATCTTGTGAACCTAAAGTCAAGGCTAATTGATAATAGACACTTTTACTATCTCTCTCATGCTAGATCTCAGCTCCCATCTCATTAGAAGGTTATTCTGCAAAGTGATAGAAAATTCACCAGCTAGTTTACATATCCTTTAACCAATTACATATAGATTAATATAACATTGGGAAAATGCTTGGATTTTTTCCCCAACAAAATATATGCACTCATATAAATAAATATTTAACTAAACATTTCCTCTAAATGTACAGTTTTTCTCCATGATTATACCATTGTATGCAGGAACCATTCTATCCTCTTATCACGGTAACTTTGTAAGAATATGAAGCTTATTCTTACATTTTTGCTGTGTTCTTTTTCCTTTGCTATCAGTTATTGAGATGCTTTTAAAACAATGAAAATATTCTGCTCTGATTATATCATGTTTTATTCCATAATCCCATACTTAATTTCTTAATATTTCCCTATGGGAAACACTTCCAAACTTGACAGTGTGTAAACAAATGCTGCAAAACAGTATGTAGAAGAGGAAGGGCCATTATTTTAAGGATATATATATATATATGAATTTAGGAAGCAAAAAATGCTTAACTTTTATTATGTATTGAATTCCCAAAGCTGTCAGTTTTATGAAACAAAATAACAAGATGACTTCTGTCATTTGTAACAGTTTTTTAATTGACTAGTGCACAAGAACTGACAGAAGCATTACATTAGGACTAGCATTACATAGCAAGAATAAAATAAAATCTTGTCTATTACATTTTAAAAAAAATATTGTTGATATAGGGAAGATATTTTTATTTATTTATTTTATTTATTAATTAAATTTCTATACCGCCCTTCTCCCGAAGGACTCAGGGCGGTGTACAGCCTTATTTAAAACACATAAATACACAATATAAATCCCAGATTTAAAATGCATTTAAAACGAAATATTTAACATATTAATAAATATTTTGTATGCCAAAAGGAAATTCATTGTCAAACTATAATGAGAGAACAGCATTAAAGCTGTAGTTTTCTTGTCCAGTCCCAAAACTGTAGAATTTTTCAGATTTCCCTGTCAAAAATAAGAAAGAGAAAGGATTCCTTTTTCAAAGTGGAAGATCTAACAATACAGCTTTCCTTTTAGATCCTGTGGAAACATCATCAGCCCTTCCCTTTCTGATAAGTAAAAGGTGGTGATTTAGTAAAAACAGAAACCCAAAAAAACTTCCATTTTGTAAAGTTGAGGAAAACATTTGAATTATTTAAAGCTCCCACACTCCTTTGAAAAATGTAGAATTGCTTTGTGACTAACTTAAAACGTGCATACCATAGTTCAGGAAGAACATAGAGGAAATTCAAGGATATAGCTATGGTTCCTGTCCCTCTTCATGCTTTGTCATTTTCACAGCTTCACTCTGTTGTTTCTAATCTGAAATGACAATTCAGACCTTGATCTTTAATATCCATTATGACTTCTTTAAAGGTCCATCTCTAATGTCATCTCTGGTGGCTGGCCACAGGACAAAAGGCTAGATGTTTACTAATAGCCACTGCACACAGTACTCTAGCAGTTCTTGTGTTGCTGAGAAACAAAGTGTGTGATCTTAAAAGGAGTATAATGCTGAAATCACTTCCTACTTTAATTATAAATCCAAGTTGTTTTCCTGGTTGTTGCATAAAAAATATTTGTTTGGCATCTCAGATTCTTTAACTTTATAAATAGCATGCTTCTTTTCTCCCCTTAATATTAATTAATTAGTCAAGATAGACATATTCAACCACAACAATACATGAGCACAATAGATACAAACTTAAGGTAAAACTCACCAAACTCAATTGCAGAAAATATGACTTCAGCAACAGAGTGGTCAATGCCTGGAATGAACTACCTGACTCTGTGGTTTTCATCCCAAAACTTTAATCTTAGACTGGCTACTGTTGACCTCACCCCATTCCTAAGAGGTCTGTAAGGGGCATGAATAAGAGCACCAGCATGCCTACCATCCCTGTCCTAATGTTCCCTTTAATTGTATTCATTTTATGTATTCAACTCATGCTTATACTTATATATATTATCTAATATGTACTCGACAAATAAATAAATAGATAAAGAATAAATATTATATCTGCATGCCCCACTTATGGAGGGTATCTGCACATCTACCATGACCAGCGCATATTCAATTCAATGTTGTCCATATCGCATGGGGTTGGTCAAATCCAGGTGGCTTTTCCAACATGCAGAGGAAGCTACAACATTGCAGGGGGAAATTTTCTATCCAGTGTTGTTTCCACATGTTGCAAGTGTCAAACATCATCTTTTACAAGTGCTCTAGCAGTAGAGATAGATGGATATTTAAATCTCAACCTGTTTAGCTCCAAGGAGGCTATGTCGATCAGTACTGGTAGCTGGGAATTTTCAATAATCTATAGGTGTTCTTAAAAACTCTCTCAAAGGAGAACCTTTTTTTGCCTTCCAGATATGGTTCATGACTCAGAACAAACAACCAATATGTGGGGGTAGACTGAATCATCCCACTGACGATGCATATTTACTCATGCAATTGTGCATCAATCCTACTTGTATATGGGCTGTTAAGCCACACTGGGGCACAATAGACTTCTTTACAGAAGTCACAAAAAGACTTCTGTAAAGCTTTTGACTCAGTGGTACACGACAAACTTCTCCTCAAACTAAAATCTTACGGCATTTCAGGACCCCTCCACAACTGGATAACAGCGTTTCTGTCAAACAGACAACAAGTGGTCAAAATAGGCAGTGCCCTAGCAAAACCTGTTCCTGTCAGTAGTGGCGTTCCCCAAGGCAGTGTTCTTGGACCAACACTCTTCATATTATACATTAATGATCTCTGCGACCATATTAAAAGTAATTGTGTTCTCTTTGCTGACGATGTCAAACTATTTAACACTACCAACAATACAGCTACACTTCAAAAAGACCTTGACTTTGTGTCAGAATGCTCTGAAAACCTGGCAACTCCAAATCTCAACCAGCAAATGCTCTGTCTTACATATTGGAAAAAAGAATCTAAACACTAAATACAAACTCGACGGACATTATCTTACAGATGACCCCCACCCTGTCAAGGACCTTGGAATTTTCATATCCAATGACCTTAGTGCCAAAGCCCACTGCAATTGCACCACAAAAAAGGCATTAAGAGTTATAAACCTAATCTTACGTAGCTTCTTCTCCAAAAACACTATACTACTAACCAGAGCTTACAAAACATTTGCTAGACCAATTCTTGAATACAGCTCGCCTGTCTGGAACCCATACCACATTTCAGACATCAATACAATTGAACAATTGAACGAATATTTTACAAGAAGAGTTATCCACTCCTCTGAATACAACAAAATACCTTATGCCACCAGACCTGAAATCCTGGGTTTAGAAAACAGAACTCTGCCGCCTCCAACAGGACCTGTGTTTAACTCATAGAATCATCTATTGCAATGTCCTTCCTGTTGAAGACTACTTCAGCTTCAATCACAACAATATAAGAGCAAACAATAGATTTAAACTTAATGTTAACCGCTCTAATCTTGATTGCAGAAAATATGACTTCAGTAACAGAGTTGTTAATGCTTGGAATACACTACCTGACTCTGTGGTCTCTTCTCAAAGTCCCCAAAGCTTCAACCAAAAACTATCTACTATTGACCTCACCCCATTCCTAAGAGGTCTGTAAGGGGCGTGCATAAGAGTACAAACATGCCTACCGTTCCTGTCCTGCTGTTGCTTCATGCTTATGCTTATGTATGCTGTTATGACAAATAAAAAAATAAAATAAAAATAAAAAATAAAAATACTCTGCTGCTGAGTAAACAAGCAGCTAAGTGTAGTCACTTGCAACGTGTCCATTTCTGAACCCCAGCTAGTGCAGCACAATTTGTTTCTGCTTCTCAGTTTGGCAGCAGTCTTCATCAAGTGTTCTTTAGAGGAAAGTGTCCTGTCCAAAGTGACCCAAAGTATCTAGGATGCATGTAATAATTGAGTCAGTTTCCCTTATTGAATTGAGCTCTCTGCCTGCTGATTTATTACGAAAGACGAAAGCAAGTTACTTCGGTCTTAGTTGAATTATGATGTAGTTTCCTAGTTATGAAAATATTTATCTGACATATCTAAATCAGAAGTGAAAACAACTTCAGTTATCTCAAAGGATTTACGTTGGGTGGCTAAAGTCCAATCATCTGCATTGCCAAACTTCCTAGCCTTTGTATTGGGCATATTGGCTATGAAAAGAAGGGCTGCAAGGACTAAGTCTTGTGATAGACTATTGTTTAGTATTTTAGGAATACTAATATCTTCTCCCATAGTCACAAAAAAGTTCTTCCCACAAACATATTATCAAAAGTTGGATACTTTTTCAGCATGGGATTACCTGTATTAATTTATATATATATATATATATACAGTCCATGCTTCCACACTGTGTTGTATGTTGCACTTAGATCTATAAAGGCAACTGATGCTTTTTTGTTTTGCCTAATATCATGCTTCTATACAGGTTATTAGTGAGGGTACTTGGTCAATGCAACATTGAGCAGGGAAAATCCATCTTTTTCCACTGGAATCATCTGAAGGATCTTCCTAGAGATGAGAGAGAATGACTGACTCAAAAACATCCAGGCAAGATTACAGTTTCTAGCCAGATGTCTTAACCACTACACCAAGCTAACTCTCATATGTGTAGATAATTAACACCTAATTATCTGCCCCAATTGGCTATCTAATAAGAATCAGAAGGAATCTGACAGCACCTTTTTGAATTAGCAAATTTTATTAAAAGCCAGAAACAGTGCTGCCACTATGAATTTTTGGCTACTCTAAACTAATATAACTCTACCCCATCATATCTAGCGATTAAAATTCTTATATATGATAGTTATAACTATTCTATAGTGTATTATTTTTTTATTTTAATTCTGGGAGGCTTACAGTTTTATATATATAGTTAAAACTTAAAAAGTTAAAATTACACATTAAAACCAAGGACACACAGGGAGGGCGGGGATTGGAATGAAAGGGAGTTGGGATCTGTTATTACTCAATCAACCATCTCCATTGTGCTGTTCCCCCAGTGGGGCCCCAAGCTGACTGGTAGAGCCACGTCTTGAGACCCTTACAAAAAAGATAGGAGGATTGGGGCTAATCTCACAGGAGGGGTCAAGATGTTCCAGAGGGCAGGACCAACAGCAGAGAAGGCCCACCTCCTGGATCCCAGAATCTGCAGGATCAGCCAGAATAATTGGGCTGACGGGACATGTAGCATGCCTCCTTTGCTGGCATGAGTGGACCAATCCCAATGGGGTGAGACAGTCCCTCAGCTAACCTGGCAGACGACATACATGTGCTCACTAGCATGAGGCCTTCACAACAATTAGAAAGTAATTAATATGAGGAAAAATCCAGAGATACACCGCTTGCTTGGATTTTATAACTGTAGTTTTCAGTCTTTTCAGACTAACGTGATTGTTTGAGCAATTCTATCACTTCAATCTTACATTCTTTTTTTTTAGGAGTGTGGGAAGCCCCCACCCCAGAAAAATGAACATTTTTGGGAAATATTAAAAAGGCAGAATATTATATTTCCCCAAAGGGAAAAATGGAGAAATGTTCTTAAGGGAGACAAAAACCAGCCTCAGTTTTCCTGCCCCAAGCAGTAGCTGAGGAGGCCAGCTTTTAGAAATACAGATTTGGTAATCCATTCAGAAAGACTGGCTCAGGCAGGAACTTCAAATAAGCAAAACAATAAGCAACACAAGTAAGCCAAAGGTTGACAAAATAGAGATCAACCCTGATCTTTATAAGGCCAGATCCTGAAGACGATACTCAAATAGTTTGGCCACCTAATGAGAAGGAAGGACTCACTGGAGAAGAGCCTAAAGCTGGGAACGATTGAGGGCAAAAGAAGAAGGGACGACAGAGAATGAGGTGGCTGGATGAAGTCACTGAAATAGTAGGCGTGAGCTTAAATGGACTCCAGAGGATGGTAGAGGACAGGAGGCTTGGAGGAATGTTATCCATGGGGGTTGTGATGGGTTGGACATGAGTTCGCAACTAACAACAACAACAACAACAACCCCTACATGACCCCCATAAGAATCCAGAAAGTATAAAAACCCACCCACTCTAAACTCCATTTTGTCAGCTGCCCAGAATCAAATGAGGTTGGTGGTTCTGCTTCATCACTAAAGGGACTCTTTCTTTCCAATCAGCCTCTAGCCTCCATTTTATCCCCAGTGCCTTTTTTATTTATTTATTTATTTTTGTCACAACAGTATATACAATCATCAACTTAAAAAGTAACTCATCATGAGAGAAACAGTATATATAAGTAAAAGTATAAGTAAAAGTATGCATATAATATTATAATGAAGAGAACAATAGGACAGGAACGGTAGGCACTTTTGTGCTCTTATGCACGCCCCTTATAGTCCTCTTAGGAATGGGGTGAGGTCAATAGTAGACAGTTTTTGGTTGAAGATTTTGGGGTTTTGAGTAGAGACTATAGAGTCAGGTAGTACTGTGACCCAGGTTCCTGGACCCGGACTCCTGGACTCGGATGATTCAGAAAGTGAGGGAGAAGACCTGGCAAGCTCTGCTTCTCTTGGGCCCTCTCCCTCCCTGGCACCCACTCAAAGGGAGGAGGAGGGGCCGGCAAGGCCTGATTCTCTCGAGCCTTCTTCTGATTTGCAACGCCCCAAGAACAGTTTTGGAGTGATGCAAGACTGCGCAGACGTGATAGGCGCGCGCAGCAGAAGCAGCGTTGGGATAAAGCCAAGGAATGATTGTCATGCAGTGACATCTGCAGAGACTATAAATAGGAGGCGGGACTTCCTGGTTTTTTGTCTTGGACAAAGCAATGAATTTGCGCGGGCAAACTGTATCAATGGAGGGAAGAGTATATTCGTGAGTAACTCTGGCCTTATCTATAATTTCCTCGTTATCTCCAGAAACTTGGCAGGCCCATGGGTAGACGTGGCCAGGACATTTATCTATGTAAATAAATTAGAAAAGGAGGCCTTTGACTGACTCTTTGCTGGGAGTATTGGGGGGAGGGAAACAGAACAGGTAGTTTTTTTTATTTATTTATTTACATTTATATCCCGCCCTTCTCCGAAAACTCAGGGCGGCTTACAGTGTATAAGGCAATAGTCTCATTCTATTATTGCCCCCCCCCCAACAATCTGGGTCCTCATTTTACCTACCTTATAAAGGATGGAAGGCTGAGTCAACCTCGGGCCGGGCTTGAACCTGCAGTAATTGCAGGCTGCTGTGTTCTAATAACAGGCTTCTAACAGCCTGAGCTATCACGGCCCTTCAAAAAAAAAAAAGATGATTCTGTGTGCTAAACACAGATCATTTCAGAGTCGGCGGAGTTCTAAGTTTTCTAAACCCAGAATTTCAAGCCTGGTGGTATAAGGTATTTTGTTGATTTCGGAGGAGCGAAGAACTCTTCTAGTAAAATATTTCTGGACGCGTTCGATTGTATTAATGTCAGAGATGTGGTATGGGTTCCAGACAGATGAGCTGTATTCAAGAATAGGTCTGGCAAATGTTTTATATGCTCTGGTTGGTAGTGTAGAGTTTTTGGAAAAGAAGCTAAAAACTTTCTCCAAGCTTGGAACTAGAACTGGATTTTCCTTCCAACAGGGGGATGGCCAAATGCACATTTAAAAAAAAAATATATGTAATTTTATTACTCATACCTTATTATATTATCCTTTACTTTCTATCTTTGGCTCAGTGGCTAAGATACTGAGCATGTTGATCGAGAGATCAACAGTTCAACGGTTCGAATCCCTAGTGCCACGTAATGGGGTGAGCTCCCATTCCTTGTCCCAGCTTCTGCCAACCTAGCAGTTTGAAAGCACGTAAAAATGCAAATAGAAAAATAGGGACCACTTTTGGTGGGAAGGTAACAGCATTCTGTGTGCCTTTGGCATTGAGTCATGCCGGCCACATCACCATGGAGACATCTTCAGACAGCGCTGGCTCTTCGGCTTTGAAACGGAGATGAGTACTGCCCCCTAGAGTCGGGGACAACTAGCATGTATGTGCGAGGGGAGCCTTTACCTTACTTTCTATCTGCATGCAATTTCTTCTGTGTGACATGCCACTTCTGCATTAAATCTATGCTTTATTCCTTTGCCAGGCCATAATAGTCCTAACCCAAGCAGTTTTCTCAAAAAAGAACCAAGGTTCACCCATCATTCAGTCAGCCTCTGTTTACCATGTGCATTATCTTTATTTATTTATTTTTTTAAAAAACCTTATTTTATTAGCATTTTCACTCAGAACTGCTGTGATGTTGAAATGATTTGAGTCTAATGAGCAGATTGTGCTATAGCAGTATTGAATTTAGGTTGTGTCCTACTTTAGAATTAGTCAACTTCCTGCTGCAGCCAGAGTGTCTCCATTGTGCTCAGTGTCTGCAATTCAGTACTTGGGCAAGCAGTGTCTCTTATCAATCGATGGAACAAAGTGCTGAATATGAAAGAACTGAGTCAGCAAACACCCGCCCCAAGAGAAACAGCAAGAGAAGCATGTTGCTGTCACTGGTCTTAAAGATCCTAAGACAAGTTTATTTAAAGTCAGAGAAAAGCAATGAAAACCTAAGATAAGGGAAAGGAAAGGAAAGGAAAGGAAAGGAAAGGAAAGGAAAGGAAAGGAAAGGAAAGGAAAGGAAAGGAAAGGAAAGGAAAGGAAAGGAAAGGAAAGGAAAGGAAAGGAAAGGGAATTGGCAGGTCAGTTCAAAAAGGATTAAGGAACTAGAGCAGCTCTCTAAAAGGAGAAATTACAGTGACTTTTTAAGGCGAGGTATAACAGCGGTACATAACATCCTGCATAATATAATTTTTCTCTTCCCATAGAGATTACACATTTAGTTAGCTATTTAATATAATACTTATATCTCTCTAAATTCATACTAGGTGATTCATACTATATTTCCCCCAAAAATAAGACCTCCTCAGATAATAAGCCATCCCCCAAAAATAAGCCCTCGCCTGAAAATAAGCCCTCCTCCAAAAATATTTAACCGCATGCACAGCCGGTCCCTGCCATTTCCTCTGGTTAGGGTTAGGGAGACAGAGCTGGAAATCAGGTAAGACGGCAAGAGGATTGCTGTCTTGCTCCACACACCCCAAAATAATAAGACCTCCCCAAAAATAAGGCCAAGCACTTATTTGGGGGTTCAAAAAAATATAAGACAGGGTCTTATTTTCGTGGAAACACAGGTAGTAATAACACAATAAAATAGTATTACTTAAAAAATATTCATCCCAATGATTCCATTAATATGAATTAAACGTGAGAATGAAAAACCAGAATAAGTATCCTATATCTTCACTATAAGGGCAACCCTGAAACAGGTAACCTAGACTTCAAAGGCCCTGAGAAAGAGGGTAGTTTTGCCTGCCCTCCTGAAAGAAAACAGAGTGGGAGTTCAAGCCACGCTAATGTTGGGATTAAGGGCTGTTAAAAAAAATTTGTTGCCATCATATGTAAGGATAGTTATCATTTTTTAAAGGACTAGATTAGACATCTCGATGAAGATTATCAAATATTGCTATGTTTTCTGGCAGAGGGCTATTCTCTGAATCACAGGTCTTAAATTTAAAGTGTATCCCATTCAGAAACATCACTGTAAATTTCTTAAATGTATCTAGTTGGCCATGGTGAGATACAAGGCACTGGTCTAGGAGGACCAGTGACTTGACTTGATCTGACAGGGACATTCTAATATTTTAATATTATTCTATTTTCCCTAATATGGACATATAGACACTCCATAGTCTGCACATTTCTGTGGTTTTCCCTATTACATTTTCAGAGGTTTACACCATCATTTTCAACCATCATTCCATATTACAATCAAACAATCTTACCTCCAGTCCAGTACATTGCTATCTGATAGCTAGAAATATAGAATTTTCATGAGGAAAAAAAAATCAGGTTGCAAAAATGAACCTTTCCATGAAATCAAATCCCCAACTTCCAGAAATCAATATTACTGAAATTAGCCTTCAACACTGTCTACAATAAAATGCTGACTTTGGATCCAAATCAGGAAACATTTTCTTTAATAGGTTTGCAAAGATCAAACCGGGTCCACCATATGAATTTTGCCTATCCACAATGAAATGCTTCATTGAGTCACATTATTCCACTTTACCAAGGCTCAAGGGAGGGCAGTCTGTCTAAATGAGACACTTTGCTTGGATGACAGGAATTTCTTATGCAGTGCATGTGCAGTAGCCCCACCTATGCAGGAAATTGATGCCACCACTCTATTCAAAAGTGGAGCACACCTTCATTTTGCAATATTGAATCGAAGGGATTTTTCACTCAAGCTTTCAGCTAAGAACCTTTTCAGAATTTTGCATAGCCTTATAACTAAATCTAGCCAGTTGGTTTGTAACTTATGGCACTTTTATTTATTTTTTCCTGTGAGCAACATATGCATTTCCAAAATTCTAAGCCAGAGACTATCACTTAAGCATTTGCTTTTACTAACCTACATGTCTACCATATGTGTTTGTAAATTTATCTATTTGCACCTTGTGATTTTTTTCCTGTTTCCATATATAAGTGAATGCTATTATAACAACAGTTTCCATTCTAAATTCACATTAACATAGATCTTTTTTTAAAAGGGGGGGGGGTTTATATAATATGTGTAGGCTTGTGAAGGGAGAATCTTTTTCTTTCATTGGCTTCAGACAGACAAATTATTTCTGAGTACATAATTTTAACTTTAAAAAATGGGGGGAAAAATAGCATCTTCTCACCTAACCATATTTACATTCAAAACCATAGCTCTTTATATAGTTAGCCTCATGTCTAATATTTTGGTTCTATCCGATAGGCTCCACCGCACATGGAGTAGGAGGCAATGAATGTATCTTTAAGAAAGATAATCTGTGCTATGTATTTTTAGAGATCAATACTGTTTTTTTAAAAAATAAACAAGAATAGTCCTTGCTACAAGTATTTATTATATTCACTGTTTCAGAACACATTTGTAAATATCAAGGAAAAGATTTATCATCATACACTTTGTCATCAACAGAGCAACCCTTGAATTCATGGAAGTTTTCTAATCTAGAAAAGGACTCCCATTGACAGGAAGAAGGAAGGTAACTATTGACAATACTATTATTTATTTGTTCTCTGTGACTCACTACGGATTTCCTACTTAGGAGACCATCTGCTAAAAATTAAGGAACATTTCTTTAAGGAGCAGCTTTCTTTAATCTCACCCCTGCCTGTCTTTACAAACACGGAGGAGATTCTAACACAGGAGGAGGCAATTCCCACGGAGCCATGGATTACTAAAACCAAAGCGACGGAAACGAAGGAAACAGGTAAACGATCTGGGATCTTAATCAAGCTAAGAACTACTAAAACTCCTCTGCCTTCAATTTTCCTAACAAATATACGCTCACTTGCAAATAAGATGGATGAAATACTCCTCTTAAACAAATACTATTCTGATTTTCGTAATTCAGCAGTCCTATGCTTCTCTGAAACCTGGTTAAATGAATCAATTGAAAATAGCAGCCTGAACATTCCAGGATTTCAAATTGAACGATCAGACAGGATTCCAGAAACATCTGGTAAAAAGAAAGGAGGAGGCTTATGCCTATATATTAATTCAACCTGGTGTCAAGATTTTAACATAATTTACAAATTCTGTGACAACAATTTAGAGACTCTAATTATCAACTGCAAACCTTACTATTCGCCTCGTGAATTTTCCTCATTTCTTCTAATTGCTGTTTATGTCCCACCACAAGCCTGTGTAAACGAGGCATTACGAACTCTAGCTGACCAAATCATGGAGGCTGAAGCCAAACACCCTGATTCACTGGCCATTGTTTTGGGAGATCTAAACAAGGCAAACTTAAGGAAAGAACTACCAAAATACTTTCAGCATGTCAATTGTCCCACCAGAGGCAAGAATACTCTAGACCACTGCTACACAACACTAAAAGATGCCTATCGGTCTTTACCACATGCAGCTGTAGGACACTCTGATCATTGCATGATTCACCTTGTACCTGCTTACAGGCAAAGACTTAAAGCCATAAAACCAATAATTAAATCAGTGAAAACCTGGACGGAGGAATCAGAATTAAAGCTACAGGCATGTTTTGACTGCACTGATTGGAATATTTTTAAAGTTATCTCTGCAGACCTGTATGAACTCACAGATACTGTAACATCATATGTCAGCTTCTGTGAAGACCTATGTGTACCTACAAGGAACTTGTAATACGCAGTAATAACAAACCTTGGTTTACACCTAAACTTAAGCAGCTACGACATTCCAAAGAGGAAGCCTACAGAAAAGGTGATAAAATGCTGTACAATCAGGCCAGAAGTGCACTAACAAGGGAGATAAGAGCAGCAAAAAGAAGCTACTCCAAAAAGCTAAAGAATCAATTTTCAGCAAATGAACCAGCAAACATGTGGAAAACTCTTAAAAATATCACCGGCTATGGCAAACCTCCTTCCCAGGCTGAAGGTAATCAACAACTGGCAGATGACCTGAATGAGTTTTACTGCAGGTTTGAAAGGAAACTACAGCCACCTATCTCCACAACCCCCATCTCAGACACACCAACAACAGCCAAGCCTCCTACAACTGACCCCATTTCATTGGGTTCACAACCCCTAGTGATCACAGAAAAGGAAGTGCAGGACCTATTTCACAGACAAAAGCCAGGAAAAGCTCCAGGCTCAGACAAGATAACTCCTTCTTGCTTAAAAGTCTGTGCTGACCAATTGGCCCCCATCTTCACCCATATTTTCAATAAATCACTAGAGATGTGTTATATTCCTTCTGCTTCAAACGCCTACCATCATCCCAGTGCCAAGAAGCCCACCATCAAGGAACTGAATGACTACAGACCAGTTGCTCTAACATCTGTAGTCATGAAAACCTTTGAAAGGCTAGTGCTTTCCTACCTGAAAACCATCACGGATCCGCCTTAGACCCTTGCAATTTGCATACCGAGCAAATAGACCAACAGATGATGCTGTTAATATGGCTCTGCACTACATCCAACAACATCTTGAGTCTCCAAAGACCTATGCAAGGGTCCTTTTTGTAGACTTTAGTTCAGCATTCAATACCATCATTCCAGACATTCTTCTAACTAAGCTAAACCAGCTACAGGTACCGGAACAGACTTGTGGATAACAAGCTTCCTAACAAACAGGAAGCAGCAGGTGAAGCTAAGCAAGATCACATCAAATACCTGTACAATTAGCACAGGGCCCCAAGGCTGTGTGCTCTCCCACTTCTTCTCTCTGTATACCAATGACTGCATCTCCAATGATCCATCTGTTAAGCTCCTGAAGTTTGCAGATGACACAACAGTGATTGGTCTCATTCGAGACAATGACGAATCCAAGATATAGACGAGAGGTCGAACGACTAGCCTTGTGGTGCAACCAAAACAATCTGGAACTGAACACACTCAAAACCCTAGAAATGGTGGTAGACTTTAGGAAAAACCCTTCCATACTTCCACCTCTCACAATACTTGACAACACAGTATCAACAGTAGAAACCTTCAAATTTCTGGGTTCTATCATATCGCAAGATCTCAAATGGACAGCTAACATCAAAACATCATTAAAAAGGACAACAAAGAATGTTCTTTCTGCGCCAACTCAGTAAGCTCAAACTGCCCAAGGAGCTGCTGATCCAATTCTACAGAGGAATTATTGAGTCTGTCATTTGCACCTCTATAACTGTCTGGTTTGGTTCTGCAACCCAACAAGAAAAACACAGACTTCAGAGGATAATTAGAACTGCAGAAAAATAATTGCTACCAACTTGCCTTCCATTGAGGACCTGTATACTGCACGAATCAAGAAGAGGGCCGTGAAAATATTTGCAGATCCTCGTGATCCTGGACATAAACTGTTTCAACTCCTACCCTCAAAACGACGCTATAGAGCACTGCACACCAGAACAACTAGACACAAGAACAGTTTTTCCCCGAAGGCCATCACTCTGCTAAACAAATAATTCCCTCAACACTGAATCTGCACTACTATTAATCGTTTCATAGTTCCCATCACCAATCTCTTTCCACTTATGACTGTATGACTATAACTTGTTGCTGGCAATCCTTATGATTTATATTGATATATTGATCATCAATTGTGTTGTAAATGTTGTACCTTGATGAACGTATCTTTTCTTTTATGTACACTGAGAGCATATGCACCAAGACAAATTCCTTGTGTGTCCAATCACACTTGGCCAATAAAATTCTATTCTATTCTATTCTATTCTATTTACTCCTCTCCCTGCAATCCACAGAGCATCTCCTGGGCCTTATGTAGTCCAGCTCAGCAGCATTTTGGAGGGCATCCAGACAAGCAGAGATATGGTGGAATAGAATAAAACTTCCAACTTCAAGAGCACTTAAATTTCTTCCCAAAAAATATTTCTATTGATGAAAGTAATATGTCCAATTCTTTGTGGATGGTTATGGAAAGCTCCACTGTAAAATAAAGCACTAGCAAGGATCATTCATCCACTCATTCATTTCCCTTCCTTCCTTCTTTCTATTTTTATTTTGACCTTTCTCTGACAGCTTAAGATGATTTATTTATTTTATTTTTTATTTATTTATTTATTTATTTATTTTATTCGTCATAACAATATATATATACAAGCGTTGCATAAAGGGTTATATAATATATGAATGTATATAATGAGGAGAAAATACTAAAACATATATATATAGGGAAGAAATAGATGGAACAGGCAACAATTGTTATGCACAGAGTCCCTTAGGAAAGTGGTGAGGTGAACATTTTTGAATAAAGCCTTTGGGGTTATGAGAAGAAACTACAGAGTCAGGTAATGCATTCCAAGTATATACAATGTTACAGAAATTGTGTTTTCTGCAATCTAAACTACAGTTGACATTGAGTTTAAATCTATTGGTAGCTCTTGTGATATTGTTATTGAAACTAAAAAGTCATTGACAGGAAGGACATTACAATGGATGATTTTATATTTAAACCAGATCTTGTAACACAAGTTCCAAGTTTTCTAGACCAAGATATCAAGTCTGGTGGAATAAGGCATTTTATTAGTTTCAGGAGTTGAGAATTCTTCTTTAAAATACCTTTGGACACGCTAACTGTGTTGATGTATATGATATGGGTTCCAGACAGGAGAGCAGTAATCAGAATTGGCCTAACAAATGTTTTATATGCTCTGTTAGTAGCTTGGTGTTTTTGAAAAGAAGCTACAAAATTAAGTTCAATTAGAGCCTTCTTAGCTATAGTTGCAGTGGCTCTGGAACTTAAATCTAGATATAAAAACCCAAGGTCTTTGACATTCATCTAGGCAATGTCCATCAAGCATGTACTTTGTGATTGGGTTCTTTCTTCCAATGCAAGACTGAGCATTTACTGGCTGAGATTTGTAGTTCAAATTTTAGACCAATAGTTAGATGATCAAGGTCCTTTTGAATTTGGATGTATTGTCAGTGGTGTTGAAAAGTTTGACATCATCAGCAAAGAGAACACAGTTACTTGAGATATGATTACAAAGATCGTTTATGTATATTATAAAGAGAGTAGGTCCAAGAACACTGCCTTGAGGAACACCACTCTTGACAGGAACAGGATTTGATAGAGCATTACCAATTTTAACTATTTGTTTGTCTGTTTGACAGAAAAGCAGATATCCAGTTGTGTAATCCTGAAATGCCAGGATTTTAATTTTAGAGAAGTTTATCATGTACTACTGAGTCAAAAGCTTTTATAGAAGTCTATGTATATTGCATCTATTGATTTACCTAAATCAAGATTTGTAGTCCATAGGTTTTACAGTAGAATTGTAAAATAAAAGATATTTTTTCCTGAAGCCAAATTGTTTATTTGAGAAGGTTGTATTTCAAGTGTAGTAATGGATTGGTATGATGGATTCCATAACCTTGCATGACGCAAATAGTAGATTGGTCTGTAATTATCAACTAAGCTTCTTTTTGAAAACTGAATGTTCTAGTGACCAGAGACTGAAAACAGTAATAATTATTGGTACTAATCTCAACTGATTATTGAGAGTTTCTTCACACAACATTGCTTCTTCATACTATAATCTCAAACCATTAGGAAGTTTAAGTAAATTAAGTTTTAGATGGGTTTTCTCATCCAATCATTGTAATAATTGTTTTAATAAATATAAACATTACTCATCCTATTAGTATCAGAAACAGTTGAAAAGAAAATTAATATTTCAGTATTGTTACAAACAAGAAATGTCTCCCACAAAATCCTATTGTATTTATGATTCTGCAAGGATGCAAGGACATGGCTGTAATATAAAAAAATAGTGGTAGAGCCAGGGGGAAATAGTTCTGAGGAAATTAAGCAATATAAAAGGGCAACATCTGGAAAAAGAATTTGCCTGACCTCTTACACAGATTTTAACAACAACAACAACAAAAAAAGGTGGAAATAGATTTTCCAATAAATTGGTTCGATATACAAGTCACATTCAGAAAGCCAAATGTGGAATCACAAGCATGAGATCCAGTAGGCATTGATGATGATACATAGAGTAAAAAAATTATGTGCAAATCCATACATTTCTACTCAGAAGCAAATCCAATTTAATTCAGTGGAAGTTGCTTAGAGCTAAATGGCTGCGGAGCTGCAACTTAAAAAACTAAAGCTAATATTTTTCTAGTCAAACTAGACTCAAGATACTCCTTTAGTAACAAAAAATACAATATTGACCACAATTTTAACTGTTCACCATTTAAATTTAAACTTTCAAAATAAATCTTACTGATTTATAAACAGTGATCTGTCCCCGTTCAAAGAAGGGCCTATTTTTTTCCCCAAAAAAAGTTTTATTTTAACATTCATATCCAATAACATATTTAGTGTACCATCATATACAATTAATGGATGTTCACATTCCTTTAAGTTCCTTTCTCTACCTTCTTCTACTTTCCATGAATTTTCTTATCTACATTTTTTTATTTCTTCTTCTTCTATCCCTCTTCCTTCCTTTCCTCTTCCTTCTTCTCTTTCCTCCTTCTCTTCTTTTCCCATCATTCTGAAATGGTAGCCAGGCAGCTCCGATCTTACATTAATTATACATTTTCAATCATCTCTCAATTAATATTTCTATTTTTTTTTTCTTAGGATAGAACCGAATACAGGGTATAAAACTAACAGTCAAAAATTAAAATATAACACAAATCATAATCCATAGTCATTCCTTAAAATCTCAACTCCCCTTCCAGAAACAAAGAAAATACATTTCTTCCAATCCATTATATATCAAACCATTCCATTCCTAGAGTTCTCAGAAATTTCCGATTGAGTTGGTGTTTGTTCTTCAATAAAGTACATAATTTTTGATATCCAACCTTCATCAATCAATACCAAAAGAACGTTCCATCTTCCAATATTCACCAAGGATTCTTCTGTAATGTCTTTCTTCATTAGGCAGTCTCTCAAAAATAGTTCATATTTCCAACTTAATTTCTTAAATTTTACTGTCCAACCTCCAGAGGTAAAAAATAATCCATCTTTTCATATCTTTGGTATCATTTACATACATCAAATAATATTACAAATATTATTATTAATCCTATATTATCTCCACAATATATCAGTTGTAATAATTAAAATCTTCACTTTAGAATAGAATAGAATAGAATAGAATTTTTATTGGCCAAGTGTGGTTGGACACACAAGGAATTTGTCTTGGTGCATATGCTCTCAATGTACATAAAAGAAAAGATACGTTCATCAAGGTACAACATTTACAACACAATTGATGGTCAATATATCAATATAAATCATAAGGATTGCCAGCAACAAGTTATAGTCATACAGTCATAAATGGAAAGAGATTGGTGATGGGAACTATGAGAAGATTAATAGTAGTGCAGATTCAGTAAATAGTTTGACAGTGTTGATGGAATTATTTGTTTAGCAGAGTGATGGCCTTCGGGGAAAAACTGTTCTTGTGTCTAGTTCTGGTGTGCAGGGCTCTATAGCGTCGTTTGAGGGAAGGAGTTGAAACAGTTTATGTCCAGGATGCGAGGGGTCTGTAAATATTTTCACGGCCCTCTTCTTGATTGGTGCAGTATACAGGTCCTCAATGGAAGGCAGGTTGGTAGCAATTATTTTTTCTGCAGTTCTAATTATCCTCTGAAGTCTGTGTTTTTCTTGTTGGGTTGCAGAACCGAACCAGACAGTTATAGAGGTGCAAATGACAGACTCAATAATTCCTCTATAGAACTGAATCAGCAGCTCCTTGGGCAGTTTGAGCTTATTGAGTTGGTGCAGAAAGAACATTCTTTGTTGTCCTTTTTTAATGATGTTTTTGATGTTAGCTGTCCATTTTAGATCTTGCGATATGATAGAACCCAGAAATTTGAAGGTTTCTACTGTTGATACTGTGTTGTCAAGTATTGTGAGAGGTGGGAGTATGGAAGGGTTTCTCCTAAAGTCTACCACCATTTCTACGGTTTTGAGTGTGTTCAATTCCAGATTGTTTTGGTTGCACCACAAGGCTAGTCGTTTGACCTCTTGTCTAAATGTGGATTCGTCATTGTCTCGAATGAGACCAATCACTGTTGTGTCATCTGCGAACTTCAGTAGCTTAACAGATGGATCATTGGAGATGCAGTCACTGGTATACAGAGAGAAGAGAAGTGGGGAGAGCACACAGCAGTTCTTAGCCTGATTAAGGTAGATGTGATCTTGCTTAGCTTCACCTGCTGCTTCCTGTTTGTTAGGAAGCTTGTGATCCACTTACAAGCCTGTTCCGGTACCTGTAGCTGGTTTAGCTTAGTTAGAAGAATGTCTGGAATGATGGTATTGAATGCTGAACTAAAGTCTACAAAAAGGACCCTTGCACAGGTCTTTGGAGACTCAAGATGCTGTAGGATGTAGTGCAGAGCCATATTAACAGCATCATCTGTTGATCTGTTTGCTCAGTATGCAAATTGCAAGGGGTCTAACAGCGGATCCGTGATGGTTTTCAAGTAGGAAAGCACTAGCCTTTCAAAGGTTTTCATGACTACAGATGTTAGAGCAATTGGTCTGTAGTCATTCAGTTCCTTGATGGTGGGCTTCTTTGGCACTGGGATGATGGTAGAGCGTTTGAAGCAAGAAGGAACATAACACATCTCTAGTGATTTATTGAAAATATGGGTGAAGATGGGGGCCAATTGGTCAGCACAGACTTTTAAGCAAGAAGGAGTTATCTTGTCTGGGCCTGGAGCTTTTCCTGGCTTTTGTCTGTGAAATAGGTCCTGCACTTCTTTTTCTGTGATCACTAGGGGTTGTGAACCCAATGAAATGGGGTCAGTTGTAGGAGGCTTGGCTGTTGTTGGTGTGTCTGAGATGGGGGTTGTGGAGATAGGTGTCTGTAGTTTCCTTTCAAACCTGCAGTAAAACTCATTCAGGTCATCTGCCAGTTGTTGAGTACCTTCAGCCTGGGAAGGAGGTTTTCCATAGCCGGTGATATTTTTTTTTTTATCTTGCTTATATCAAATAACATTATTAAAATTACACCTATAACTTATCCAAAATATATCAGTTATAACAATTAAATTCTAGTTAACCATATAACAACATTACATCCATCTCTCAAATATAATATTTAATCCAAATTCCTAAATTTTACTATCTATCCTCCAAAATTAAACAATATTCCATCTTCCTATTCCTTTATACCTCAAATATATCAAATAGTACCCCTAAAATTACACATTTATATCCAAAATAAATCATTTACAAAAATTAACCATAATCATATATAATAAAATTAAACATTCTCCCTCCCATTATCTTCTATCTTACATATTTTTCACGATCTATTCACCATTCAACTTAGCATCTATCGATTAAGGATTCCCAATCTTTAATACATTAGTGTAGAAGTCTCGTGCTTTAAAAACTGTATTAAGAAAATACTTTCTTCCTTTATAATTCACTGTTAAGCCAGCTGGAACCTCCCATCTAAAATATATCTGGTGTTTCTTAAGCTCATCCACTAAAAAGGCAAATTCTTTTCTCTTTCTTAACATTTTAGGAGGAATTTCCTTCATCATTATTATATCTTGTCCTAATATTTGAAATTTATTTTTATAAAATGCTTGCAAAATTCCATACCTAATCTTCTTATTTGTAAAATAAATAACCACATCTCTCGGTAAACACTTCTGCCTTGCCAACCAAGAATTAACACGATAAATTTTTTCAATATTAACTTCAAAATTTTCTGGTTCCACTCCATCTATCTGAGCAAAGGCCTGAGTAAAAATCTCTTTCAAATTTTCTTCCTTACATTCTTTTAATCCCCTCACCCTTATAGCATATTCCATTAATTTATATTGTAATATAACCCTTTCTTCATCTGCCCTATCTACCTTAACCTGGATATCATCTATTTTATTTTCTAAATTAAAATTAATTTGAACCTCGTCTATCTTCCTTTGCAAATCTAAATTAATTTGGTTAAGTTCTTCCAGTCTTTCTTCGGTCTGAATACTAGATAGCAGTAATGGGGTAATTGATTCCTTTAATTTTTTCATCTCCCTCCTCTGCTCTTCCACCGTATCCTTAAAATCCAGTATTTCTTTCTCCATTTCATTAAATTTTTGATCTATTTCTGAAAGATGAGCCTCCATAAGCTCCTGTAAAAAATTCCTTAGACCTTCTTTGATATCTTCTTTCAATTTCTGTATCTGAATTGAAGAAATTTTCAATATTTTAGAAGTAGTTAAATCTCTTTGCTTAAGAGCCATTTTTAAACTAAGTAATACCAAGAAGAAGAAGAAGAAAAAAAGAAAAAGAAAAATTCAGTAAACTATTCTTCTTAAACACTGTAATAAAAAGATAAAAAAAAGAAACAAGAAAAAAATTCCATTAAAAAAAAATCTTGTTATATTCTTCTTAAAGGTTCCACGCCAGCAATTGTAATAAGCATTTCCTTAGCTTTCACTTCCAATACACAAAACGCCATTTCCTTTCATCATCTCCAATCTTGACTACGAATACATTCTCTGTCAGGGAGTTAAAATCTTCTTACAATCAAATGCCAACGCTCCTATTTCAACTCTGTCCATGTTAGCAGTCCTTCAGTAATCCATTTCAGTTGCGGAGATGGACGCTGAGTTTTGTTCTGCCATTTGGCAGAAGCGTTCCAGATTCTGGAGCTTTTTTCGGGTTATAGAAGGAGCGTTCCCACCAAGCCACCAGACTCTTCCTGGGGCTTCCTGGGGGCTCTACTTCAGCCCGAATGCTCACCTCTCCCTCTTTGCCCGAGGGAAGAGGTTTTCAAGCCACTTGACAGCAGATTAACACTGTCTAAGCGGCTCTACAGAATCACACAGAACTGGCGGTCTGAATAGACTGCCATTAACGAAGCGGAGCCACCGGAAATCCCAAAGAAGGGCCTATTAAATACCATATTTTTCTGTGTATTTTCTTTTAACTTTCTTTTTATTTCTTATTGATTTATTAATTATGGAAATAGGTATGCCACCCTACTTCTGACAATTCTAAGTGTCTCACCTAGAAAATACAATAGTAACTACTTAGCATATAATATTTGTGATAATGATGATGAAAATAATGCAAATAAATAAATTAAAAAATAGGGCAAGTAGCACAGATCAGACAAGGATAAAACAAAGAGTCATAATTCTCCCTTGCCAAAAGTTTATTTCATTGCATACAAAAAAGAGAGAGTGAGAAAAATGATGGTGATGATAAGGCAAGGATTTCTAGATCTGGTTTACAACAATCCAGGTGACCTCTAGATGGTGGCCTTCTATATCTCCTTCCTGCCATTAGGTAGTTGTTTGTATTTTTGCACACTGACTCTGGTAACTATAGGTATAGCTGAAATAATTGCAGTGGGAATGCTGTTTTTGCTTACCACAAGAAAAACCACTTCCTCTGTAAATAGCTCTATAATCCAACTGTTGAGGGCCATGCCCTTTTTATTATTATTCTCTCTGTCTCTTTCTCTCTTCAACAGATAAAGACGTAGATGGAGAAATGAGGTGTCAGTGTGGTGATCCATGTAAGCTTGGAATATGTCTCACTTGTGAATTCTGAACCCTCAGCTTCAGACCTGAAGAAGCTTCTTGGATGAGAAGCGAAACATCTTCAGAGAAAAACAAGAAAGTCCAGTTGCCTCTTGAAAAAGCACCTTTGGAACAACCATGACCTGGATGACTGAGAATCTCCTTAGATGATCAACAGATCTCTTCAACTCAGACCTGCCCTTATCTAGGATATTTAGCACTGAGCCCTTATAATTTCAATTTAAATATAATTTTCAGTGCAGTACTACCTGGTACCCAGGACAGGGTCTTTCTCATCAGATTACAAAATGGTACAGAACAGTCAAATGCTACTTCCAAAACAAAATTATACTTGTCAAGCAAATGAATAAAATTATTTTGTGATACAATTATTAATTGTATTTGCTTCTTTCAAACATCGCCAAAACAAATTCAGCATGTCTACAAGCCAATAGTAATTTTTAAGGTTCTAGAGAGGTATGTTGAGATTTGTAAGTAGGAGTGTGTGTGTGTGTGTGTTTTGGGCAACACATAGATAGGAGATAATTATCACTGTTAATCCCAGGCCAAATGTGTCTGAAAAGCTAGAAACACAACATGCATTTTAGTTACAAAAGTTAGAAAGGTAGATTGGAATGATAGTCAAAGTTGGATTTAACTTTGATAATGGGATTATGAACATATATAATTATGAAGGGCATAATAGCAGTTTTAAAAAATACAATCATTTCCTGTGGTATATATGTGATTTTCTTCTTTCCCACTGCAAACTCTAGTGTTATAGTTAAACTGTGGGTAGGAAAATTCAATTCTTATCCCAGGAGTTTGGATTCTATACCCCACATCTGTGTCTAGTTTTTGGGGTAAGAGTGGATAACGTTATTGAGTTATCTAACGTTACTAAAATTGGAGGCCGCATTTCCACAGTGTTTTGCTTACTGGTTGATCCCAACAAATAGATATTGAGTTATTGGGAAGGACAGAAAAAAAGGGAAGGGAAGGTGAAGTAAGAAAAGAAAATTTCCCAAATGATGGCAGCAGATCTGAAAAACACCGATAAGCCTTTTATTCACTCCCTCATTGAAAGGTGTTGTGCCAGATATGTTGTACAGGTGTATATGACTAATCATGACTTCACATATCACTATCTAAAGTTTTCTTATATTGAGTCAAACCACATGATTCATATTGCTAAGATTTCAGAATGAGCCTCATGTTTCAGTGCGCTGAGCTTTTAAATATAGATTTTTTTAAAAAACAGGTACCGTAATTTGTTTTTGAAAATGAAGAAACCTATCAATCTACAAACAGAGTACCATTTGGGATCTCTTCGGGCAGATAACTAGCAGAAAAGTAAAAGAGGTGCCTTGATAATTCTCCTGCTCAAGTATTTTGATATCAGAGTATAACCAGGTAACATTTTATTCGGTAATAAGGCCTTGAAAGACTTGTGAAACAGCTTTGTTTTATTTCTTTTATCCATCAGTTGCATACATGCAGTTCAGTGGTGGGTTCTATAAAACCAGTAGTAAAACTAGCAGGAAGCTCCACCCACTGACCCAAATGACATCAAAACATGTTCCACGCACGGGGATGATGCGAACCTGTAGTAAAGGTAAGTAGAACCCACCCCTGATGCAGTTTTCCTATTTTTTTCTACTGCAGGAGATTTTATCTGTTGATAGTAACAGGTGAATTGAGGCACATGGCTATGGTGATGAATTTCATCTTCTCCACTTTTTTGTTTTCTTTTCTTTTAGCAAGTTAGAGTTATGTGGCACTAGTAAAGAGGTATTTATACATCACGGTTCACTATTATTTATCTCAGTGAAAATTCAGGGGAGTAGGTAATGACCTCATCATCAGAGCTGAATCCATTCCTTAGTGGAAAAAGAGCCAAACCTTTCAGCTTTAAGTTAATTTTATATTACTATGAAATATTACATATAAAAAGGTCTCATGGCACTGGACTCTCAGTCTGTAATGATATGTGAGAATGACTTTGGAAAGAGTTGCAGATAAGATAATGCTAACATAAGAGACCAGAATGTGGGTGTGGCAAACATCTCAGAACAGAACCTCCCTAATTTCATGGCCAGTAAAGATGAGGGACCAGAGATATACTTTTAGACTTTCAGGATTCTGTTAATGTAACCTTACTATAAAGTTAAAGTTAGTATTTCTGAGCTATTGCGCAAGGCTGACAGTCTCAGAACATCTTTCTGGATATGCCCATTCTATTACTTATCATACATCTAGTTCAATGAAGGTTAAGAATTTCATAACCTCACATTCATGAGGTTATGAATGTGACCTCTATGATAGCTGCACTCTCTCTCTGTGGAATTCATTGTTGCCTCTGATATGTTAATATTCATTAAGAAAGTTAAGGTGTGTGGTTTCAACAAACCTTTGGTCTCTCTGAGTCTGAACAGAGAGGTATTCAGCTTCTGTATTTAATTTTTGGGTTTTATGATTATGCGTTTTCATTTTGTTTATTGCTCTATGCTACTCAAAATCCCTCAGCATTGATGCAGGTCAGGGGTGGGTTCTAATTTTTTTTACTACCAGTTCTGTGGGTGTGGCTTATTTTGTGGGCGTGGCTTGATGGTCATGTGACAGCAGGTGTGGCTTGATGGTCATATGACTGGGTAGGCGTGGCCAACTCAATGTCTCTCATGTCAAAGGGTACCGCGCCTGGCCCCTCCCCTCCCAGCCATTCCTTGTCACCCCCAGCCTCAACGTATCTATAGTTCTGCAAAAATGTTGTTCACCTTTTTTCAACTTTATTATCTACATACTACAGATCAGGGGTCTCCAAACTTGGCCACTTTAAGACTTATGGACTTCAACTCCGAGAATTCCTCAGCCAGCTTTGCTGTCTTAAAGTCTTAAAGTGGCCAAGGTTAGAGACCTCTGCTATAGATGCACTTTCATGGACCACTGAAAGGAGGAAATGGCTCACATGCTTTGCCCAAGAGTGTGATAGGCAACAGTCTTTTAAGGGGCTGCTAGAAAGAAGGGTGGGGGAAGTATTTTCCAAAGCACCAGAAGACAAAACAAGAAGCAATGGATGGAAACTCAACAAAGAGAGAAGCAACCTAAAACTAAGGACAAACTTCCTGACAGTGTGAACCTATATAGGTTTCAGTATAATTTCACATATAAAATAGCCATTCATGTAATACAACCTACATATTGTTCAAAACAATCATTAGTATTATGGCTGATGTTGGACAGCAAGCCTAAAATCCCCATTCCCTCCACACTCCAGGGAAGGTTACTTCAAAATCCCCATTTCCTCCCCACCCCACTAATCTGTTCTGGAAAGGAATCAAACTCCCCCTCTTCATTTCCCAAATAAAATATCCCAGATAATTAAGGAATAATAAAGCTGCTAGCAAGGAACTTGCCTGGAATTCCACATTCCTGCCAGCTGCGTAAAGGAAACTTTGTAAGCAGAGATCATAGAAAGTGGAAGCCAGAAGTTCGGCTCCATTTACAAGCAGGCAGAAAACACAATAAAGACAGGATACTTCACAATGGAAATCGCCCAGACCTTTTTAGAAACACAAAGCCCATGTTGCACAAACTCCAAAACTTCAAAAACATTGAACCATATAAGAATTCCTCCTCTTATCCAATTTGTTGTTCAGCTGACCCAGAAAGGAGCTTCTAGCCGCTCTGTCAATTTAAAACAACAACGTTTCCCCCCCCCCCCACTTCTTCTTTGCCAAGCGCTCTCCTGGCTGAGAAGCGAGCCAATCAGTTGGGAGGCTTCTTGGCTTCTCAATTTAAAGGGACGGTGTCTTGTGTTTTTTTTTCTCTTCTTCGACAAGTGAGTCTTGATTTTTTCCTTCTGGCCGATCAGCTGGGAGTCGGGAGGCAGCAATAGATTGGGGGCAGGGCCAGGCAGAATTTTTACTACCGGTTCTCCGAACTACTCAAAATGTTTACTACCGGTTCTTGCGAACTGGGCAGAACCGGTAGCAACCCACTACTGGCGCAGGTTTAAAAAATAGTAAAAATAACAACTAATAAAATAAAATAGCATATCCCATTAAAGGAGAGGTTCTTTGATAATTCTTCTTATACAGATTTAATTAATATCATTTTTTTTAAAAAAACTCTAATCTATATGCTATGTGGGTATTATCTGATGGAAAAAATGTATAGTAAGTAATTAAGTAGTAGAAAATAGCTAAATATAGTGGAAAATCCTCAATAGAAACTTTGTTCCAAAATTGTTTTGAAAGAACTTTTAGCTCTTTAGATAATCAGCTTGATACTTCCATTCATTTAAGGTGCAACCAATTTCTTTTGCAAATATTCTTTAAGGTGAAATCTTCAGTAACAGCAAATCTGACACCATTTTTAATATAAACCACTAAAAGCTGTACTAATCAGAGGCCACAGGGAGGCCATTTTGTTAATTTAATTTGCCAGTTCCCCTTTCCTTACTCACAAAAGAGACAGAAAGAACCAAGTTGCAATAAATGTTCTCACTTCTACCAGAAGAGTTTATAATATGTTGTTCCACCTAAATGCAATATAAATGGCATTTAAATATCTGGAATAATGCTTCCTTTTCCTTTTTTCTCACTAAGGCAGCAACTAAAAATAAAACCATGATGAAGACTTTTTTTCATTTCCTGGATTTTTTTTTTAAATCAACATTCCTGCCGATAATGATATATGGCAAATTAAAATAAAGCTAGGCAATTCATTAGACCTATATCTAATACTGAAACTTCATCTATTGTCTTACAAATATTTAAGACTGATGTTGCTATTGCAGGCCATTCTGTTATGCTTTGAATATCAGGGCAGTGAAACAGAGAAAACGCCATTTCAGGTGCATTTATTTTTAAAAGTTTATTCAAAAATAGAACACAATTATATATACTCCATCCTTCAATCTAATTTTTTTTAACCAAAACATTACACAATTCTGTTTCTAGAATGCTAACTTCTATCAGCATTGACTAAATTACTATCTCTCTATGATTCTCAAATGTGCTCATGTTGGATTTTTGGAATATATCAGAGAATCCAGACTATACATGCATACTACAAGTTGAGATTAAAATAGCAAGACCTCTCAGGGTTGAGCTAGGAACTGGAAGACTCCAGTCTAAATTTGTTCATTTACCTAAATGGGAGAGCAAGAATGCAGAGAATGTAAATAAGCATCTGTCATACAATATGAATGATAAAGATGAAGTCCAATTAGGCTCCTTTCTTAGAGGATGCTATGCAAGGGGGTGGGGCGTGGAATATAGGCTTGAGGAAACTTTATTCTGTACTATAATTCCTGCTTGCTACATACAGATTGTACAAGTGCAATTGTTAAAATTTTGCAGAAATTGCAACAAAAAACATGTGATAGGAACAGAACAGTGGTGAAATTCAATTTTTTTTACTACCGGTTCTGTGGGCATGGCTTGGTGGGCGTGGTGTGGCTTGGTGGGTGTGGCTTGGTGGATATGGCAGGGAAAGGATACTGCAAAATCCCCATTCCATTCCCATTCCTGGGGGAAGGATTTCGCAAAATCTCCATTCCCATCCCACTCTGGAGCCAGCCAGAAATAGTATTTGCTGGTTCTCTGAACTATTCAAAATTTCTGCTAGCGGTTCTCCAGAACTTGTCAGAACCTGCTAGATTTTACCCCTGGAACAGAAGCACAGTTATGTATTTTAAAAAATGGATTTTTCCTCCATCATTCATATTGGGAAAGTGTTTTATCAGTCTATATACATTAGAAGTATTCACCTCAAATAAATATTCTGGTATACATAGAGTCCTCACTTATCACCATAATGAAGCCTGAAATTTCCAGCATAAGTCATGATGGTCATAGATCAAGGCACTCATGTGAACAAACCTGGTTTTACAACATTTTTGTGGTGGTCATTAAGTGAATGCCACAGTCATTAAATGAACATTGTGTTGTTAAGTGAGCAATGCAGTTGTTAAGCAAATCAATAGACTTCTTTGGGCACCCTGGCAAAACTGCCATAAATTGCATGACTTCAGAATAGCACAACCAGCTGTAAAGGTGAGCTAGTTGCCAAGTATTTGAAATTCAGTTGCGTGTCCACAGAGGCAGGTGCAGCTGTCAGAATTCGAGAACTGAGACACAAATAGCTTTTAATGGATCTGTTGCAATTTGAATGGTTGCTAAGTAACTGGTATTTATCCAGTTAGATTTAGTCACCAGGTTTAGATTCAGTCAATAGATAACAACACCTGAGACTGGTAATATAAAAGGTTCAGCAAAAAAAGAAGTTACCAAATTGTCCATCCCTACATTGCATAAGATCAGATGTAGCCTACCTCAGAAATGCAGTAGATTTTTTGAACAGAATGGTCATCCATTAGGCTCAGAGATGGAAAACTACTAATGATTCAGTATGTATAGCCCAGCCAATAACATTTATATTATTCAATAACCACCATCATCCAAGCAATATTATGTTTTTAAATATTATCCCAGTTGCCCTCCTTTCTTCCTATATTTTCCTCTTCTTTACTACATTATATCCGTTTTTTTAAAAAAAATCTGCAATATTGTTTCTTTCATTTCTTTTTGAGCAGAGAACTTTTGGGATAACCCAAAAGGTAATATTTCCCAAACTTGAATCAATGCTTATAAAAAAGAGATAATGTTTTGCTGAGTCATTCAGAATCCTGTTTCTACTTTTAATCATCCACTTAACAGATATTAATGTTAATAGAATAACAGAATTGGAAAGGAACATTGAAGGTCTTCTAATCTACTCAAAAAGATCCTTGACCATTTCAGGAAATGGATGCCCAATTTCTTAAAATAGTTGGAGCACCCATAATATCCGCTACCTTTAACTGGTTGCTTTCTTTGCTGCAAGTCTGCAGACCTCTTTCTTAAGGGATAGGTGGGTGGATGGATGGATGGATGGATGGATGGATGGATGGATGGATAGATAGATAGATAGATAGATAGATAGATAGATAGATAGATGAATAGATAGATGAGAGAGAGAGAGAGAGAGAGAGAGAGAGAAAAAAGAGCTTGCTTTCTTTGCTGCAAATCATGGCTGACCAACATTTGATACATACACACACAAAATATCAGATCATATGACTGGGTAAAATAAATACTTCACAGGTTATCTTGCTAAATGGAAGAACTATGCTGATAAAGTGAAAATCCAGTTTTAAATGTAATTGTTACCTGTGAGGGAAAACTGTCTAAATGGTGTCTCCTGTTATGTTAAATATCTTCTTTCAAAATTAACCTTCAAGGATATCTATATCCCAGAGACCTGCCAGAGACTATAATAGCCCTTCTGTACTACACGGGAGGGCTGAGAAATAGATACGGTATGATTAAATGCTGACTGGCCTTCCATCTTGAGCTTGGTTCTTCTTTAACTAAAGCAATAAAAGATTTCATAGTCTAGCATCCAACAGATAATAAAATAGAGTAAACAGATGTAACCTTATGGAAAGGGAAAAATCTGCTAGATATAAATGATGATATACAGCAAACCTTTCATATCTTTCCATTAGACCTATATCTAATACTGAAACTTCATCTATTGTCTTACAAATATTTAAGACTGATGTTGCTATTGCAGGCCATTCTGTTATGCTTTGAATATCAGGGCAGTGAAACAGAGAAAACGCCATTTCAGGTGCATTTATTTTTAAAAGTTTATTCAAAAATAGAACACAATTATATATACTCCATCCTTGAATCTAAATTTGTTTTACCAAAACATTACACAATTCTGTTTCTAGAATGCTAACTTCTATCAGCATTGACTAAATTACTATCTCTCTATGATTCTCAAATGTGCTCATGTTGGATTTTTGGAATATATCAGAGAATCCAGATTACAAATTGAGATTAAAATAGCAAGACCTCTCAGGGTTGAGCTAGGAACTGGAAGACTCCAGTCTAAATTTGTTCATTTACCTAAATGGGAGAGCAAGAATGCAGAGAATGTAAATAAGCATCTGTCATTAACTACAATATGAATGATAAAGATGAAGTCCAATTAGGCTCCTTTCTTAGAGGATGCTATGCAAGGGGGTGGGGCGTGGAATATAGGCTTGAGGAAACTTTATTCTGTACTATAATTCCTGCTTGCTACATACAGATTGTACAAGTGCAATTGTTAAAATTTTGCAGAAATTGCAACAAAAAACATGTGATAGGAACAGAACAGTGGTGAAATTCAATTTTTTTTACTACCGGTTCTGTGGGCATGGCTTGGTGGGCGTGGTGTGGCTTGGTGGGTGTGGCTTGGTGGATGTGGCAGGGAAAGGATACTGCAAAATCCCCATTCCATTCTCATTCCTGGGGGAAGGATTTCGCAAAATCTCCATTCCCATCCCACTCTGGAGCCAGCCAGAGGTAGTATTTGCTGGTTCTCTGAACTATTCAAAATTTCTGCTAGCGGTTCTCCAGAACTTGTCAGAACCTGCTGGATTTTACCCCTGGAACAGAAGCACAGTTATGTATTTTAAAAAATGGATTTTTCCTCCATCATTCATATTGGGAAAGTGTTTTATCAGTCTATATACATTAGAAGTATTCACCTCAAATAAATATTCTGGTATACAAAGAGTCCTCACTTATCACCATAATGAAGCCTGAAATTTCCAGCATAAGTCATGATGGTCATAGATCAAGGCACTCATGTGAACAAACCTGGTTTTACAACATTTTTGTGGTGGTCATTAAGTGAATGCCACAACATTAAGTGAGCAATGCAGTTGTTAAGCAAATCAATAGACTTCTTTGGGCACCCTGGCAAAACTGCCATAAATTGCATGACGTCAGAATAGCACAACCAGCTGTAAAGGTGAGCTAATTGCCAAGTATTTGAAATTCAGTTGCGTGTCCACAGAGGCAGGTGCAGCTGTCAGAATTCGAGAACTGAGACATAAGTAGCTTTTAATGGATCTGTTGCAATTTGAATGGTTGCTAAGTAACTGGTCTTTATCCAGTTAGATTTAGTCACCAGGTTTAGATTCAGTCAATAGATAACAACACCTGAGACTGGTAATATAAAAGGTTCAGCAAAAAAAGAAGTTACCAAATTGTCCATCCCTACATTGCATAAAATCAGATGTAGCCTACCTCAGAAATGCAGTAGATTTTTTGAACAGAATGGTCATCCATTAGGCTCAGAGATGGAAAACTACTAATGATTCAGTATGTATAGCCCAGCCAATAACATTTATATTATTCATTAACCACCATCATCCAAGCAATATTATGTTTTTAAATATTATCCCAGTTGCCCTCCTTTCTTCCTATATTTTCCTCTTCTTTACTACATTATATCCGTTTTTTTTTTAAAAAAATCTGCAATATTGTTTCTTTCATTTCTTTTTGAGCAGAGAACTTTTGGGATAACCCAAAAGGTAATATTTCCCAAACTTGAATCAATGCTTATAAAAAAGAGATAATGTTTTGCTGAGTCATTCAGAATCCTATTTCTACTTTTAATCATCCACTTAACAGATATTAATGTTAATAGAATAACAGAATTGGAAAGGAACATTGAAGGTCTTCTAATCCAACCCCCTACTCAAAAAAAGACCCTTGACCATTTCAGAGAAATGGATGCCCAATTTCTTCTTAAAATAGTGTTGGAGCACCCATAATATCCGGCTACCTTCCTTAACTGGTTGCTTTCTTTGCTGCAAGTCCTGGCAGACCTCATTTTATTTTTCTTAAGGGATAGGTGGGTGGGTGGATGGATGGATGGATGGATAGATAGATAGATAGATAGATAGATAGATAGATAGATAGATAGATAGATAAATGAATAGATAGATGAGAGAGAGAGAGAAAGAGATGATAGAGGGATGGATGGAGAGAGAAAAAAAGAGTGCTTGCTTTCTTTGCTGCAAATCATGGCAGACCAACATTTTACTATATACACACACACATACACACACATGCAAAATATCAACAAGATCATATGACTGGGTAAAATAAATACTTCACAGGTTATCTTGCTAAATGGAAGAACTATGCTGATAAAGTGAAAATCCAGTTTTAAATGTAATTGTTACCTGTGAGGGAAAACTGTCTAAATGGTGTCTCCTGTTATGTTAAATATCTTCTTTCAAAATAAATCCTTTCCTTCAAGGATATCTATATCCCAACGAGTCCTGCCATAACATAGACTATAATAGCCCTTCTGTACTACACGGAGCAGGGCTAGAAATAGATACGGTATGATTAAATGCTGACTGACGCTTCCATCTTGAGCTTGGTTCTTCTTTAACTATAACGCAATAAAAGATTTCATAGTCTAGCATCCAACAGATAATAAAATAGAGTAAACAGATGTAACCTTATGGAAAGGGGAAAAATCTGCTAGATATAAATGATGATATACAGCAAACCTTCCCCCCCCCCTATATCTTTGCCATTATAACTATGTGAATTTCTAACTGGAAATCATTATTTTCCATTCCTTATTAAAGTACCTAACACCAAACAGTACAAAGGATAGTGGCAATGTAAATACTTTCAAAACAAATATTTTCATGGCCTGTGGAAAAAGAATCTCCTTTCTCTTTCCTTTCTCTCTGCCCACCACCAAAAGGAAAATCTGGAGACAGTGACTGAAATGTCTGCAACTTTCATTTCCAAGACAGCTTAAAAGCCTTTGTGAAATGAAACCTGGCTTTTCAAACTGTCAGTTTGCCACCTTGATACATTATTGTAAAAGGCGGGAGACTCTTCTCTGACACAAGAAAGGTTCTTGTGAAGAAGTTGAGAGGCTAGGGAAATGCTGTAGGCCTTTGCTTGGGGAAGTAATGGTTGATAATCACACCCAGGATGAAGCACATCATGGCAGTGACTGACAGAGACAATTACAGGCAGAGGTTAGGTAACCACAGCCACCAAAACAACCACCTATCAATGGTCTTGCCAGGAAGTTGCCCGTTACTTCTATTAACATCAATATGAGTATCAAAGGAATAGGATATAAGTGATCGTGTACAGATATTTATTGAATTTTATTTAATATGCTTTAGAATAGAATATTTTAATTTGTATACCGCCCTTCTCCCAAAGGACTCAGGGCGGTGAACAGGCAGATAAAATACAAACATACACAATAGTAAAAACAACCCTTAAAAAACTGATTTAAATTTGCCCAAATATTAAAATAACATACACCCCCATAAAATTACAAAAATTTAATCATCATTCCCTACAACTTTCATCATCATTCCCTACAACTTAATTGCATGCAAGGGAAAATATGGATGTGTAAGAAAGAAGTTACACAGTTTACTGCCCACAGGCCAAATCTGACCTTCCAGGCAGGTCTGTCCAGACCAAAGGCCTTAAGTGAGACTTCACATATAGCCCTTTCATTTTAGGCACAAGAAAAGTCCTATATTTGCGGGGACCTTCTGCAGGAAGTATTGCAAATATGCTTCTGCCTCCCTGCAGAAATGGAAGGAGATCTTAGAAGATGGACAAATCTTTTGCTGAGCAAATCTTTTTAAAGCCATATTCCCAACATCACACACTCCACCCAGCTGGTGAAAAGCTGCACCTAGCCCTTTGACTACTTATAATATGATACATGCATATGCCCTGTTCTAATACATTATGTTCCTCTTAATATTTCCAACATTAGCAAACCTCTAGTTTAATACTAATATTACAACTGAATCTTCAAATCAAAAAATTCTTAACATTTAGTCTTCTCTACCGCATGCAGTAAAACTTCTGCTTAAAAAGAGAGTACTTGAGTAACTTCACTTTTGATCTCCTCTTTCTGCACAGCACTTGCAATACTCTTGTTGTTCTGGCTACTCTCTGATAGTCTCTGCCGGATTTTTGGCAATATTTTTCGGATATAGTTTGCCTGCTTCTCAGGACTGAGAGAGAGTGGCCGGCCCAAAGTCACCAGGTGGCTTTGTGTCTAAGGCAAGACTAGAACACACAATCATACACCAAGCTGGTACTCCTTGGCAATGAATAGGCTGTTGTAAACATTCTATGAATTGTGTCTCCTTTAAAAATGATGTTTAAAAAAACTATAAATTAATCATATGGCATAAAAAACTGGAATGTAATGTTCAAAACTGAGCCTGGATCATTGGACCTGCTTTTTCTCCTGCAATGTAAAAATATCATTATGACACGGAGGAAATTTCTCAGATACCTTATGTGAAATGATACTGCCAGAAAGCCATTCAGGCTGTAGTTGCTCTATAGAATAAATTGGGTGTTATTTGCTGACAGGGAAAAGATTAAGCTTAAAATGTCTGAAAGAAAGTTGCTTTAAGTCTAAGGTTTTTTTAAAGGCTATTTCCCATATGTGTAAGTAAGTCTTTCTTTGGATAGGGATGAGAAATTCTCTTCTGTTGGATTTTTATTCCAATTACCAAAGCTATTCTTTGCCATGCAAAATTCTGAATTATATATATTTAAATAAAAATACGGTAAACTAGTTTCATTTCTAGTGATAAGTTGATGTTTCCAATATATGGATCTAGGCCCATTTAATTGCATTAATTATATAGTTCATTTTATTTACAGCATACACCCATCATAAAATGAAAATCCAAGGCCATAGACAAGGATGTAAGCCATGAATCACTCAATAATAATGTAACAGCAGTGGCAGCAATCATGATATAATAACAAATAGGAACTGAATTGGAATGAGCAAGCTTTTAAAATCCAACCTGGTCTTCTATCTCTTGGATTATGTGCGAAGGATGTATAATTGGCTTAAAAAAAATAAATGTTGAGAGAGGCCTCAAAATGGATCCATGCCAAAATGAGGACAATAGGATTTCATCATATTTGCAATCCTCAGCAGAAATGCAGCATATTGCAAAAAGGCAAGAGCAAATCATGGTATTGATGCCAATAAAAAAAAAGCTTGACTTGGAGGAGTCTTTATATTTAGAATACTGAAGTAGTTAGTAATTAAATATTAACTAATGCTCTGTTCAGGCATTGTGTTGACACCAGCCTCTGCAGGACATCCACAAACATAGTGCTGATGTCTGCAGGGAGAATGAATTTATGTATAAAATCACACATAAATTAGCATCACATAAGCAACAGCATAGAACAGAGCCTTTGTTTACATGGAAGCCAATATATGTGCCGTTATATGTATGAAACTTTGCTCCTTCAGTTTTTAGCATTGTGTTTCTGCATATCCTAAAATAATTTGAGCTTTTTTTATAAAAAAAATGCCTAAAGAGGATTTTAGTTTATATTTATTTTTGACTTAAGTAAAAATTAATTATTTCTCTAGAGATTTTTTATTTGCCCTTTTGACCTAGTAATGATATTCAGGATATGTACAATAGCATCCAACTTAATTTAGTCCAGGGATCCAACAGTCCCTGGGACATCTTTCCAAAGGTCCAGATGTCCCTGGGACATCTTTCCAAAGGTCCAGATGTCCCTGGGACATCTTTCCAAAGGTCACAGAATATACCTCCTTCCCTCCAAAAATCAGAACATGGGCGAGACAATCGTGATAGAAAAGAGGATCCACTGAATTCCAAACCTCTTTGAACTTCTATCATTCTCACAAAACTGAATTTATTTAAATTGGTTCTAGAATTAACTAAATGGATTTCCCCCCTTCCCCCACAACCCATAGAGGGCTCTTTTTCTCATCAAACTAATCTGCTCCTCAGAGTCAGAGATCCTCCAAAAGCTTGAAAGCAATGTTTAGGATTGCTTTAATAGTGCATAATATGGGGGGGGGGAATCTCTCAGGATAACCTGGAGGGATTCAGCAGAGTTCCTTCCTTCCTTCCTTCCTTCCTTCCTTCCTTCCTTCCTTCCTTCCTTCCTTCCTTCCTTCCTTCCTTCCTTCCTTCCTTCCTTCCTCTTCATCTTTTCACTTCCTTTCTATCCTCCATTCTCTCCACCAAAATAAAACTCCAAATAAACCAAGATAACCGAAACCAAGCCAAAGACAGTATCAGCTAGTCAATGGCAGTTAAGGGTGCTTTTACTTCTATGATTTATCCATTGGGAGATGATTAGATTACAGATCAGTACAAGAGCATAGTTACATCCTTGACATTTAAATAAAAGATAAGCCTAAGTAACTGTACAAAGAGGGCGGCTGTGTACTGTACATATTTTTCAAATAGAAACATGGTAGCCACATTAGTGGGAATTCATTAACCTTTATCAGGAAATATTAATTTGATTACTAGTAGAAGGACTACTAGAAAACCTGTCTGAAACAAAAAAAGAAGGATTCAGCTTTTTTGTATTTTGCCTGTATTTAAAAAAAACCTGGTATATATTATCATTCATCTGCTGCCTTCCTGATGTTTTTATCTTACTCTTATCTTCTCTATAGCACTTAGATGCCTGACGTGCTTTATAAATAGTAAGCTTTATGATAATTACAACAATTTTGCCATTATTCTTCATGTCAAAAAGCACTGAGGAAATCCTTTGCTTTACTGGCTAGGATACAAGGCTTAGGTGGTTTAGGTATAGCTAACATTGCCAAAATGATCCCAAAATCAAAACACAGATATTGGCATAGCCCATAAATATTTGCAAAGAAAGTACCAAGAGAATTGTCAGGATTGTTATATATTTGCACTGGTTTTTGCTTCAAGGATCTTGGTCTGCCAGCCATGATTGAAACCCTCACATTAGAAGGAGATTCTCAGTCATCCAGGTCATGGTTGCCCCAAAGGTGCTTTTTTTCAAAAGGCAACTGGACTTTCTTTGTATTTCCTTGAGGATATTTTACTTTTCATCCAAGAAGATTCTTCAGTTCTGACTGAAGTGTCAGTATCAGAATGGAAAAAGATTCTTAGATGAGAAATGAAATGTCTACAAAGAAAAACAAAAAAAATCCAGTTGCCTTCAGATACAACCAGTGACAGTGTTGGTGCTACTCTATACTCTCCAGTGTCCATTAGGGTGCCAGGATGAGATATGCCCCTTTCCCTGGCCTCTATTTGCTCCCCAAATATATAATCACCCTCATTACCAATGGATGGAATATCCCTACAACTTGGATAAGAATTCATTTATTCGGAAAAGAAAAAAAAACATTGTACTTTACAGAAAATGTAGGATATTTATGAAATAAAAACTAAATCTAAATTTAGTTCTAAATTATTGTATTAGAACTCTGATTCATCTAATTAACTGGTTCTTAATTAGAATAAAACACACTTAAGGCAAAGCATTTGAATTCTCATTGTTTAGGGCTTTTCCTCACAACAGCCTTAACTTGTTTGTCCATTTGTTTGGAAAAGGAGTTGTATGAAAATGAAGATTCATCAAGAAATTGTTGTCCAAATTTCAATCATTCTTTTGCTCTGGCAATAGTACTAGCCAAATGTTCTGTCCAGATAATGCTTATTCTGGCTTTTAATTGAATAACTTTGCTTTGTTTTCCTATAACACAGACTGAAAAAAGAAAATAGCAGAACTCTATCAATTTACCTGGTTGAAAAAAAGAAAAGCAAAAACTCCCCCTTCTGAGGAGAAAGGGAAGAAGGGGAAGAGGAAATGGAAGGTGGAGAAGAAGATGCTTAACCTTTCACTAATCCACTGAGAGGTCTCATCCCAAAGTAGTAGATAATCTAGAAAGCCAAAAATGAAATGGTTGTGAAAGACAATGACCATAAACTTAAAGGAAGGCGCTTTTCTCATCACAGTGCACAGAAGCCAGCTGAAACAAAGGAACTTCTATATAACATAATGATGGGCACAGTACTGCTTGTGCTAGCAGCAGTCTGAACACACTACTTCTCAGGTGAGGAAAAATTAGCCATACATGATGGTTTAGGGCAGGTTAAGGCTCAGTGTTTACATGTACTCAAGAAATAGTTAGTGGGCCATCTTCAAGCCAAGGCAAGCACAACATGCAGATGAGTCCTCAGCTTCTCTCTCTCTCTCTCTCTCTCTTTATAATTGCATTTGTATACCGCCCTTCTCCCGAAGGACTCAGGGCGGTTCACAGCCAGTTAAAAAGTGCAATAAATACAAAATTAAAATCAGACTAAAATTTATATAAATAGTGGCCAAAATATTAAAAACCAGCAGTATAAAAAACTAAAACCCCATTTAAAATTACTTATTCAGGCTAGCCCAGCATGATGGAATAAAAAAGTCTTCAGCTCACGGCGGAAGGTCCGGAGGTCGGGGAGTTGGCGAAGCCTCGGAGGCAGCTCATTCCAGAGGGCAGGAGCTCCCACAGAGAAGGCCCTCCTCCTGGGGGTCGCCAGTCGACATTGTTTCACCGACGACACCCCAAGGAGGCCCTCCCTGTGGGAGCGCACAGGTCGGTGGGAGGCTGTTTGTGGCAGTAGGCGGTCCCGTAAATAGCCCGGTCCTAAGCCATGGAGCGCTTTAAAGGTGGTAACCTTTTATTAATTAAAAAAAAACACAATCTCAGGATACAGCAGAATCAACCAACTATTTTAGCATAATTAAAGAATGCAGCTTTGATGAATTTTTACCCAGAAAAGAAAAACAGAGCAAACTGTAGTATACAAAGCACCATTTCTTTTAGGTCACTCCACCCAGCTCTGGGATATAAATAATAAATATATATACAGTAATGGCAATATTGGAACAAACAAGTGCTGGGCAAATAACTTCTTGTTAACTCTAAAGAGTTACAGGATAATGGCTCATTGTATTTTGAAAGTATTTCAGAAATGCCCTGTGCTTAGCTATAATGCCCATTAGGGGGGAAAATTACTTCAAATTTAAAATACACTTATGAAAAACTACACTACTAATACTGGATAAATAATATGTGTTTTAGAGTCCCTTCTGAATGCCTATTTACATATTTAGGTTGGCATGTACCCAGAACAAAAACAGCTGCACACAATGCTCCCTCTATCACAGTCCACTATAAGGTCAATCCAGGAAACCATTTAAATATTTTTAAAAAATACACTTTCTCCACAGAACCATTATGGGTTCCCAAGTAAATAATCAGTGCCCTAAACTACATAACTACATATTAAGTTGATCTATAGTTGTTACACACTGGGCAATAAATAATAACTGTTACAATAGTAGTATCATAATAAGATTTTGCCATTTATTTTAGGGAAAGATTTTGACATTTTTAAACATATTAAATAACCAAGTTTTAATTTCTCATTAAGAGACAACAAACGTGTAAGCAATTTGTTTTTTAAAGACTTACTTTCTCTCTTATTGTCTCTCTCTCACACACACAAATATACGAGATACAGATATTATTGCTAGCATGAATAGATGAGGGAATAATTAGGGAAATGACCAGGAAAAAGGAGAGTTTAATCCTATGCTTTGATATTATAATAGATGTGGTTGATATTAGCATTATGATAAAACAACCCTGGTTTTCATCCACTAATTTTAAACTGTTAATTAGAGGTTTTATCTATTTGACCTTTCAAACAAATCAGGTTAATTGTTTATAGACTTATATTCTTTGGATAGCATCGAATCATTTTTATTCTTGCTATTGAACTAGGCCTGACGTCTCAAAGAATGTCTGCAATATGAAATAAGAATGACTTTTTGCTCTAGGCAGCTAACAGTAGGTAACCATCAGTCATGTCTACCTTGCATGAAATAGGTGAAAAATTACATGAGATGCTAATATTTATATTAGAACACCACTGAGATATAGCACAGATTACATCATTATTTATAACAAAATACAATGTATGACAGCACCCAATACCAATTTCCCATCTCTACTGAGGCTTTGGCAAAGTACCAGATGCCAGAACTACCAAAATCCTACTTCATAAGCTTTTATCTGAAGGATTGTCAAAATATCATCCTTGATTGAAGACATCTTCAAATTCAGAAATAGAAATGAAAGCCCCAGAGCCTCTCAAATATTGCCTACACATTACAAGGATGGGGAGTGATAGGATTAATAAGCGCTTGATAAATACAGTGTAATTTCAGTTTTGATTAAATCCCAATTAAAACTAATTTAACTTTTGTTCTGGCTACACCAACTTTCAAAGCATGACATTTCATCCTCCCAAAAGGTGTACTCCATTGCTTTGTTCCAGGTTAAAACCTGTTTGTTTGTTTGTTTGTTTGTTTGTTTTTTTAAAAAACATAATAATAGAATAATGTTATCATAAAAATGCCAACCAACATTTAGCACATAATCAGCACAATCTTCCCTGCAATATTAAGGTATATTATATTTCTATTATTTTCTTATGCACAATAGCATGTCACTGCTCCATGAGTTCAAAGCGATCTCCTTCACTTTATTTTCCCAATGGCAATCTTGCAATATAGAATTATTTATGCAGGAGTGACTGGTCTATGTTCACGCAGCAGCTTGCTGTGACTGATGATGGATTTGATCCCTGATCTTACTCTAACACCTTAGCTGCTACATCAAATTGAGTTTCCTATTTAAATACCTGTAATTGATTTGTATCTATATCCAAAAATTAGTATATACTGTACTTTTTTTATTCACAAAACAGTTTTCTTCAAACTTTTTTAAAAGAAAGTTTCGGACAAACTGGAGTAAGTTCAGAGCAGGGCAAGGAAGGTTAGCAAGGAACTAGAAAAGAAGCCCAGCAAAAACAGATTGAAAGATCTGTCCCATGCTGCAGATGACAAGATTGTGCCCATCTCTCATTCCATCTAGTGTCTGTCAGCATAACTGGAGACAACAGGCTAATTTAGAAAATATGGAACAAGTTGAGCAAAGAACGAAGGAAAAATGCTACATCTTCTACCTAAGATCTTCAAATAATTCCACAGATACTATTCGTGGCCAATGATTATGCAGATGCTTGCGGCACTGGACAAGTTGGCTATGATATGGTTGCAGGAAATATGGCAGCTTTATCTCCCTCTTAGACTTTATTTTATATATAATAAGGCTAGTTATTGGAACTGAACACACTCAAAACCGTAGAAATGGTGGTAGATTTTAGGAAAAACCCTTCCATACTTCCACCTCTCACAATACTTGACAACACAGTATCAACAGTAGAAACCTTCAAATTTCTGGGTTCTATCATATCGCAAGATCTCAAATGGACAGCTAACATCAAAAACATCATTAAAAAAGGACAACAAAGAATGTTCTTTCTGCGCCAACTCAGTAAGCTCAAACTGCCCAAGGAGCTGCTGATCCAGTTCTACAGAGGAATTATTGAGTCTGTCATTTGCACCTCTATAACTGTCTGGTTCGGTTCTGCAACCCAACAAGAAAAACACAGACTTCAGAGGATAATTAGAACTGCAGAAAAAATAATTGCTACCAACTTGCCTTCCATTGAGGACCTGTATACTGCACGAATCAAGAAGAGAGCCGTGAAAATATTTGCAGATCCTCGCATCCTGGACATAAACTGTTTCAACTCCTACCCTCAAAACGACGCTATAGAGCACTGCACACCAGAACAACTAGACACAAGAACAGTTTTTTCCCGAAGGCCATCACTCTGCTAAACAAATAATTCCCTCAACACTGTCAGACTATTTACTGAATCTGCACTACTATTAATCGTTTCATAGTTCCCATCACCAATCTCTTTCCACTTATGACTGTATGACTATAACTTGTTGCTCGCAATCCTTATGATTTATATTGATATATTGATCATCAATTGTGTTGTAAATGTTGTACCTTGATGAACGTATCTTTTCTTTTATGTACACTGAGAGCATATGCACCAAGACAAATTCCTTGTGTGTCCAATCACACTTGGCCAATAAAATTCTATTCTAATAAATTCTATTCTAGTTATAAAAGCATTACATATGCACACACACTTCCTCTTAGTCCATAATGTGTGTTTTCTTTTTCTATTACTTTTCTCAGTGTTTTCTTTGATGATTTCTTCCAAATATCTTATGAAAACTGTGTAGATAAATGTGTCATTACAGAAGACACATTTAAAGGGAAAAAAAACCCACACTCTATAGAAAAGTATCTAAGAGTATCCATTTTACAAAAAGCTGAAAAATTTGAGTCCTGATATTCCAGTTCCAATGCACCACTTTACTGCCCCAATTAATTGTATCTGTTCATATGCCTTTTAATGCTATACACCTATGTTTCTAAGAGATTTCACAAAGTCACTGATGTGGATTAGTGTTTCATTAACAGCACACACTTTAATAACTTTCTGTCATATAATCATGGTGGTAAAAGGAGAACAAACGGGCGGATTTACTTTCCAAAGCACACTGAAAGAATGGAGCAATGATTCTAATCTACAATTACTTATTTAGTTTTCTTCCTTCCTTATCTCAAAGGGTTAGTGTCAGATCAGACATTGATGATCCTGGTAATAGTTCATTCATCAGGGAATAGCAAGTTTCAGATCACCCATTACTATGTATTGAAAGAAACATTCTTGAAGGATCACAGGAAACCATTCATATTACTTCCTAGATCTGAGAAGACAATGCATAATCCGCATGACTTTTCTAATGCACACATTATACAAATATTTGAACCAACATATTTAAAAAGGGCGCATAAGTTATTCTATCTATTTTCATCCTCATAAACCTTGGAGATGGCAGAAAATTCTTTACTGAAATTTATGGCAGCCAAATCGCAGAATTTCATCAATTAAAATTTAATAGAATCTTAGCCTTCTATAACTGGATTCAACATTCTATGACACTGTGATAGTAAAACTCTTGTAAACTTTAGGTGAATTATAGCTATATCTACATTTTGTTCCATGACTTGTATCTACATGTGAGAACTCTTCTACTTTCCATAATTGTTCTTCCATGTTTTCTTATTTGTAGAGTTCTAGTGAAATTCATTGTTGCCAAGCATTTCATTACAAATAATGCCATAGGCAAATTATTATATGACTTCAAACTCCTACATATTGTCTGCTCATTACAGCCTCCCTGTCTTCCCATTCTTCTCCAGGTTATGTATTTGAAGATTGGAAGTTTTAAGTTCATACTTATGTGCAGACCTACCCATTTTCTTTTTCCCTAAAATAAATTCTGGCATTTCCAAATATTTTAACTATTTTGTATTCCTTGTTGAGCTACACTGTATTATGCTTGTGCTTCGTGATAAATTTTCCAGAATACGGATGGAACATGATGAAATGGACTGTCTTCAGGGTAGCAAAGGAATGAGAAACAGTTGTATAGTTTTGCTTTATTTACTAAACGTATTTGTTGAATTTACATTAAGGCTAGGACAGGAAGAAGGATGGGAAGATAGGAAGAAGATGATCGTGGTTTTAAAATTGGAGGAAGAATATATTAATAATCTGTGCTATACTGAAAACATTACCTTGAGAACAAAAATGCAAAAAGTTTGCAAGGTCTAGTAATAAAAGTCAAGAAGCACAGTGGAGAAAAATGGGACTAAAATGAAAGAGGAAAACAGACCAAACTAATGATAAGAGATACAACAATCAGCCTTAGAACTGACAGTGAAGATACTGAAGAGATAGATACTTCTGCTTTTTAGAATGAACTGTCAACTGTAAAGGAACCAGCAGTCAAGAAATATGCAGTCAACTAACACTTGATGCAGCAACTATGAAGGCCTTAAAAAAGATAGTCAGATGCTGTGATGTATCTATTCCTCTAGAGATCGGAATCATGTAAGCACCGGTATTCCTTGTGGCACTCTGTGGTAGTGAAAGCTGATCTTTGAAAAAACCTGACAGAGAGTATTGATGCTTTTGAGTTTTGATGTTGGAGAAGACACCTGAGAATACCTATAAATGAATCAATGAACAAGTAAAACAGAGAAGTTTCATTCAAAGTACAAGTGATCAGCCAGCGGTGAAATATAAAATTTCTGTGGGCATGGCTTGGTGGGGTGTGTGTAATGTTACTAGGTGGGCGTGGCCACCTTTTTTTGGTTACTTTTAAAAGCATCTTTTTACAACCTCTTCAGCTGAAGAAGTTGTAGAGAAAATGCTTTTTAAAAGGCTCCTCTGGTGATCCCAGCTGAGTTGCCTGATCATCAGAGCCTTTTCTTTCTTTTAAAAGCATTTTTGCCTTTAAAGAAAAAAAGCCTCTGGCAGCTCACCTGGGATTCCCAGAGCACCCTTTTAAAAGATTTTTCCTTCGGCTGAAAAAATGCTTTTAAATGTAAAAAAAAGCCTCTGATGATTGTGCTGCCAGCTGGGATCATCAGAGGCTTTTAAAAGCATTTTACAACCTCTTTGGCTGAAGAGATTGTAGAAAAAATGCTTTTAAAAACCTTAGATGATCACAGCTGAGCTGATCATCAGAGACTTTTTTTTTACTTTTAAAACCATTTTTTTGGCAGAAGAAAAATGCTTTTAAAAGAAAAAAAAACACCTCTGATAACCACGTGGCTCAGCTGGGCATGGGAGAGGGGCAGAGACTTTTGCTACCGGTTCTCCAAACCACCCGCCGCCATCACTACTGGACCTGTCGTGTCCCACTCCTCCTCTGACGGCCGGGTCAGGAACCGAATCAGTCTTGCCTCTGCAGCTCTGCCCAAAGTCCTAGCAAAGTCCTCAGAGCAGGCAGGAGACCAGTAAGTGACTTCAGCAAGATAAGTTCGACTTTTGCCTGACTCAGAGACTGCCAGAAAGCAGATCCTTTATATAGGCCATGGGGTGTGGCTCCATGACTCAGCACTCATTAAGGCCTGCCCATGGAGCCAGGACTGGGGCCGGGAGGCATACATTCCTCCGTGTTCGGGAGCAGATAAGAAGGCCCCGGCTGCTCTGAGGGCGGGCAAGACACAACAGGACCGGGCAATCTGGTCTGAACCGGGAGCATTTCACACCTGTGATCAGCCATAAATTATCCTACTTTAGATACGTTGTGCAAAGATCTAGCTCTCTAAAAGGGCTCTGAAGCTGGGAAGGAAAGAGGACAATAGGCAGCAAGGTGAATAATAACAATGTTGATGAGTGTGAAAGTGGAAGACATGAAAGATGATATTATGGACTATCCTTCTAAGAGTCAACAGCATCTTGATTTGGATAGAACATATGGAAATGTAAAGTACTATCAGATAATGAACATAATATTTGACATTCTTGAATTCTGATTTGGGTGCTTTGTTTTTCATTGTATGAATCTTCTGTACACTTGCTGACAAGAATTGATGTGTTTAGGAGTGAGCAAGTGATGCAAAGTTTGGATGAAAAGCATCACAAAAGGTGTCATTAATGCACCATCTAAATCACAGAAGAAATGAAAAATCCATAACTTGAGATAATTGCATTTCAATTTCCCATCTTTCTGACTAAAATGAAAGAGGAAAACAGACCAAACTAATGATAAGAGATACAACAATCAGCCTTAGAACTGACAGTGAAGATACTGAAGAGATAGATACTTCTGCTTTTTAGAATGAACTGTCAACTGTAAAGGAACCAGCAGTCAAGAAATATGCAGTCAACTAACACTTGATGCAGCAACTATGAAGGCCTTAAAAAAGATAGTCAGATGCTGTGATGTATCTATTCCTCTAGAGATCGGAATCATGTAAGCACCGGTATTCCTTGTGGCACTCTGTGGTAGTGAAAGCTGATCTTTGAAAAAACCTGACAGAGAGTATTGATGCTTTTGAGTTTTGATGTTGGAGAAGACACCTGAGAATACCTATAAATGAATCAATGAACAAGTAAAACAGAGAAGTTTCATTCAAAGTACAAGTGATCAGCCAGCGGTGAAATATAAAATTTCTGTGGGCATGGCTTGGTGGGGTGTGTGTAATGTTACTAGGTGGGCGTGGCCACCTTTTTTTGGTTACTTTTAAAAGCATCTTTTTACAACCTCTTCAGCTGAAGAAGTTGTAGAGAAAATGCTTTTTAAAAGGCTCCTCTGGTGATCCCAGCTGAGTTGCCTGATCATCAGAGGCTTTTCTTTTCTTTTAAAAGCATTTTTTTTGCCTTTAAAAGAAAAAAAAAGCCTCTGGCAGCTCACCTGGGATTGCCAGAGGACCCTTTTAAAAGCATTTTTCTTCGGCTGAAAAAATGCTTTTAAATGTAAAAAAAAGCCTCTGATGATTGTGCTGCCAGCTGGGATCATCAGAGGCTTTTAAAAGCATTTTACAACCTCTTTGGCTGAAGAGATTGTTAAAAAATGCTTTTAAAAGCCTCTGATGATCCCAGCTGAGCCGTGTGATCATCAGAGACTTTTTTTTTACTTTTAAAAGCATTTTTTTGGCTGAAGAAAAATGCTTTTAAAAGTAAAAAAAACACCTCTGATAATCACGTGGCTCAGCTGGGCATGGGAGAGGGGGAGAGACTTTTGCTACGGTTCTCCAAACCACCGCCGCCATCACTACTGGAACCTGTCGTGTCCCATTCCTCCTCTGACGGCCGGGTCAGGGAAATCCGAATCAGGCTTGCCTCTGCAGCTCTGCCCAAAGTCCTAGCAAAGTCCTCAGAGCAGGCAGGAGACCAGTAAGTGACTTCAGCAAGATAAGTTCGACTTTTGCCTGACTCAGAGACTGCCAGAAAGCAGATCCTTTATATAGGCCATGGGGTGTGGCTCCATGACTCAGCACTCATTAAGGCCTGCCCATGGAGCCAGGACTGGGGCCGGGAGGCATACATTCCTCCGTGTTCGGGAGCAGATAAGAAGGCCCCGGCTGCTCTGAGGGCGGGCAAGACACAACAGGACCGGGCAATCTGGTCTGAACCGGGAGCATTTCACACCTGTGATCAGCCATAAATTATCCTACTTTAGATACGTTGTGCAAAGATCTAGCTCTCTAAAAGGGCTCTGAAGCTGGGAAGGAAAGAGGACAATAGGCAGCAAGGTGAATAATAACAATGTTGATGAGTGTGAAAGTGGAAGACATGAAAGATGATATTATGGACTATCCTTCTAAGAGTCAACAGCATCTTGATTTGGATAGAACATATGGAAATGTAAAGTACTATCAGATAATGAACATAATATTTGACATTCTTGAATTCTGATTTGGGTGCTTTGTTTTTCATTGTATGAATCTTCTGTACACTTGCTGACAAGAATTGATGTGTTTAGGAGTGAGCAAGTGATGCAAAGTTTGGATGAAAAGCATCACAAAAGGTGTCATTAATGCACCATCTAAATCACAGAAGAAATGAAAAATCCATAACTTGAGATAATTGCATTTCAATTTCCCATCTTTCTGACTAAATGAAAGAGGAAAACAGACCAAACTAATGATAAGAGATACAACAATCAGCCTTAGAACTGACAGTGAAGATACTGAAGAGATAGATACTTCTGCTTTTTAGAATGAACTGTCAACTGTAAAGGAACCAGCAGTCAAGAAATATGCAGTCAACTAACACTTGATGCAGCAACTATGAAGGCCTTAAAAAAGATAGTCAGATGCTGTGATGTATCTATTCCTCTAGAGATCGGAATCATGTAAGCACCGGTATTCCTTGTGGCACTCTGTGGTAGTGAAAGCTGATCTTTGAAAAAACCTGACAGAGAGTATTGATGCTTTTGAGTTTTGATGTTGGAGAAGACACCTGAGAATACCTATAAATGAATCAATGAACAAGTAAAACAGAGAAGTTTCATTCAAAGTACAAGTGATCAGCCAGCGGTGAAATATAAAATTTCTGTGGGCATGGCTTGGTGGGGTGTGTGTAATGTTACTAGGTGGGCGTGGCCACCTTTTTTTGGTTACTTTTAAAAGCATCTTTTTACAACCTCTTCAGCTGAAGAAGTTGTAGAGAAAATGCTTTTTAAAAGGCTCCTCTGGTGATCCCAGCTGAGTTGCCTGATCATCAGAGGCTTTTCTTTTCTTTTAAAAGCATTTTTTTTGCCTTTAAAAGAAAAAAAGCCTCTGGCAGCTCACCTGGGATTGCCAGAGGACTTTAAAAGCATTTTTCTTCGGCTGAAAAAATGCTTTTAAATGTAAAAAAAAGCCTCTGATGATTGTGCTGCCAGCTGGGATCATCAGAGGCTTTTAAAAGCATTTTACAACCTCTTTGGCTGAAGAGATTGTTAAAAAATGCTTTTAAAAGCCTCTGATGATCCCAGCTGAGCCGTGTGATCATCAGAGACTTTTTTTTTACTTTTAAAAGCATTTTTTTGGCTGAAGAAAAATGCTTTTAAAAGTAAAAAAAACACCTCTGATAATCACGTGGCTCAGCTGGGCATGGGAGAGGGGCAGAGACTTTTGCTACCGGTTCTCCAAACCACCCGCCGCCATCACTACTGGACCTGTCGTGTCCCACTCCTCCTCTGACGGCCGGGTCAGGGAAATCCGAATCAGGCTTGCCTCTGCAGCTCTGCCCAAAGTCCTAGCAAAGTCCTCAGAGCAGGCAGGAGACCAGTAAGTGACTTCAGCAAGATAAGTTCGACTTTTGCCTGACTCAGAGACTGCCAGAAAGCAGATCCTTTATATAGGCCATGGGGTGTGGCTCCATGACTCAGCACTCATTAAGGCCTGCCCATGGAGCCAGGACTGGGGCCGGGAGGCATACATTCCTCCGTGTTCGGGAGCAGATAAGAAGGCCCCGGCTGCTCTGAGGGCGGGCAAGACACAACAGGACCGGGCAATCTGGTCTGAACCGGGAGCATTTCACACCTGTGATCAGCCATAAATTATCCTACTTTAGATACGTTGTGCAAAGATCTAGCTCTCTAAAAGGGCTCTGAAGCTGGGAAGGAAAGAGGACAATAGGCAGCAAGGTGAATAATAACAATGTTGATGAGTGTGAAAGTGGAAGACATGAAAGATGATATTATGGACTATCCTTCTAAGAGTCAACAGCATCTTGATTTGGATAGAACATATGGAAATGTAAAGTACTATCAGATAATGAACATAATATTTGACATTCTTGAATTCTGATTTGGGTGCTTTGTTTTTCATTGTATGAATCTTCTGTACACTTGCTGACAAGAATTGATGTGTTTAGGAGTGAGCAAGTGATGCAAAGTTTGGATGAAAAGCATCACAAAAGGTGTCATTAATGCACCATCTAAATCACAGAAGAAATGAAAAATCCATAACTTGAGATAATTGCATTTCAATTTCCCATCTTTCTGACTAAATGAATTATACTTTTAAAGAAAACATAGACTTAAACAAAAGCTAAACCTGAGCTGATGACTCATTAGATGTTGGGTGAACTTATAACGAACCATTGCCAATGCAATTAAATGATTTATCTAGAAGCAGCCTTGGTTGCTGAACCCATAAACTTAGGTGATTCATTTCTCAACAGCTTCCCTCAATAACCCTTCTGGGGAACAAAATATTATAGTCTAAATTGATATGAGTTTGGTCTGGCATAAAGGGATGAATAGAATTCTATGCAAAATACCTCAAGATCATCCCCATCTTTTGGGGTTTTTCTTGCAGTATAAACCTCATCCCCTTCCACCAACTGTATAAAACTTAGGACTTCTCTCTGCTGATCATGACTTGGTATGACAAATACACCGAAACCTCTTAGGCCACATGTCCCTTCCAGCCTTAATATGTAACTGCATAGAATTTGTATGCGTGTGGATGTATGACTCAAATCCAATATTTTTTTGTATGTTTGTAATTCTTATTTTTGGTATGCAAATCTTTAATTAGCTGACTCTTCCTGCCCATATCTCATGTTAAAAATTAATTCTAATGTCATAATAAATATTTAAATTCTCTCCCACTACCACTTTAAGTGGAATTCCAGCATAAGCAACTTGAGTTCTGTGTTGGCTCTCAGTAAAAACAGTTTTTACAAAAGGAAATGGAAATTCACAATAGTCATGAATGCAATGCTTGGGTTAAAAAAAAAAAATTCGGGAATTTAAGAAGCACTTAGTTGCTGCATTAGCCCATTTAGGATGTTTCAGCTTCTCAATTGACTGTAATTCCAGTCTGCTCAAGTGCCCTGTTAATGACCTTCCCTCTCACAGCGAGCTCAGGAATTCGATGTTTATACTTCTTTCTCTCTCTCTCTCTTTTACTATGCTACAAACAGGCTGAAAGACGGATTCTTACCGTTGTAGAAAGGTGTAAACTGGTTCTATCAGGGGGAAAAAAGAAAAGAAGACTAGGTTTCATTCCTTTTAAGGAAGGCAGTCCCTGACAAAAGAAAAAGCAAAATCAACAGATTCTAACAGAAAAGAATCGTTTGAATGTTTGACATCCAGTCATTGTTCTCCCAAGTGGTAGTATTGCATGTACTTGAGGACAGTCATGCATTTCCCCATTTGTTCACATAATTTAGTCTATAAATTGAGTAGAGTGACTGGCTATCATTCATGATTACTACATGCATACAGGTATTCTTAATTTCTTATGAGTTCCATATTGCATTTTGCATATAAATACAAGATTTACTCTTATAATAAGATTTACTTGCATTTTGCATATAAATGCAAGGTTTATTCTTAAAATAGTATCAAACGTATTTATCTCCTGATGGATCTACTGTTGCACAGGCAATAAATATATTATTGAACAAAGGCAAGCAGTGGAATTATTGTGCACCTGGGAATCGAAAGAAGTGGTATTATGAGTTCCTGTCAGTGGGTTAAAATGGTTTGAAAACTTGGTCTATTCTCTTTCCAAAAATATACAAAAGAAGTCTTTATATTTTGCAACTGTTTTCTTTTCTTGGTATCCAGATATATATGAATTGATTGATCTGAGTTAGTCAGCTGGGCTATTGGGAAAAAAAGTGGGCCTGATGAGATTCAGAGACTAATTTTATTATTATAATTTATCATTATTATACAATTATATAGTATATAATGTATACAATTATGTATTATATAATTTATAATTATAATTAACATTATTGTAATTTATCTAATTTACATGGCTGCCGATCTGATGGAAAGTGACCCTGGGTGGTGTACAGCAATTTATTACAAGAGTAAATAAACAAGACAATCATTACTTAAAACCATTACATAATTGTTAAAAAGAAATATAAATTAAAAAACAGGGCTAAACAGGAAAAGAGAATAATAGATGGAGGGATGTTAATAATAAAGGAGCCCCCTCAAAAATTCACCTATCCCTAGGCCTGCTAGCATAAAGAGATATTAAGAGACTTTTTGAAGGTCAGGAATGATAAGGCCAACCTTATCCCGGGTGGTGGTGGTGGAGAGAGATGATAGAACATTCCACAATATAGGAATCTACTCTAGATTGATTTTCATATTTTACCTTATAGGAATATAATTCCACAATCATTTAGCCAGGCATGGCCTAAGCTGGTTTCCAAAGTATAGTCATAACAACAATATCTTAACAATAAACTTAGAGCTAGTACTTCTTCTTCTGGGCGTGCTTCTTGTGTAGTTTACCTCACAAGACTGACACAGAACCACATGTCCCAAATGGCATTCTAATTTGGTACCCAACCTATACATGCCTTTCCATCGCTTGAATTAAAACTTAAAGGATGGCTGGAGAAAGAAACCACTGACACATTTCCCTGAGATTTCATTCTGCTGCCTCATGCAAGTCATGTGGTTTAGTGTTTTCCCCTCCCCGCAAAAATCAGGTCTTTTTTTCCCCCCTCTCTTCAGACAGTTCTTAGTGTCCACTTCAATCTTCTAGTTAGGCAACTGTTTCACTGAAGTTCAGTGGATATCAGCTAGAGATTTCACTGTTTATTTTGCTTCCTGGGAACAAAACAATCAGGGCTACTTGAGGCAAATTTGTTCAAGAGCTAAAAGTAATAAACATCTGGTGTGTGCCTGCAGTTCATCTTTCACACAAAGAAGTAGCATTTGCTGCACAAATACAACTTTCACAGAGAAAGGAGACTTTTAAACTCTGTAGGTTAACACACACACACACACACACACACACACACACACACACACCACCACCACCAACAACAACAAAACCCTAATGTACAAGATCAGTTTGAAGCCACCTACTGTAGATTTCAGAATGACGTTGAAATTAATACTTTAATGCAATTCTGTTATTTTAGAAAAGAGTGGATGGAGAAATGATATAGCAATATACACTGGAATATCCTAATTTAAACATTTACATATCCTGTATTAGTGTTAAATTTAAGAGACAATTGAGTAGATCCAGACTCACCCACTACAAGTACTTTTTTCAATGTAATCATTTAACTGAAAATATACAGAGAATATCTAAAGCATGAATGGACAGAGCAATATTTCAGTGTCCAGAAACCATGTGGATTTGAAGGGCCACATAAAAAGATTTGAGGCCCATGTGCAGCCCATATTGATCTCAACTCTCTACAAATCTGAAAAATCTGAAAAATCCATTCTGGAAAAATTATTGTGGGGGATTCATTTACAGATAATCGTGTGTGTGTGTGTGTGTGTGTGTGTGTGTGTGTGTGTGTTTTTCTATCTGTGTGTCTGTGTGTCTATGTGTGTGTGTGTTGCTTTAATATTAGACCAGAAATATTAGAAGATGATTTCTACTGCACAGTGAAAACTTTGAAAGCAATTGGTAATTTGCTTTAAAAATAAATTACATGATAAAACTTGTCCTCATTAAAGGAAATTTCAATATTATCCAACTGAGCTTCCATAGAATGAGCTGAGCCAAGCCATTAAATGAAAATATTTCAAGTCTTAAGAATAATGCATCAATGCAATTAAATATGCAACCACAAACATTTATTTGTCTTTCATGTCTAATAAATTTACTATTTGTTGTATTTCTCCTATACCCCTCTTTCTCTCCTGTTTTACTACCTCTGGCTTCTTTATATTCATTTCCAAATTCTAGCATATGAAATTATTTGGTTTAGTATTTCCCAGGTGAGTTGGAGATAATATGTGCAAACATTTTGTTGCCATGAAAATAGCAATGTAACTTTTTAAAAAAAGTTTATAATGAGGCATTTTCTCCTGACTGTCTGAAAGGAAAACCAGTGGGGGCTGAAATATGTGTGACAAAATATAGTGCTTGCTTTAGAGGGAAGGAACATTCTTAATAGCATTCTAAAAGTGCACTTAGTACAAGTATGATTCCATTGTATTGGTGAGAATTCTGGCCACCAGATTCTTCTTCTCCTCCTCCTCCTCCTCCTCCTCCTCCCTCCTCCTCCTCCTATTTACATAATATTTTAAATATGACAAATATTATTCATCTTTACAATAACATATGTAAGCTTATGTTCTGCTCTTTTATAAGACTGAATATCCAATAACACAACATCTAAATGCCTGCCACCTTGCAAAGAAGTCATAAGAATCTGATATGAAACACAAGGTAGGTAATACAAAGTATGGAAAGGAAAGGCATACACGAGGTAGGTAATACAAAGTATGGAAAGGACAGGCATTGATAATTATGTCACTTCTTATATTGTGGAAGTATTCAAATTTTGTATGAAGATAAAGGTTGGTGCCTTGATCAAAAAGCTGTCAGCATGGATTTCAAGAAAAATGTGAAGTACAATTAAACATAGCCGCTCAGCCCCCCAAAACACTAACAGAGTCTTATATGCGCCAACTCAATAAGCTCAAACTGCCCAAGGAGCTGCTGATTCAGTTCTACAGGGGAATTATTGAGTCTGTCATTTGCACCTCTGTAACTGTCTGGTTCAGTTCTACAACCCAACAAGAAAGACACAGACTTCAGAGGATAATTAGAACTGCAGAAAAAATAATTGCTACCAACCTGCCTTCCATTGAGGACCTGTATACTGCACGAATCAAGAAGAGGCTTACAGAATGTGTACAAAACCTATGACACTTGAGGAATTAAATTTGAGAAAGTTGAAAAGCTTTCCAGAGGGCAGAGGTGGGTGTGTATTTATATAAATTATTTATATAAGAATATAAGAAATGTGATTGTAACATTACAGTTACTATCACATTCAAATGCTTTCATGTGATTTGAATTTGGCCTTAAAAGTAAACGCCTTAAAGGTAAAGGTAAAGGTTTCCCTTGCACATACGTGCTAGTTGTTTCTGACTCTAAGGGGTGGTGCTCATCTCCATTTCTAAGCCAAAGAGCCAGCATTGTCCGATGTTCTGTTTCCCCTTCCCAACACTTCCAACAAAAAGTCAGTCAAAGGCCTCCTTAAAGTTTATTTACACTTGGCTGGATTCCTTCTGGCACAGAGATGTTCTGGCCACGTCTCCCCACGCGCCTGTCAAAATCCCTGGAGATAACCAGAAAATTATAGATAAAGCACGAGTCAGTCACAAACAGATTCTTACATCAGGAAACAGTTTGCCACACACACACACACACACACACACACACACACACACACACACACACACACACACACACACACACACATAATAATAATAATAATAATTAATAATAATAATAATAATAATAATAATTATTATTATTATTATTAATAATTATTATTATTATTATTATTATTATTATTATTATTATTATTATTATTATTATTATTATTATTATTATTATTATTATTATTATTATTATTATTATTATTATTTATTAGATTTCTATACCGCCCTTCTCCCGAAGGACTCAGGGCGGTTCACAGCCAAATAAAACACAAACAATATACAATTAAGAACAAAATTAAAAAACTTATTATACAGTTGGCCGAAATTATAAAAACATTTAAAATCTAAAAACCCATTAAAATTCATCTAGAAATTTAGAAGTTTTAAAATTTAACAAAAAACTTAGGCCAGCTCCGCGCGAGTAAATAAATACGTTTTCAACTCACGGCAAAAGGTCCGAAGATCAGGTATTTGACGCAAGCCAGGGGGAAGTTTGTTCCAGAGGGTAGGAGCCCCCACAGAGAAGGATCTTCCCCTGGGGGCCGCCAGCCGGCATTGTTTGGCGGACGGCACCCTGAGAAGTCCCTCTCTGTGTGAGCGTATGGGTCGGTGGGAGGCATAGGGTAACAGTAGGTGGTCCCGTAAGTACCCAGGCCCCAAGCCATGGAGCACTTTAAAGATAGTAACCAGAACCTTAAAATGCACCCGAAAGACCACAGGCAGCCAGTGCAGTCTGCGCAGGAGTGGTGTTACATGGAAGCCATGTGGGGCTCCCTCAATCACCCGCGCAGCTGCATTCTAGACTAACTGAAGCCTCCGAGTGCACTTCAAGGGGAGCCCCATGTAGAGAGCATTGCAATAATCCAAGTGAGAGGTAACAAGAGCATGAGTGACTGTGCATAAGGCATCCCGATCAAGGAAGGGGCGCAACTGCTTTGTCCAACACAAAAAGCCAGGAAGCTCCGCCTCCTGCTTTATAGACCCTGTGGATGTCACTCTGTGACTCATCATTCCCTGAGCTGGTCCCAAAGCCTCCTCTGCTGCGCGCACCGGTCATGTCTGCACAGTCTCGCATCGAGCCAAGATTGTTCTTGGGGTGTTGCCAAATCAGAAGAACGCCTGGGGGAATCAGGCCTTGCCAGCCCCTCCTCCTCCTCCTGGGTTGGTGCCAGGGAGGGAGAGGGCCCAGGGGAAGCAGGCCTTGCCAGCTCCTCCTCCTCACTCTCTGAATCATCCTCCTCCAGGAGTCCGAGTCCAGGAACCTGGGTCACAACATCCGAAGACATCTCCATGGTCATGTGGCCGGCATGAATCAACACCAAAGGCGCACAGAACGCTGTTACTTTCCCACCAAAGGTGGTCCCTATTTTTTCTACTTGCATTTTTATGTGCTTTTGAACTGCTAGGTTGGCAGAAGCTGGGACAAGTAAGGGGAGCTCAACCTGTTACACAGCAGCACTAGGGATTCGAATCGCTGAACTGCCAACCTTTCAATTGACAAGCTCAGAAGCTTAGCCCCTGAACCACCGCATCCCCTTGAATTGGCCTTACTTTGTATATTATATTTATATTAGGTCTGTGATCCATAACTGACTCCAAATGAATGCTGAGCCAGTTTGAAAAGTTTAAGTTGTATAAATCCTTGATGTGTGTAACAGTGGTAAATGTTTTAATAAATGAATAAATATCATTTGAAAGCATGTTAACATGAATGATGTTGGGTTAAGATAATCACATACAAATATTCTAATATCTTCAAGAACAGTGTAATACACAAAGTCATTTCAATTAATTGCTTATTAGCTGTGCTTCATCAGTTTCTCAAATATTAAATGAATCCCTCTGGTTTATCTTTAGATCTGTGAGAACATGGGAAAACCAAACCAAAGTGCAAGCCAACACTCCCTGACAGCTGTAAAAATAATGTGATAGTGTCTTTTTATGTTTTGTTTTGTTTTTTTACAGAATAGAAACTGTTATTGTTTTGTAAACACCTCAGTGCTCAAACAAATGGCATCCACAGAAAGAGGAGGAAACTTATTTTGAAAATAGACGTGCTTTATCAGAGCAGAAAAAGTGAGACTTGTGACCTTACCATGACTTTAAAATTACATGGGATCTGGAGGCTTTCCATTGAAAATCAGTATTTAGGACAAGTGCACTGAGCTTGGGAAAGGAAACAAAGAATTAATCAAAACACTCAGCTTTTTTGTATTCCAAGGGACAAAGGAGAGGAGGTAATCATTTTAGATCTCTGAAGGGCCAGGGATAGGGGTAATTCCTCTGCCCTGGTCCTATTAGACCTCTCAGCGGCTTTTGATACCATCGACCATGGTATCCTGCTGCACCGATTGGAGGGATTGGGATTGGGAGTGGGAGGCACCGTTTATTGGTGGTTCTCCTCCTATCTCTCCGATCGGTCGCAGACGGTGTTGGCAGGGGGGCAGAGGTCGGCCCCGAGGCGCCTCACTTGTGGGATGCCACAGGGGTCAATTCTCTCGCCCCTCCTGTTCAACATCTATATGAAGCCGCTGGGTGAGATCATCAGTGGCTTTGGGGTGAGGTACCATCTGTACGCGGATGACACTCAGCTGTACTTTTCCACCCCGGGCCACCCCAACAAAGCTATCGAAGTGCTGTCCCGGTGTCTGGAAGCCGTACGGGTCTAGATGGGGAGAAACAGACTCAAGCTCAATCCCTCCAAGACGGAGTGGCTGTGGATGCTGGCACCCCGGTATAGTCAGCTGCACCCACAGCTGACTGTTGGGGGCAAGTTATTGGCCCCAATGGAAAGGGTGCGCAACTTGGGCGTTCTCCTGGATGGATGGCTGTCTTTTGAAGATCATTTGACGGCCGTCTCCAGGAGAGCTTTTTACCAGGTTCGGCTGGTCCGCCAGTTGCGCCCCTTCCTAGACCGGGATGCCTTATGCACAGTCACTCATGCACTCGTGACATCTCGCTTGGATTACTGCAACGCTCTCTACATGGGGCTCCCCTTGAAGGGCATCTGGAGGCTGCAGTTGGTTCAGAATGCAGCTGCGCAGGTGATAGAGGGAGCCCCTCGTGGCTCCCATGTTACACCAATCCTGCGCAGACTGCACTGGCTACCTGTGGCCTTTCAGGTGCGCTTCAAGGTTTTGGTTACCATCTTTAAAGTGCTCCATGGCATAGGGTCGGGTTATTTACGGGACCGCCTATTGCAACCGATTGCCTCCCACCGACCCGTACGCTCTCACAGAGAGGGACTCCTTAGGGTGCCGTCCGCCAGGCAGTGCCGACTGGCGACACCCAGAGGAAGGGCTTTCTCTGTGGGGGCTCCCACCCTCTGGAACGAGCTTCCCCCAGGGCTGCGCCAACTTCCCGACCTCCGAACCTTCCACCGCGAGCTTAAGACAAATCTATTTATTTGCGCAGGGCTAGCCTAGGGCTTTTAGTTTTAAATTTAGTTTTAATGGGGTTTTATACTATTTTAGTGATATTTTAATTTCGGCCTAATTAATAAGTTTTTTAATTGTTGTTTTTACTTGTATTATTCTTATGTTTTTTATTTGGCTGTACACCGCCCTGAGTCCTTCGGGAGATAGGGCGGTATAAAAATTCGAATAAATAAATAAATAATAAATAAATAGTGACTTTAAAATTTATCTCCAGTTCAGACAGTTGGTAGCTTTTGAGATATGCTGAAGAATGTAAAGAATATTTACATATATATGCTGCAATAATCCTTCTGATTTGAGTTCTCCCACCCCACTGTCTTCTACTATCTTGATTATTTCATCCAAATTGGCTCTGAAATTCTAGCAAATATTTTTGTATAGTTTGATGTTGCTTAAATAATTATCTTTTGGGGGGGCGGGGAGGTAATCCCACTATTCCACGCTACATGAAAATATTGTAAAGGGCAGTTCTAGGTTTGCAATCCATTAGCCAAACAAGCATCCTCTCTGTGAATGAAAAAATGTTGGTATATCCTTTTTTCAGGCAGCATACTAAAACTATTGGCATGGGAGGAATCATAATTATAAGTTGTTTGGATGAAAATGCACAGAGAAGATGAGCTTTTTAGAGAAAAGGCATTAAATAGCTCATTATATTTCCTTTTAACATTGTGAAAGTTGATTTTCACTACTCACTGAAACTAAGATTAAATCTTAATATTGATATAGGCAGAATATCAATGCCAGTTCTAAGATTTTCATTAATAAATCTTATAGGAGATTGAGGAAATACGCCAACAATTCATACGTCACTTATGATAGATAGCTGACATATTAAATGTAGAGTATTTAAATATGTTTAATTTCAATATTTTCTCTTTTTTAAAGAAATAGTCTTTCTTTCTTCCCTTCACATACAAATATACAGACATATGCAAATTTTAAAGTTTTAAACTTCAGAAGTTTAGAAAAACTGATCAAGGAAATAGACTTTTATCTTCATAACAAACCAGCTAGGTCCATAAGACTGAAGGTTAATGACTCTTAAAAGGTAAAGGTTCCCCTTGCACATATATGCTAGTCGTTCCTGACTCTAGGGTTAGTGGTCATCTATGTTTCAAAGCCAAACAGCCAGTGCTGTCTGAAGATGTCTCCATGGTCATGTGGCTGGCATGACTAAATGCCAAAGGTGCACAGAATGCCCTTCCCACCAAAAGTGGTACCTATTTTTCTACTTGCATTTTTTATGTGTTTTCGAACTGCTAGGTTGGCAGAAGCTAGGACAAGTAACAGGAGCTCACCCCGTTATGCGGCACTAGGGATTCAAACCATTGAACTGCCAACCCTTCGATTGAAATCCTCCAATGGTATTGTATAGATTCTAGTTAATTTTTGCAATGTTAAATACTTTTCTGTTTATATAGATATTCTCAATACTGTGTTTTTTGGTATAAACACCTAAACTTATGTCACTTTTCATGCAATTTCCCCAAATATGCTACTATTTTAATGCAACTTCAATAAACATATGCTGATGTAATACAGCACTTCCCCAAATTATCCTGACTTCTATGTTCCTCACTGAAAACAATGGATGCCAGCAAATTCTTCATTGCTGCCATCTGTATCTTGGGCAATTATTGTCACAGAAATATATGACTGGTTTTTTTTTCACCTTTATCCAGGAGAGACTTTATATTTGACTTAGTGGTGGAATTCAACTTTTTTACTACTGGTTCTGTGGGCGTGGTGTGGTTTGATGGGTGTGGCTTGGTGGGCGTGGCAGGGGAAGGATACTGCAAAACTTCCATTCCCACCCCACTCCAGGGGAAGGATACCTGCAAAAATCCCCATTCCCTCCCCACTCCTGGGAGAAGGATATTGCAAAATCTCCATTCCCACCCACTCTGGGGCTAGCCAGAGGTGGTATTTGCCGTTTCTCCGAACTACTCAAAATTTCCGCTACCTGTTTTCCAGAATCTTTCATAACCTGCTGAATAGCACCCCTGATTTGACTAAAGCAAGAGAAAGATTACAGATATTTTCTTCAGTACAGATTCCATACTCTGCAGACGTTGCTTCAGTCTTACCTACTTTGAACACAGAACATAGAATAATAGAGTTGAAAAGGTCCTTAGAGGCCCAATTTCTGTTGTGACCCAGGCCCAAGTAGGTAGTAATAAACTTAGTCCATGGAAAAACAAACTTTATTCGAACAGCTGGGAATTACTTCATTCCCAGCATCATTCAACTCAAAGTAAAACAAATGCCTCCCAACACAAATTCCTCAGTTATCTCACAAACCTTAGTCCAATTAGGCAAACGGCCAAAGGCCCTTCCTGGCAAACATCCCGAAGCCACAAAATCAGGATGTATACAAAGCAGAAGACGAAGCGGAAGACATAGCTACAACGTTGTTTTCTGGCAAAGCTGAAACGTTGGTGCTGGTCTGTTTTAAGCATTATGGGAAGGGCCAATCATCTCTTGGCCCTACTCCCAAGTTGTCCTCTCTGCTTGAGCTGCTCTTGCCTTCTGGCAGCTCTTCTCATGCATGTATTAGGAACAGGCTCCTCCTGTTCCTCTGCCTCACTACTATCAGTCTCTGGAGGCTCTGGAGTCCGCACCTCACTTCCCGATGGCCCTGGCCTCACCTCAGCCTCATCGCTGTATGACTCCATTGCCAGTTCCATAGGCTGCTGACTGACCACAACAATTCCCTACTTGAGCAGAAGACTCGTATATCATTTCAGACAAATGTTTGTCCAGTCTCTTTTTGGAAGCCTTCAGTGATGGAACACGCACAACTTCTGAAGGCAAGCTATTCCATTGGTTAATTGTTCTTACTGTTAGGAAATTTCTCCTTAGTTTTAGGTTGCTTCTCTCCTTGGTTAGTTTCCAGTCATTGTTTCTTGTCTTGCCTCTTGGTGCTTTGGAAAATAGTTTTGCTCTGTTGCAAATAATTAGTCAGTTTTCATGATGGACAACTGCTTACTTTCTCTTGCATATTACAGTCATAAATTCACCTGCAGCTTCCCAGGATATGAGCACTGTGGAATATGAAAAGGAAATATCTACAGCTACAGCCATCACTATATTGGTTACCCATAAATTCACATTGAACTTTGTTGCATGTGTCTTTATGGCTTGAACACCCATCAAATCTTTTCAACGGTCTTGAGTGAAGAAGTGTGAAAATTCTCTGATTGAGCTATCTTTCAAATCATGGTGCCATTTTAGCAATATATTATTATTGAACAAACAGAAATTTCATTATTTCTGTGCATAAAAATTGCAAAGAAGACAGAAGGAAACAGATATATAGGGGAAAATATTGTAAAAGTTGTATGCTGTATCAGTTAATTACTTCAAGGGGTTGCCATTAGATATATGCTGAGAAGTTTCCTGCAAATTATGTGACTACAATTTCACTGTGAGAAACCTTTTAAAGACCATTATAGCTCTGTTAACTGTATTTCTTCCCTACTGAAAAATCACTGTGGCATTGGTCAGGCTGCTAGAACAACCCAGCTTTGCATTCACTTCAGAAACCTAAATAGTAATACACCAGGGGAGTAGAAGCTTTCAGCTGTATCTAAAAGCATGAAACATGATTATACATTTGAAATTAAAATGATCCTTTAAAATGAGCAACTATAAAAACTTTATCAGTGCCCTGCTTGCTACATTGTACTCGCAAAATGAACAATACTGATTCTTACCTGGCATATTACTATTTATTACTATTTTTCTTACCTGATGTGTTCTTAAAATGCTATTATATTTTAGCAGGGCAAAAAGAAATCTATAGGGGTTGAAGGAAGCATGTGGTTATTCTGAACACTAATACAGAGGTGTGTCCCATCAAGATTACAGGTCTGGCCTTGCAGAATTTAAGATGACCCAGAAGGCAATCCAAGCATTCACAGGCATTCTTGCTATCATCAATTCTCCCTGCAGGTCTCTGGATATTACCACATAATGGCTATATATTTGAATCAATTCAGGTTGTAATCCGATACAGATTTCCCTAAGAGAAACTTCCATTGAGCTCAGTAAGTGCAACATGAATAGAATTGTACCTTTAGACTCCCATTTTGAGGCTAAATCCTAGTACTTTTAACAGGGATTGCTTCTGAGTCAACATCATGAGATTGCTCATACAGGTTGACATTCTAGGGTTCCTGGGAGAAAGTTCCAGAAGACACTGTTTGAGGTGACTTTTCTGCTCTAAGTTTGGGAATATGCTTCAGTCTATATTGGGCTTCTGCCAGCCTCAACAAAGTTCTTTCCAAGATTAAATTTTAGAAAATATTCTGAAATTACTTCCAAGATTACATTTTTAGGTACCTTCCATATTAGGAATTCACTTCTGCATCTCAAAGAAAAGATGTATTTATATTAATCTGAAAGGCGATTGAGATGTATTCACTGTTCCTACACACTGTAAGAAAATACAAAATTTGGTAGGGGTTCTTTAGTTTAATTTATTTTTAAAAAAAATTCATATGCTAACTGACTCCCAGCAACTCTGATTGCTTACTATTGTTAAATAGATTTAAAAAACAAACATAGAATATAAAGAAAACAAAAACAGCACAAGACAAAAGAACAAGATGGCAGTGAAAACAAATCTGGAGGGAAGAAAGCAAAGGAAGAAGGAGCAGGACAGTGATCCTTTTTTTTTTTTACATTTATATCCTGCCCTTCTCCGAAGACTCAGGGCGGCTTACATTGTGTAAGGCAATATCCTGGCCAGAGGAGGAAGGACACAACGGTGTCTACTGTAGTTCAGTCAGGAAAAAGTCAAAGTAGTGTAAATGTCTCTGTTATCTTTTTCACCCTGCCACACTGTAATCTACAGGCTTCAGGAAGAGATTTCTCCTGCTTCCACAAGAGCATAGAAGTGGCAGGGCAGAAGTGCAATTATTTCCTTCCCTTCTCAATCCAGTAGTAGACACTTTCTGTCACTGAAGTGAACACCATTAAATATAACCATTACTCTTGATAACTGAGGGTGAAGATCATACTGTTTGGTCTAAGATATCTGAATAATAAAAAATGAAGCCATCACACGTACAGGTAAAATTCTTTTCTTTCTAACAATGAAATATTTAAAAATATTCAGCTATTCACACTTCACTCAATATCCTCAACAGTAGACTTAAAGTATTTGCCAACAATATTAATCAGTAGGTTACATTATTAAATGCTTGTTGATTAATCAAGTTTTCATACAAGAAGATCAGTGTTTCTTTTTTCACTTTGTGAAATTATGTTTGAAGTTACTATTTGAATATAGAACCAAATGACACATTTTAGATTAGAGATGATAAAGTTAACGTGTGCATCTATAATACTTCAGGAGAACTAAATTGGGCTGCTGATTTTTACTGCAGTGCAGGAGAGATTTGTATAGGCTTTTCTAAGCTCAGGATTGCAGGTAAATTTTGGTATGGTACATTGAAGATTACACCCTCAGAAGTGGATGCAGCCAGAATAAAAACTACATTTTAATTTAAACGTTATCTTCAAATGTATTTAAACATAAATAAATGTAATAATATGATGACTCCCCATATATATTTTTCCTTCTATTTTTGGAGATTCCCTAGAGACTGTGCCCAAGCTTTTAGAACTACATTTTGGATCTGTCAGAAGATTTTAATCATGAATCCAGTTCAACTTGAGCCACCAGTTTGGCCTCTGGTGGCTCAACAGACTAATGCAGTCTGTTATTAACACAGCTGCTTGCAATTACTGCAAGTTCAAGTCCCACCAGGCCCAAAGTTGACTCAGCCTTCCATCCTTTATAAGGTAGGTAAAATGAGGACCCAGATTATTGGGGGCAATAAAAGTTGACTTTGTATATAATATACAAATGGATGAGACTATTGCTTAACACAATGTAAGCCGCCCTGAGTCTTCGGAGAAGGGCGGGATATAAATTCAAATAAAAAAAAACAACTCTCCAAATCATGAATTCCAATGTTAAGATTGGATTATCATTGTTATCCTGCAGTTATCCCTACTACATATTATTCTTGAGCCAGAGGTTATATATTCTCTGTTGCAGAAGGCTGGAATAGAATAGAATAGAATAGAATAGAATAGAATAGAATAGAATAGAATAGAATAGAATAGAATAGAATAGAATAGAATAGAATAGAATAGTTTACTGGCCAAATGTGATTGGACACAAAAGAAATTTGTCTTGGTGCATACACTCTCGAAATACATAAAAGAAAAGATACATTCGGCAAGAATCATAAGGTACAACACTTAATGATAGTCATAGGGAAACAGTCAATATAAATCTTAAAGATACCAGCAACAAGGTTACAGTCATACAGTCATAAGTGGGAGGAGATGGGTGATAGGAAAGATGAGAAGATTAATAGTAGTGCAGATTCAGTAAATCGTTTGACAGTGTTGAGGGAATTATTTGTTTAGCAGAGTGATAGCATTCGGGAAAAAACTGTTCTTGTGTCTAGTTGTTCTGGTGTGCAGTGCTCTATAGCGTTGTTTTGAGGGTAAGAGTTGAAATAGTTTTTGTCCAGGATGTGACGTGTCTGTAAATATTTTCACAGCCCTCTTTTTGACTCGTGCACTATACAGGTCCTCAATGGAAGGCAGGTTGATAGTAAAACCAGTTATTCTATAATAGCAATAGCAATAGAACTTAGATTTATATACCACTTCTCAGTGCTTTACACTGAGTCTAAGCATATTTATAGAGTCAGCATATTTCCCCCAACAATCTGGGTTCTCATTTTACGGACCTCGGAAGGATGGAAGGCTGAATCAACCTTGAACCAATCAGAATCGAACTCCTGAAGTGAGCAGTGAATAGCCTTTAGTACTGAATTCTAACCACTGTGGCACTATGATGCTGAAGTACTTGTCAACTAAAAATTAAGAGAAAATCCTTAATATTGAAAACTATCAGATGGTAGAATAACCCATCTGAGACAGTGGTAATGTTTGCTTTTACTGGAAAAAAAAATTCAACGACTGCTGGATAATTTTGGTTAAAGATGGTGTAACTACACATGGTGTTATTTCCTGTACTGAGCAGATGGCTGGACCAAATTACTTCTAGCACCTTGTAATTATAATTAAGCAAATAGTAATTTTATTTTATATTGAAGAAATGTAGACCTTTACCTGATATTAGTTTGAATATTATTTCCTTGGGAACCAATGATACGTAACTTTTTATCCTAAGATCTGATTTTTTTATTTTTTTTATTTTTTTTTTATAAAAAAGTTTTATTTTTACAATCATAACAAATAATTCATCCAATGTACAATTATATACAATTAGTCGGGCTTGCCCAGTCACCACCCCCCTTTTTAACTCTCTTCCCTCTTCTACCTTCTTCTGCCTTCTTTCCAAACCTTCCTCTCCTTCTCTTATCTACATCCTCTCCTCCCTCCACCCTACACTCCTTCTCCCTCTTCTACCCCTCTTCCTTCCTCTTCTCCTCTTTCCTGCCTCCTACTCTCTCTTTTCTCCCTCCCCACCATTCTAAAATGGTAACTGGGCAGACCCGACCCTACATTAATTATATTTATACATCTTCATTAATCCCTGTACATTCACCATCACTCCATCTCTAGCCTCAACCCCCCAATTCCCCTCCCCCATACCCCCCCCCCGACTTCCCAGAACAAAATGCAGGGTATCAAAACTAACAATCATAATCTAAAATAATTCCTAAATTATAATCTCTAGTCTCTCCACACTTAATCACACTCTCAATTCCCCTCTCCTTCAGAAATATATCTAATACAAAATATTTCCTAAATTTACTCATATGCTATTCGATATTTTTTTATCTGATACTTATTCTGAATATAATCAATCCACATTTTCCATTCTAAAATATATTTTTCTTGTGTATAGTCTTTCAAATAAGCAGAGATTTTGCCATTTCTGCCAGATTTGATACTTTAAGTGTCCATTCTTCAATTGTAGGTAATTCTTCTTTCTTCCAATATTGAGCAATCAAAAGTCTTGGCTGTTATTAAGTTCAAAATCAATTTAGTCTCTATAACTGTACAGTCCATAATTATTCCTAGTAAAAGAACTGGAGTAAACTTAATCTTCTTTTTCAAAATATTCTGCATGATCCACCATACTTTAATCCAAAATGCTTTAACTTTTTTACAAGTCCACCATATATGGTAATAAGTGGCATCTTCACAATCGCATCTCCAACATTTAGCCTGGACATTAGAATTCATACATGACAACTTTTTGGGGTCTAAATGCCATCTATAAAACATCTTATAAAAATTTTCTCTCATATTTTGCACTTGTGTAAATTTAACATTCCTCACCCAAATTCTTTCCCAAGTTTCCAACATTATTGGTTGCTGAAAATTTTTTGCCCACTTAATCATACAATCCTTAACCAGTTCAGTCTCTGAGTCTATTTCTACTAATACATTATACAACCTCTTAATATGCTGTTGGCCTTGATCTCTCATTTGTTTTAACAAATTATCCTCAGTTTGCTTAACACCTATTTTTTGATCTAGTTTCCATCTAGCTTGTAATTGTCCATATTGGAACCGTGTATAATTTTTCCCTTCTTCTCCCATCTTTTCTCTGGATTTTAATTGTAATTCCCCCTTTTCCATACAAAGAAGTTCTTTATAGGTAACTACCTCCATCTTTTGATATATATTTATATTTTTTATCTGATACTTATTTTGAATATAATCAATCCACATTTTCCATTCTAAAATATATTTTTCTTGTGTCTAGTTGTTCTGGTGTGCAGTGCTCTATAGCGTTGTTTTGAGGGTAAGAGTTGAAATAGTTTTTGTCCAGGATGTGACGTGTCTGTAAATATTTTCACAGCCCTCTTTTTGACTCGTGCACTATACAGGTCCTCAATGGAAGGCAGGTTGATAGTAAAACCAGATATTCTATAATAGCAATAGCAATAGCAATAGCAATAGAACTTAGATTTATATACCACTTCTCAGTGCTTTACACTGAGTCTAAGCATATTTATAGAGTCAGCATATTTCCCCCAACAATCTGGGTTCTCATTTTACTGACCTCGGAAGGATGGAAGACTGAATCAACCTTGAACCAATCAGAATCGAACTCCTGAAGTGAGCAGTGAATAGCCTTTAGTACTGAATTCTAACCACTGTGGCACTATGATGCTGAAGTACTTGTCAACTAAAAATTAAGAGAAAATCCTTAATATTGAAAACTATCAGATGGTAGAATAACCCATCTGAGACAGTGGTAATGTTTGCTTTTACTGGAAAAAAAAATTCAATGACTGCTGGATAATTTTGGTTAAAGATGGTGTAACTACACATGGTGTTATTTCCTGTACTGAGCAGATGGCTGGACCAATTTACTTCTAGCACCTTGTAATTATAATTAAGCAAATAGTAATTTTATTTTATATTGAAGAAATGTAGACCTTTACCTGATATTAGTTTGAATATTATTTCCTTGGGAACCAATGATACGTAACTTTAATCCAAAATGCTTTAACTTTTTACAAGTCCACCATATATGGTAATAAGTGGCATCTTCACAATCGCATCTCCAACATTTAGCCTGTACATTAGAATACATACATGACAACTTTTGGGGTCTAAATGCCATCTATAAAACATCTTATAAAATTTTCTCTCATATTTTGCGCTTGTGTAAATTTAACATTCCTCACCCAAATTCTTTCCCAAGTTTCCAACATTATTGGTTGCTGAAAATTTTGTGCCCACTTAATCATACAATCCTTAACCAGTTCAGTCTCTGAGTCTATTTCTACTAATACATTATACAACCTCTTAATATGCTGTTATTAAGTTCAAAATCAATTTAGTCTCTATAACTGTACAGTCCATAATTATTCCTAGTAAAAGAACTGGAGTAAACTTAATCTTCTTTTTCAAAATATTCTGCATGATCCACCATACTTTAATCCAAAATGCTTTAACTTTTTTACAAGTCCACCATATATGGCAATAAGTGACATCTTCACAATCGCATCTCCAACATTTAGCCTGTACATTAGAATACATACATGACAACTTTTGGGGTCTAAATGCCATCTATAAAACATCTTATAAAATTTTCTCTCATATTTTGCGCTTGTGTAAATTTAACATTCCTCACCCAAATTCTTTCCCAAGTTTCCAACATTATTGGTTGCTGAAAATTTTGTGCCCACTTAATCATACAATCCTTAACCAGTTCAGTCTCTGAGTCTATTTCTACTAATACATTATACAACCTCTTAATATGCTGTTATTAAGTTCAAAATCAATTTAGTCTCTATAACTGTACAGTCCATAATTATTCCTAGTAAAAGAACTGGAGTAAACTTAATCTTCTTTTTCAAAATATTCTGCATGATCCACCATACTTTAATCCAAAATGCTTTAACTTTTTTACAAGTCCACCATATATGGTAATAAGTGGCATCTTCACAATCGCATCTCCAACATTTAGCCTGTACATTAGGATACATACATGACAACTTTTGGGGTCTAAATGCCATCTATAAAACATCTTATTAAAATTTTCTCTCATATTTTGCGCTTGTGTAAATTTAACATTCCTCACCCAAATTCTTTCCCAAGTTTCCAACATTATTGGTTGCTGAAAATTTTGTGCCCACTTGATCATACAATCCTTAACCAGTTCAGTCTCTGAGTCTATTTCTACTAATACATTATACAACCTCTTAATATGCTGTTATTAAGTTCAAAATCAATTTAGTCTCTATAACTGTACAGTCCATAATTATTCCTAGTAAAAGAACTGCGGAGTAAACTTAATCTTCTTTTTCAAAATATTCTGCATGATCCACCATACTTTAATCCAAAATGCTTTAACTTTTTTACAAGTCCACCATATATGGTAATAAGTGGCATCTTCACAATCGCATCTCCAACATTTAGCCTGTACATTAGAATACATACATGACAACTTTTGGGGTCTAAATGCCATCTATAAAACATCTTATAAAATTTTCTCTCATATTTTGCGCTTGTGTAAATTTAACATTCCTCACCCAAATTCTTTCCCAAGTTTCCAACATTATTGGTTGCTGAAAATTTTGTGCCCACTTAATCATACAATCCTTAACCAGTTCAGTCTCTGAGTCTATTTCTACTAATACATTATACAACCTCTTAATATGCTGTTATTAAGTTCAAAATCAATTTAGTCTCTATAACTGTACAGTCCATAATTATTCCTAGTAAAAGAACTGCGGAGTAAACTTAATCTTCTTTTTCAAAATATTCTGCATGATCCACCATACTTTAATCCAAAATGCTTTAACTTTTTTACAAGTCCACCATATATGGTAATAAGTGGCATCTTCACAATCGCATCTCCAACATTTAGCCTGTACATTAGAATACATACATGGCAACTTTTGGGGTCTAAATGCCATCTATAAAACATCTTATAAAATTTTCTCTCATATTTTGGGCTTGTGTAAATTTAACATTCCTCACCCAAATTCTTTCCCAAGTTTCCAACATTATTGGTTGCTGAAAATTTTTTGCCCACTTAATCATACAATCCTTAACCAGTTCAGTCTCTGAGTCTATTTCTACTAATACATTATACAACCTCTTAATATGCTGTTGGCCTTGATCTCTCATTTGTTTTAACAAATTATCCTCAGTTTGCTTAACACCTATTTTTGATCTTCTTTCCATCTAGCCTTTAACTGTCCATATTGAAACCATGTATAATTTTTCCCTTCTTCCCCCATCTTTTCTTTGGATTTTAATTGTAATTCCCCTTTTCCATACAAAGGAGTTCTTTATAGGTAACTACCTCCATCTTTTGATATTTATTTATTTATTTATTTATTTATTTATTTATTTATTTATTTATTTATTTATTTATTTATTTATTTATTTATTTATTTATTTATTTATTTATTTATTTATTTATTTATTTATTTATTTATTTATTTATTTATTTATTTATTTATTTATTTATTTATTTATTTATTTATTTATTTATTTATTTATTTATTTATTTATTTATTTATTTATTTATTTATTTATTTATTTATTTATTTATTTATTTATTTATTTATTTATTTATTTATTTATTTATTTATTTATTTATTTATTTATTTATTTATTTATTTATTTATTTATTTATTTATTTATTTATTTATTTATTTATTTATTTATTTATTTATTTATTTATTTATTTATTTATTTATTTATTTATTTATTTATTTATTTATTTATTTATTTATTTATTTATTTATTTATTTATTTATTTATTTATTTATTTATTTATTTATTTATTTATTTATTTATTTATTTATTTATTTATTTATTTATTTATTTATTTATTTATTTATTTATTTATTTATTTATTTATTTATTTATTTATTTATTTATTTATTTATTTATTTATTTATTTATTTATTTATTTATTTATTTATTTATTTATTTATTTATTTATTTATTTATTTATTTATTTATTTATTTATTTATTTATTTATTTATTTATTTATTTATTTATTTATTTATTTATTTATTTATTTATTTATTTATTTATTTATTTATTTATTTATTTATTTATTTATTTATTTATTTATTTATTTATTTATTTATTTATTTATTTATTTATTTATTTATTTATTTATTTATTTATTTATTTATTTATTTATTTATTTATTTATTTATTTATTTATTTATTTATTTATTTATTTATTTATTTATTTATTTATTTATTTATTTATTTATTTATTTATTTATTTATTTATTTATTTATTTATTTATTTATTTATTTATTTATTTATTTATTTATTTATTTATTTATTTATTTATTTATTTATTTATTTATTTATTTATTTATTTATTTATTTATTTATTTATTTATTTATTTATTTATTTATTTATTTATTTATTTATTTATTTATTTATTTATTTATTTATTTATTTATTTATTTATTTATTTATTTATTTATTTATTTATTTATTTATTTATTTATTTATTTATTTATTTATTTATTTATTTATTTATTTATTTATTTATTTATTTATTTATTTATTTATTTATTTATTTATTTATTTATTTATTTATTTATTTATTTATTTATTTATTTATTTATTTATTTATTTATTTATTTATTTATTTATTTATTTATTTATTTATTTATTTATTTATTTATTTATTTATTTATTTATTTATTTATTTATTTATTTATTTATTTATTTATTTATTTATTTATTTATTTATTTATTTATTTATTTATTTATTTATTTATTTATTTATTTATTTATTTATTTATTTATTTATTTATTTATTTATTTATTTATTTATTTATTTATTTATTTATTTATTTATTTATTTATTTATTTATTTATTTATTTATTTATTTATTTATTTATTTATTTATTTATTTATTTATTTATTTATTTATTTATTTATTTATTTATTTATTTATTTATTTATTTATTTATTTATTTATTTATTTATTTATTTATTTATTTATTTATTTATTTATTTATTTATTTATTTATTTATTTATTTATTTATTTATTTATTTATTTATTTATTTATTTATTTATTTATTTATTTATTTATTTATTTATTTATTTATTTATTTATTTATATTTTCTATCATGTGTCTCGGATTGCCCATATTGGAACCATGTATAATTTTTCCTTCTTCCCCATCTTTTCTCTGGATTTTAATTGTAATTCCCCTTTTCCATACAAAGAAGTTCTTTATAGGTAACTACCTCCATCTTTTGATATATATTTATATTTTCTATCATGTGTCTCGGATTGCCCATATTGGAACCATGTATAATTTTTCCTTCTTCCCCATCTTTTCTCTGGATTTTAATTGGCTATCTTGTGGTAGGAAAATGGAAGACAGGAAGGAGGGAAAAAGAGGAAATTACAAAGTAGAGATTTTGGCACCTGAATCTCAGTTCTCTCCTCCCCTCAGCAAATTCAAATTAATGTTGTACAACTTGAGTCAACAAGAATGTATTCAAGGATGATGGCATCTGTCACATTTATGAACTGTAATAATGACATTCTAGAAATATGAATTCAAAATTACTGAATCCTATGTGATTCCCAGACAAAGAGAAGGCAACTTGGGATCTCAAGGAAGAGCATGTTCTGAATGAAACTATGGATCAATTTAAAGTAGCTATACATATCTCAAACAAATAAGACTGGCCAAGTCTGCACAATAGAATGACTAGAAAAGAATACCAAGCAGCTCAAGAATCAAACTACACAAAATTCAGCCCAAATGTTAGCTGCCATCTCATGTGTGCTTGTGCTTCACTGATGTGCAATGACAGTCTGCCATGAACTACTGTGGTACTGTACCTTTTCGAGAAGCTGCTTCAAGGTCGCCCAGCTGGAAGAAGGTGGGAGCAGCAGTGGTAGGATTCAGCCAGTTCGCACCTATTCGGTAGAACCGGTTGTTAACATTCTAAGCAGTTCAGAGAACTGGTTGTTGGCAGGAAACCTTATTTTGTTTTTTTCCCACTTTACAGGGTTAATCCTGTAAGGAAGGTAGGAGGGAAAAGTTCTGGTGGTGTTTCTAGCCTAATTTTTATTGCCCTGCTTACAAAAACTGCCTCTCTGGTTAACCTTTATTACAGTGTAACAACTAAAGTGGATAGCCCATCGATATGAGTGACGTTGAGTTGGCCACACCCACACAGTCACATGACTATCGAGCCATGCCTACCCAGCTGGTTATTAGAGCAGAGAACGAGTTGTTAAATTATTTGAATCCCACCACTGGGGAGCAGCCTACTAGAGCATGCTTGAACTGACTACTAGGAAAACAACTTGCAAGATTTTAATTGGCTATCTTGTGGTAGGAAATGGAAGACAGGAAGGAGGGAAAAAGAGGGGAAATTACAAAGTAGAGATTTTGGCACCTGAATCTCAGTTCTGGCTATGCATTACTGCAATACACTTGATCTCTAATAAAAAATATTCTTTTCTCAGCAAATGGAGCCAAGGATTGTTTTGTGGCAGTTTGTGGCAGCTCTGACATCAACACAATTATATTAAAAAACTATATTAAAAGTCACATCCCATTCATATTGGAGGCAGTGTTTAAGGCACGAGTTCAAAGGATTAGCTGGTGATACACTGTTGCCCAGGGGAAGTCAATGGGGGCTTTTTTCATGTTCCCATCAAGGAGCTGGAGCAAATGACAGGAGCTCACCTTGCCATGCAATAGCACTCGGGTCTCGAACATGGGCTTGCTAACCTCCAGCCCAGTGTCCTAACCATGTGAGCCTCCCTGACCTTTATATTAAAAGTAAAGAAAGCAGATATTAGGAATTAGCTTATTGTAAGTAATCTTCTTTCCTAATATCCATCCATTCATTCATACAATCAGTTACATTCATTTCCCCACAGTTTCAAAAGAGATTTGACTATTTTATAAGATTTTTAGGTCCCTTTTGAGAAGCGGAGGACAATGCCTAAGTAATTGTGTAGTAAGATGCAATAGAGGCAAAACCGCTCAACAACGTCTTGAAGGCAACAAGTTCTCCATCCCTGATCTGAGAGAATGAGGTGATGGTCTCTCAAGTATATGTGCCCCAGGTCAAGCAGATTTACTTCAGGTGCTATCAATTTACCCTTTGTGATTTCAAGCACCAGCAGTAATGAAAAGACTCAGTCATCCTTTTAAATAACTCTGCATAGACTAAATAAATCCCTTATTGGAATCAGTGTCATCCCTATTCGTTTCCTCTCACACCTGCAGTAAACTGTCTTTTGTGAAATACAAGTTGATTGTCAGAAGGCTTCATGTATCTGACTATCATAAAAAATACTGATTGTTTGTTCTGTATTTTCTACTGTTTGATCCTAACTTCTACAATGCATTTCATAGCCCTTGCCTATCTGCCTTTATTTCCAGAATATAAAAAATAGTATATATTTTTATCTTTCACATCATAGCAGAAAGTGTAACTTTATTGCAGCCTTTCAAGTCCCGAAAGGGTTCTAGTAATTGTCTTTTGCTTATAGTTTAAGACAGTATTCTTCAAATCAAATGCTTCAGAGGAAGCATTGCCTGTGGTCTGGATTACAGTTTTTCTGGGTTAAGAAGGAAACCATTTCTATTAAAGTATTAAGTTTGAGAACTTTTTTATTTCAGGGTGGGGAAAAACAATGGACAATGCTTATCAATCTTATTCAGCATATATCAATCACTATATATGAATATTCAAAGACCAACGAGATGCTTTCAAGAGAGCTATCCAGAGTGAGGTAAAAGATTTAACAATAAAATGACAATGGGAACAATCTATTTTTTTCCTAATTGTCCAATATTTTATAATTGTCCAAATTATAAGAGATTATGGTGAACCAACTCTATATATTAAAAACACAAACCTTAACTTTGCAATTTAAGACTTTACACATTCCATGCTCTTTCTACATCTTAATTTAATATCTAACTAAGAGCTTAAGGTCTTAGGCCAACATAAACTGAATTCCGTCCTTATCTATGGAAAGATATCAGATGACTTTAGACCAGTCACTCTCTCTTAGATAATTTATCTTGCAAGTTTATTGTTGTGGAGAGCTCCATTTAAGCTGCCTTAAGCTTTAGGAGAAAAGATAAGACATGAATATAACAAATAAAAACATTCATTCCTAAGTATTAAATACATGCTGCTCTCATGCTTTTTCATTGGTCAGCTTTCTCTTCCTTTTTTTTACTAACACCCAAATTGAATACCAATTGGATTGCAAACAGCCAAGTGGAATTTCAATGGCAAATGAGGAGAAGGTTTTGGAGTTTCACAGGGGTTCAAGATAGCCACAGAACTCTATAAGCAGTGGTGGAATTCAACCAGTTTGGACCGGTTTGGGCGAACCAGTAGCGGCGACTGTGGGTGGGCCTGCCCAACTACCCCAGTGTAATACCGTCCTATTAAGCCATGTTTTCAAGGCTGGGCCCATTATTATTATTATTATTATTATTATTATTATTATTATTATTATTATTATTATTATTATTATTATTATTATTATTATTATTATTATTATTATTATTATTATTATTATTATTATTATTATTATTATTATTATTATTATTATTATTATTATTATTATTATTATTATTATTATTATTATTATTATTATTATTATTATTATTATTATTATTATTATTATTATTATTATTATTATTATTATTATTATTATTATTATTATTATTATTATTATTATTATTATTATTATTATTATTATTATTATTATTATTATTATTATTATTATTATTATTATTATTATTATTATTATTATTATTATTATTATTATTATTATTATTATTATTATTATTATTATTATTATTATTATTATTATTATTATTATTATTATTATTATTATTATTATTATTATTATTATTATTATTATTATTATTATTATTATTATTATTATTATTATTATTATTATTATTATTATTATTATTATTATTATTATTATTATTATTATTATTATTATTATTATTATTATTATTATTATTATTATTATTATTATTATTATTATTATTATTATTATTATTATTATTATTATTATTATTATTATTATTATTATTATTATTATTATTATTATTATTATTATTATTATTATTATTATTATTATTATTATTATTATTATTATTATTATTATTATTATTATTATTATTATTATTATTATTATTATTATTATTATTATTATTATTATTATTATTATTATTATTATTATTATTATTATTATTATTATTATTATTATTATTATTATTATTATTATTATTATTATTATTATTATTATTATTATTATTATTATTATTATTATTATTATTATTATTATTATTATTATTATTATTATTATTATTATTATTATTATTATTATTATTATTATTATTATTATTATTATTATTATTATTATTATTATTATTATTATTATTATTATTATTATTATTATTATTATTATTATTATTATTATTATTATTATTATTATTATTATTATTATTATTATTATTATTATTATTATTATTATTATTATTATTATTATTATTATTATTATTATTATTATTATTATTATTATTATTATTATTATTATTATTATTATTATTATTATTATTATTATTATTATTATTATTATTATTATTATTATTATTATTATTATTATTATTATTATTATTATTATTATTATTATTATTATTATTATTATTATTATTATTATTATTATTATTATTATTATTATTATTATTATTATTATTATTATTATTATTATTATTATTATTATTATTATTATTATTATTATTATTATTATTATTATTATTATTATTATTATTATTATTATTATTATTATTATTATTATTATTATTATTATTATTATTATTATTATTATTATTATTATTATTATTATTATTATTATTATTATTATTATTATTATTATTATTATTATTATTATTATTATTATTATTATTATTATTATTATTATTATTATTATTATTATTATTATTATTATTATTATTATTATTATTATTATTATTATTATTATTATTATTATTATTATTATTATTATTATTATTATTATTATTATTATTATTATTATTATTATTATTATTATTATTATTATTATTATTATTATTATTATTATTATTATTATTATTATTATTATTATTATTATTATTATTATTATTATTATTATTATTATTATTATTATTATTATTATTATTATTATTATTATTATTATTATTATTATTATTATTATTATTATTATTATTATTATTATTATTATTATTATTATTATTATTATTATTATTATTATTATTATTATTATTATTATTATTATTATTATTATTATTATTATTATTATTATTATTATTATTATTATTATTATTATTATTATTATTATTATTATTATTATTATTATTATTATTATTATTATTATTATTATTATTATTATTATTATTATTATTATTATTATTATTATTATTATTATTATTATTATTATTATTATTATTATTATTATTATTATTATTATTATTATTATTATTATTATTATTATTATTATTATTATTATTATTATTATTATTATTATTATTATTATTATTATTATTATTATTATTATTATTATTATTATTATTATTATTATTATTATTATTATTATTATTATTATTATTATTATTATTATTATTATTATTATTATTATTATTATTATTATTATTATTATTATTATTATTATTATTATTATTATTATTATTATTATTATTATTATTATTATTATTATTATTATTATTATTATTATTATTATTATTATTATTATTATTATTATTATTATTATTATTATTATTATTATTATTATTATTATTATTATTATTATTATTATTATTATTATTATTATTATTATTATTATTATTATTATTATTATTATTATTATTATTATTATTATTATTATTATTATTATTATTATTATTATTATTATTATTATTATTATTATTATTATTATTATTATTATTATTATTATTATTATTATTATTATTATTATTATTATTATTATTATTATTATTATTATTATTATTATTATTATTATTATTATTATTATTATTATTATTATTATTATTATTATTATTATTATTATTATTATTATTATTATTATTATTATTATTATTATTATTATTATTATTATTATTATTATTATTATTATTATTATTATTATTATTATTATTATTATTATTATTATTATTATTATTATTATTATTATTATTATTATTATTATTATTATTATTATTATTATTATTATTATTATTATTATTATTATTATTATTATTATTATTATTATTATTATTATTATTATTATTATTATTATTATTATTATTATTATTATTATTATTATTATTATTATTATTATTATTATTATTATTATTATTATTATTATTATTATTATTATTATTATTATTATTATTATTATTATTATTATTATTATTATTATTATTATTATTATTATTATTATTATTATTATTATTATTATTATTATTATTATTATTATTATTATTATTATTATTATTATTATTATTATTATTATTATTATTATTATTATTATTATTATTATTATTATTATTATTATTATTATTATTATTATTATTATTATTATTATTATTATTATTATTATTATTATTATTATTATTATTATTATTATTATTATTATTATTATTATTATTATTATTATTATTATTATTATTATTAGTATATTATATTAAATTCAATATATTGAGTCTTCAAGGAATATATCCTGTCAGAGCTGAAGAAGCTTCTTGGATGAGAAACCAAACTTCTTCAAAAGAAAAAACAAGAAAGTCCAGTTGAGTTTATACTTCCAGAAACAAGAACAAAAACACAATTATCATTTGATTGTTTAATATTAATCACGCTAGTTTGATATAGAGGTTAAGGGACTGGACTGAAAACTAGGAAATTGTTCCAATCTCCCTGTAGGTATCAGTAATCCCAGCTGAGTAATTCTGGAGTAATAATCCTACTTTGCCCAAACTACTGCCTTCAGTTAGATAGGATATAAATCTACCACTAAATAAATAAAATAAATAAATAAATAAATAAATAAATAAATAAATAAATAAATAAATAAATAAATAAATAAATAAATAAATAAATAAATAAATAAATAAATAAATAAATAAATAAATAAATAAATAAATAAATAAATAAATAAATAAATAAATAAATAAATAAATAAATAAATAAATAAATAAATAAATAAATAAATAAATAAATAAATAAATAAATAAATAAATAAATAAATAAATAAATAAATAAATAAATAAATAAATAAATAAATAAATAAATAAATAAATAAATAAATAAATAAATAAATAAATAAATAAATAAATAAATAAATAAATAAATAAATAAATAAATAAATAAATAAATAAATAAATAAATAAATAAATAAATAAATAAATAAATAAATAAATAAATAAAATAAATGTAATATTCCCAATTCTCCAAATTTTATTGTGATCCCAGCAAAAGCCAACAGGCAAAACCCCTCTTTAAATAGTATTTTGGCTGAGGCATCAGCAAATCAGCAACGTGCCTTTTCCCTCCCAAATTTCCCTCCTAAAGTTCAAATACATTACAATAGTACTGTCTCTTCTTTATCACTGCTATAGTGCTCTACAATGTTGCTGAGACCAGGGGAAATTTTCAGGCACAAAATATCAGTATGCCAAAGAATTTGAGTGTTAGATAATGACAGCAAAGAATTATAAGAATAAACTAAAATGATTTGTCTTTACAGCTTTC